>NC_134892.1:7446953-7454453 GCF_041734735.1 Babylonia areolata | reverse complement strand
AGCGAAACACATTGTTAGCAATTCTGCACACACACCATCCACTCTTTCCAAGCGAAAGATCCCTGACGAAGCAGAACAAATGACACAATACAACTCCCAAGCACCCAGCGTCAATTGCCACACCACTGACACCCAGGCTTAAAGCAAAAGAAAAAAGAAAAAAAGAAAGAAAGAAAGAAAACACACACACCTCCACTCGTTTGGCCAGATTTTGAGCAAAACCAGACAAGAGGCCCCTTCATCCATTCATTGAGGAGATGAGATTCAATTTGATTCAATAAGAAAACAATACCCTGACAAAACATCCAAGCTACTGAGAGGATATTTTGAAGCAAGCTGGCAGGAAATTGGTGACAGGAGCAAATTCATTGTTCAGCAGTTCACAATGTTGCTTTCTGTCTGATAACAATGTCCGTATGTGGAAGGACAGAGACTGGGTTTTTTTGGGGGGAGTTACTGATTATGGTTTCTAATAGATTTTATTTGTTTTAATCTAAGGAAGTGGAATCGTTTCAAGACAAGGGTTTGAGTTGTCCCAGGCTAACTCAATGCTTGAATCACTTCAGGTCTGACCGATAAAAAAAAAATTCCATGAAGTTAATTTGAGGGTGTGTTCACTCCTGGACGTCACACCGGCACCTGTGCAGAGTTGGCTGTCTCGTGCGCTCAACTTTAGAAGACTGGGACCACACAACAGAGTGTTTCTGAATTCACAATTGTGTCTTAAGGAGCGTTGCTCGGATGTCCTGACACAAACATCCGGTGTCTTTATCTCTCGGGACATGGTTAATGCAGAAATCGAATGGCTATGGTAATAAGGTTACAGCACTGACTTGTCTCAGAATTCCAAAACCTAAATCAATCAATATACACAACAGCACAACAGCATTGTCATCACACACACACACACACACACACACACACACACACACACACACACACACACACACACACACACACACAGATAGAAAGAGAGAGAGAGAGACGTCGGAAGAACACCTCCTAATCCCGTTTGCTTGGCGAAGCGAAACACATTGTTAGCAATTCTGCACACACACCATCCACTCTTTCCAAGCGAAAGATCCCTGACGAAGCAGAACAAATGACACAATACAACTCCCAAGCACCCAGCGTCAATTGCCACACCACTGACACACAGGCTTAGAGCAACAAAAAAAAAAAAAAAAGAAAAAAAGAAAGAAAGAAAGAAAACACACACACCTCCACTCGTTTGGCCAGATTTTGAGCAAAACCAGACAAGAGGCCCCTTCATCCATTCATTGAGGAGATAAGATTCAATTTGATTCAATAAGAAAACAATACCCTGACAAAACATCCAAGCTATTGAGAGGATATTTTGAAGCAAGCTGGCAGGAAATTGGTAACAGGTAAAAAAAATATATTGATCAGCAAATCACAGTTTTGCTTTCTTTCTGATAACAATGTCCCTTTTACGGAACACACTGGATGTTTTCCATTGTCATATAGTGGTTGATGTGTTTTTTAAGGCATTTTTTTGTCAGCTGGATGATGTAAGGTGCTTTGAGCAGCATTGGTGCTGGATATCGCGCCATAGAAAAACTATGTATTATTATTATTATTATTATTATTATTATTATTACGGCTTTCTTGCTGAATTCATAATGCTGTAATCTAAGGAAATATAGTCGTTTCACGACAAGGGTTTATGAGTCGTCTCATGCTGGAGCCATTCCATGCCTGCCCGATGAAAAAAAAAAATTCCATGGAGTGAATTTGAGGGTAGGTTCACTCTGGGACGTCACAGCAGCTGCTTAACAGAGCTGGCTGTCTCGTGGGCTCAACTTTAGAAGACAGGGATCACCCGACTGAGTGTTTTTCAATTCACGACAGAGTCTGACTATGGAGTGTTGCTCGGATGTCCTGCGAAAAACAGCAAGTGTCTGTGTCTCTGGGGACCTGGTTAATGGAGGAATAGAATGATTATGGAAAGAAGCTTACAGTACTGACTTAATTCAGAATCCTCAAACCTGAATGAATCTCTGTATACTATAGCGTGGTCATGTCACACACACACACACACACACACACACACACACACACACACACACACACAAACAAACAAACAAACAAACACACACACACACGAAACAAAACATAAACGCACACAAACACACATACACTCACATTCACACATGCACAAACACATAGACACAGACACACACACTACAACACACACACACACACACGCACTACAACACACACACACACTACAACACACACACACACACACACACACACACACACACACTACAACACACACACACACACACACACACACACACACACACACACACACACACACACACACACACATACAATCACACACACTTCCACATTCATTGGTCCTCTCATGCACTGTGATGGTATCTATTTTGAAGACCTCAGTTTACAGTTAGTCTCTACTCCCGTGTTCTCGGTGAGTTTGTAACAAAGTCTTCATTGATGGCAGATTCATGGAGACTGTCTCCAGAGGGCCGTGGACACTGTCTCCACTCAGGAAGCGGTAGAGAGTGGTTTTAGGGGGATAGGGGGCGGGGGGGGGGGGGGGCGGGGGAGGGGATTGGATGGTGGAGGATGAGGGAGGCAGAACGGGAGGGGAGGGGGAAGGAGGGGGATGGGTGGAGGGGTGGCACTCCATCAACCTGACTCCACCTAACAAGGCGACTTTTTTTTTTTTTTTTTTCTTTTTTTTTTTGACAGCGGGAGGGGGGTCTATCCGTGGTGTCTGAAAAGAATAAGGGGCTTTATTCTAGTCATTCACAGCAGGTCATGTTCATACGCCAGCCCTTTCACTCCTGAATCATAATATACGCATCAGCAGATTGTCTCCGTTCGTTTAAAGTTGTAATTTGAGCACAGACACTCAACACTCAACAACGTTCACTTCACGCTTTGGTCATCAACACGAGCAGGCCCCGCGAAGCACAGACAATCGAGTATAGGAAATTTCAGATGTTCACTATAAACCACCAGTATCAGCACAAATTCATAACGGTCATAATAGAAGAATTACGGGAAACACATACAGTCGAGAAAAGTTGATCACAGATGTTCACTATATAGTATAAATTTAGTATTACCAGTATTCCCCGCCTCCACACTTAAACAAGGTTATCGCAACACACTTTCTTTTTTTTTCTACTTTTTTTTATTTTTTTTTATTGAAACATTTGCAACGAATTATATCTTTTCTCTGTTTGTTTTTTGTTGTTGGTTTGTTTTGTTTTTGTTTTCTTTGTTTTGTTTTGTTGGTTTTTTTTTTAATTGTTTGTTTGATTGTTTTGTTTTTGTTTGTTTGTTTATTTGTTTTTGTTGGGGGGTTTTGTTGTTTTTTCGACCTCCCCAAAAACTGTCTTTTTTTCCGTTTCTCTAAGTAGTGCATTTCATTTCGCTCATGACGTCTTTTTTTCCCTTTTTCATTACAAGTAATACATAATTATGTCACATGGTACATCATCACAAATAATACATAATTATGTCACATGATACATCATCACCAGTAATACATAATTATGCCACATGGTACAGCATCACTAGTAATACATAATTATGTCACATGGTACATCATCACTAGTAATACATAATTATGTCACATGGTACATCATCACCAGTAATACATAATTATGTCACATGGTACATAGTCACCAGTAATACATAACTATGTCACATGGTACATCATCACGAGTAGTACATAATTATGTCACATGGTACATCGTCACCAGTAATACATAATTATGTCACATGGTACATCATCACCAGTAATACATAATCATGTCACATGGTACATCATCACAAGCCTACATAATTATGTCACATGGTACATCATCACAAGTAATACATAATTATGTCACATGGTACATCATCACAAGTAGTACATAATTATGTCACATGGTACATCATTACATGTAACACATAATTATGTCACATGATACATCATCACCAGTAATACATAATTATGTCACATGGTACATCATCACAAGCCTACATAATCATGTCACATTGTACATCATCACAGGCCTACATAATCATGTCACATTGTACATCAACACAAGCCTACATAATCATGTCACATGGTACATCATCAAAAGCCTACATAATCATGTCACATTGTACATCATCACAAGCCTACATAATCATGTCACATGGTACATCAACACAAACCTGCATTTGTTTGTTTTGTTTTTCTTCCAAATTTCACCCACATTTTTACCCTCATTTGCCCAGTTTCCCCCAACCCTACATTCATCCACATCTCCCACCCCTTCTAACCGATAAACTCAGATGTATTCATAAATACTTTAACAAAATGTCTTCAATCACCGATATGTGTGACGGGACATTAAACAAAAAATTCCTCCTCCTACAAACCTGCATTAAATAACTGAAGTGGGGAAACACAAAAAATTGCAGTGAAGATAAAACAGTGCCCTGTGTGTACGGTGGAATCGGAACAGGCTCTACACGAGCTCACATCGAAGTGACCCAGCATCAGTGCAGGGTCTCCTCTGGTGTGAGGCCTTACTCACATCAACAGCTGTTTTCTTTGGACTGCCAGAAATGGGGTTGCGACAGACACAAGTTCGGATGTGAACAGCCTTGTCACGTTTTCGTAAACCGAAATGGACCTCCATAGCAGCATCGTCATCATCATCATCATCATCATCGTTGTCGTCGTTTCCCTTCTGCTTCTTCATCATCAATGATAAAATCATTGGTGTGGGGTGTTGCGATAGGGGTAGTGGAAGGGAGAATTCGGCACGACTGGTGTAAAATTAATGTCATTTAACTCACTCAGTACGGCCAGTCCTCTCTTCTCCTCTACACACACCCCTCGGATGTCCAGTGGGTGTCTGAATAACCCAACCTTTAGCTTCCGTCGTCAGAATTGTGGTATTCTTTGTCAACATTCACCTCTTCAGTATAAGAGCCTTCCGCTTGCAATATTTTCATGATGGTAATTGGGCTGAAACGCTGTTAACGTCGTCTCTTTCGCCGTTCGTATGGAGAGAGTTAAGCACTTCAGAAGATGCGCAGTGGGGAAAAAAATCGAAACAAGGAAAAGAAGTGTTATCAATCAAACTGCCAAATCAGGTATTCGAATTGGCCAGTTTAGACAGACAAAACTAATGATCAAATCAGACAGTAATATCAACACATGAGACAAGAGAAGCCACGTAATTAGACAAATACATTACCCAGTTAAATAGAAACGTCAACGAATCAGACATGAAAATCACCAGATAGACTGAAAAATTGACCACTCAGACAACTACTCAAGACAAGTGAAGCCCTTTTCTGCTTGGTCTATATGGAAAAGGGATGTAGATGTATATGTATTGGATTAGAATTGATACAGAGCGAAAGTTTTTTTCATTCATTCATGTTAATGTCTATCTGTCGTTTACTTATTTATTGGTGTCTTTATTCATCTATTCATTGGCTTGTTCAGTCATGTATTTTTTTTTATGTTTGTCGATCGGCTGCTTGGTATCCTCTGTTGTTGCTGTTGATGTTGATGTTGATCTTGATGTTGTTGTTGTTGTTGTTGTTCTTCTTCTTCTTCTTCTTCTTCTTCTTCTTCTTCTTCTTCTTCTTCTTCTTCTTCTTCTTCTTCTTCTTCATCATCATCATCATCATCATCATCATCATCATCATCATCATCTCTTCTGCTTCCGCTTCCTATTATTATTACTATTATTATTATTATTATTATTATTATTATTATTATTATTATTATTATTATCATTGTTGTTGTTGTTGTTGTTGTTGTCATCGTCATATCATCATCATCACCATCATCATCATCGTCATTATTATTATTACTATCATTATTATTATTACTGTTGGTGGTGGTGGTGGTGGTGGTGGTTTTATTGGTAGCAGTAGTAGTAGCAGTAGTAGTGTTACTATTATTATTAGTGTTATTAGTATTATTATCATCATATTATTAGTATTATTATGAGCATCATCAGCACCGTCATCATCGATAATGTATCATGATAATAATTTCGATCAAAGTCTGCATCAATCTCGTAAAAAAAAATAAATAAATAAAATAAAATAAAAGCATGTTAATTTTATTTATTTCCAACGTCAACAGCGTCAGATGACTTTATTCTGATCCTCTACCTGCCACACCCTATCCCCATCCCCCTTAACCTCCCCCCCCCCCCCTCCTACCACCACACTCCACTCCCCAAACACCAACACTCCCCCCCCCCCTCCCCACACACACACCCTTTACCCCTGCGCCTGCCCATCGGACGGGAATAAATCGGATCTGTTCAAAACTGGATTGATAGCTTCCCAGTGAATAAAGAAAACCACTTCTTTTCTCATCCGTATTCATTCCCCATCAATTCCCGTGGCCGCCATTCTTGGTAAGGGCGGTAAGTCTCCGGCAAGACATCCACACAAACTAATTGCCTCCCCTCCCAGTCTGCAAGCCAACTGTGTCCTGTTTTGGACAATTTCCCAAGTTTTTTTTGTTGGTTTTTTTTTCCTTCTTCTTCTGTTTTTTTCCCCCTCTTCGTTCGAAGCCTGCACTTCATTGGTTCTCTTTTCGTGAACTCCGTCATCCTGGGCTTCACAAAAGGAAAGAGAAAGTTGGCTTTTTAATGCAGTTTAATGAAAGACACGAGAGAGGCGCAAATTCTCATGCTTCTTTTTTTTTTTTTTTTTTTTTTCTTTTTTTTTTTTTTTGTTCTTGATTAAACACACACACACACACACACACACACACACACACACACACACACACACACACACACACACACATCTGAAATGCATTCGATCAATATTAACCTTTAAAAAAAAATAAATAAATAAACATAAAAAAGTGGGGGAACGACAAATTAAAAGAATGCAGATTACCTTTGGAGTACGATTTAACAAAACGAAAAAAAAAAAAAAAAAAGAGATTCAAAATATCAAAGAAAAATACCAACCCCCCCCCCCCCCCCCCCCCCCCCCCCCCCCCCCCCCACCCCCACCCCACCCCCCAAAAAAAAATCCAAATCAGAAACAATGCGACGAGTGGCTCAGTGGTTCATCAATCATTTCTTAGAAACCACACACTTTGGTTCAAGTCTCAGAATGATCAGAAATCTTTTCCTGTTATGTTTTAAGGGACTGTTAAGTAGTGAACTCAGTACTAATCCTGTAAAGGCATAACATAACGAACCTTGGCGTGTAACAGACTAAGTACAATGAGAAGAACTAATTGTCAGTGCCACTGCCTTCAATCTATTAAAAAAAAAAAATTAAAAAATAAAAAAAAAAAAAAAAAACCGATTGATACGTATTATACTCTGCATGTCATTCAGAGATTAGAACGGTATGGATTCGTTTTGGGGACAAAAGAAGACAACAGGGAGAAACAAACTAAATCAACTTGGTGGTATCTATCTATCTATCTATCTATCTATCTATCAATTTGTCTATAGAGTTTCATTTCTG
>NC_134892.1:7421953-7441953 GCF_041734735.1 Babylonia areolata | reverse complement strand
GTAAACCAGTACTACAGGGCAAACTGTTCAAAAAAAAAAAAAAAAAAAAATCATATTCAGAAGATGTACCAGAAGTTTGGATGACTGGTTTTATATAGCCCATTTATAAGGGGGAAGAAGATAAATATGACTGTGTTGAACTGTAGGCTGGCTAATGGGGGCTGTTAACATTTGTATTTGTATTTCTCTTTTTTGTCATGACAGATTTCTCTGTGTGAAATTCGGGCTGCTCTCCCCAGGGAGAGCGCGTCGCTACACTGAGAGCGCCCCCACCCCCCACCCCCCTTTTTTTTTCTTTTTTTTTTCCCCTGGGTGCAACTTTATTTGTTTTCCTTTCGAAGTGGATTTTTCGGCAGAATTTTGCCAGGAACAACCCTCTTGTTGCCGTGGGTTCTTTTACGTGCGCTAAGAGCATGTTGCACACGGGACCTCGGTTTATCGTCTCATCCGAATGACTAGCGTCCAGACCACCACTCAAAGTCTAGTGGAGGGGGAGAAAATATTGGAGACTGTACCGTGATTCGAACCAGTGCGCACAGATTCTCTTGCTTCCTAGGCGGACGCGTTACCTCTAGGCCATCACTCCATTCAACATCTGTACTGAGAAAAAAAAAAAAAAAAAAAAAAAAAAAAAAAAACATATTGTCCACTATTCTCGAATCATTACTATAACTACAGATTGTTGAGCTGTGTTTAGTTCTGTGCTGAAAAAAAAATTGTCCATTTTTCTCGGAACAAATGAAATACTTATAGAAAATCAAGCTGGTTTAAGAAAATATCACTCAATATTAGACAACTGGTTTATTTTGAAAAGTCTTTCAGATAAAAGAATTTGTATGTACATCAGCGTGCGTGGCGATACGCACTGTATAATGATGTGTGTTCGTCGTCTGTGACATCAGAGGCAACGAAAAAGCAGACATTCTGGCAAAAGACGGTACACAGAAGGAGCAGGCCAACAAACTGGTGTCATACGATGAAATCAAGACAATCATCAAAGCACAGCAAGGAATAAAGTGGCGCCTCCAGCACCCCAGATATAACCCAGAAGACAGATACCATTATACACACACACACACACACACACACACACAGGTATCAGCAGAAGCACCACAGCCACCATGTATTGTTCTCTTGACGTTCACAGCGACACCATCACACACACACACACACACACACACACACACACACACACACACACAGGTATCAGCAGAAGCACCACAGCCACCATGTATTGTTCTCTTGACGTTCACAGCGACACCATCACACACACACACACACACACACACACACACACACACACACACACAGGTATCAGCAGAAGCACCACAGCCACCATGTATTGTTCTCTTGACGTTCACAGCGACACCATCACACACACACACACACACACACACACAGGTATCAGCAGAAGCACCACAGCCACCATGTATTGTTCTCTTGACGTTCACAGCGACACCATCAGTCCAGCTCTGGCGATAATAATAATAATAATAATAATAATAATAATATTAATAATAATAATAATAATAATAATAATAATAATAATAGATACTTATATAGCACACTGTCCAGAAATCTGCTCTACATGCTTTACAAAAACGCTTTTGTTAACATAAAACATTACATCAATGTTACATACACACACACCAAAATATGACTACACACACACACACAAACATACACCAAAATATGACTACACACACACACACACACACACACACTGCATACATACATTTTAGCATACATGTGTATCTAACAGCTACCCTAACACATACAAACACATAGGCAGGCACAAACTTACCTAAACACACGCATACACAATGCACATTCATATGCATACATGTAGTTATGTACACATACATATGTATACACACATAGTCAAGCACAGCTAATGCAAAGGAAATGGACCTGCCACAATTTAACTTATTGCTGAGGGAAAAAGTGAGTTTTGAGACGAGATTTAAAAGATGCGAGGGAATCAGAATGACGGATGTTATCAGGTAGCTTGTTCCACGTCTTTGGCGATTGAAAAGAAAACGATCTGTATCCATACGTCTTACTTCTGACGTGAGGTATCCTAAGAAGTCGAGTATCAGAGGAAGAACGGAGCTGGCGAGACGGGGTATAGATATAAATGGCGATGAATGACGTTGCTTTCCCCAGCTCCTCGTGGTTGCAATAACAGACAACCTTGGATGGCTGTCTCCCTGACAGATGCTCTGTCAGTGCTGCAAGCCCTTCAGAACAGCAAGGTCCTACCCTTGTCGGCAGCGCTACAGAAAGTTCTTCTTCTTCTTCTTCTTCTTCTTCTTCTTCTTCTTCTTCTTCTTCTTCTTCTTCTTCTTCTTCTTCTTCTTCTTCTTCTTCTTCTCCTCCTCCTCCTCCTCCTCCTCCTCCTCTCCCTCTTCTTTTTCTAGTTGTTGCTTTCTTCTTCTTCTTCTTCTTCTTCTTCTTCTTCTTCTTCTTCTTCTTCTTCTTCTTCTTCTTCTTCTCAGTCAGGAGTCGGTCCCTTGCGGTCGGCTGGGCTATCACCAATGACTTGATTTCATCCTCATTCTCCTCCTCCTCCTCCTCCTCTTCCTCCAGCTTCTTGTTACTCCCCCCCCCCCCCCCCACCCCCCCACCCCCACCCCTTCTTCTCCTCCTCCTCCTTCTCCTTCTCTTTCTCTTTCTTTTTCTCCCTTCTTCTCCTTCGTCTTGTTTTGTCTCAATCGCTGTCTCAGCCTTCCCGATGGGAGAGTCGCTGTTTATGGCAGTTACACTTGTCATGATCGTGGGGGACGGCCTCCCCTTGCAATACTCGGGAAAGAGGACAGGGGTAGTAAGACGAATGCGAAAATAAAAGGGATATTGGCGATCAGGGAAAGAAAGAAGGGAAGGAAGGAAGGAAGGAAGGAAGGGGGAGGGTAGGACAGTGCAGGACAGAGGATAGGGTGTGTTCGCGAGAGAGGCTGGATGGGATAGGATAGGATAGGGGGGCGGGGGGGCGAGGGCAGGGGGAGGGGGTAAAGGGAATCTTTATTGGGAAGGAAGGAGTGGTTGGTAGAGTTGGTGGTACGGGGGTGATGGGGGGGGGGTTGGAGGCGAAGGGGGCGGGCGGATGAATGAGTAAGATATTGATGGGGGGGGGGGGGGGCGTGGTGGGGGGGATGTGGGGGGGGGGGGTGAAGGCGAAGGCGACTTAGGAGTGCTTTCAGTGAGGGCTCGTTTTCATAATAATGATGATGATGATGGTGATAATAATAATAATAATGATAATAATAATGATGATGATGATGATGATGATAATAATAATAATAATAATGACGACGATGATGGTGATGATGATGATGATAACAGTAATAATGAAAATCAAATAGATCATTGCAGAAGAAGAAGAAGAGGAAGAAGAAAAAGAAGGTGATCACCATCATCATGATGATGACGACAACGATGACGACGATGATCATGACGACGACGACGACGATGATGATCATGTTGATCATGACGACGGAAATGATGACTGAAGAAAAAGCTGACGACGGAAAGTTCCACGTAATATCATGTGGATGGTGAGATTAAGACCCGTGCTTTTCATGGAGACAGAGCAGAGCGGCAGGCAGAGGGCAGACACATTTGTCTCAGAGGGTGTGTTGGAAAGTGGAACGGCGACAGCTGAATAGAGAGAGAGAGAGAGAGAGAGAGAGAGAGAGAGAGAGAGAGAGAGAGAGAGAAAAGCGTCTGAGACACCGATCGCAGAGCTGCAAGGAGAAACAGAACGACAGACAGGCAGACACACAGAGAGAGACAGAGAGAAGAGAGAGAGAGAGAGAGAGAGAGAGGCAGACACACAGACAGACAGAGACAGAGAAACGGAGAGATAGAGAGATTGATTGATTGATTGATGATTTATTGTCAAAAGCATTTACAGCCATTTTGACAAGGGGGGGGGGGGATTACAAAAAGCTAATTAAGCAAATACCACGAAACACACACCGCAACAACTGTACGCAAGAAAAGAGTAAGGGAAAAGAACAACAAAAGAGCAAACAACATGTGGACCATCCACGGTCATAATTCATTTGCTTATATAATAATTAGTGAATCCGTTTATTCATTAGCGTTAGGGGTCATCTGTATATAATCACGTACCTTTTACTTGATTCTTTATACTGTCTGCCCATTTTCTAGTGCTTTCTGCCTACAGTTAAGGAGAGACAGAGAGAGAGAGAAAGAGAGAGAGAGAGAGAGAGAGAGAGAGAGAGAGAGAGAGAGAGAGAGAGAAAGGCAGACAAAGACAGAAAGACACAGAATTGGAGGGAGAACTTGCCTGTAAGTCAGACAAACAGACACACGAGTATGCAGACAGTGAGAAGAGAGAGAGAGACAGAGACAGAGACAGAAACAGAGAGACACAGACAGACAGAGACACAGACAGACAGACAGACAGAAACGGAGAGAGAGAAAGTCAGACAGAGGCAGACAGAGACAGACAGACAGACAGACAGACAGAAACGGAGAGAAAGTCAGACACAGACAGACAGAGACACAGACAGACAGACAGACAGAAACGGAGAGAGAGAAAGTCAGACAGAGGCAGACAGAGACAGACAGACAGACAGAAACGGAGAGAGAGAAAGTCAGACAGAGGCAGACAGAGACAGACAGACTGAGAGAAACACAGAGAGAGAAAGTCAGACATAGACAGACAGAGACAGACAGACAGACAGACAGAAACAGAGAGAGAGAAAGTCAGACAGAGGCAGACAGAGACAGACAGACAGAGAGAGACAGAATGAGACAAAGGCAGACAGACAGACAGAAACAGAGTGAAAGTCAGACAGAGACAGACAGAGAAACAGACAGACAGACAGAAACGGAGAGAGAGAAAGTCAGACAGAGACAGACAGACAGACAGAAACAGAGAGAGAGAAAGTCAGAGAGAGGCAGACAGAGACAGGCAGACAGACAGACAGAAACAGAGAGAGAGAAAGTCAGACAGAGGCAGACAGACAGACAGAAACAGAGAGAGAGAAAGACAGACAGAGACAGACAGACAGACAGAAACAGAGAGAGAGAGAAAGTCAGACACAGACAGACAGAGACAGAGGGAGAGAGAAAGTAGGACATAGACAGACAGAGACAGACAGACAGACAGAAACAGAGAGAAAGTCAGACAGAGACAGACAGAGAAACAGACAGACAGACAGAAACAGAGAGAAAGTCAGACAGAGGCAGACAGAGACAGACAGACAGACAGAAACAGAGAGAGAGAAAGTCAGAGAGAGGCAGACAGAGACAGACAGACAGACAGACAGACAGACAGAAACAGAGAGAGAGATAGTCATACAGAGGCAGACAGATAGAGAGAGACAGAAACAGAAAGAGACACAGAAGGACAGACAGAGATATAGAGACAGACAGAGAGAGACAGAGACAGACAAACAGAGACAGAGAGAGAGAGGGGAGAGAGAGAGAGAGAGAGAGAGAGAACGACAGAGACAGAGAGAGAAAGAGAGAGAGATAGGAGGTGGCAGACAGACAGAGAGACAGACAGACAGACAGAGAGAGGGAAGAGAGAGAGAGAGAGAGAGAGAGAGAGAGAGAGAACGACAGAGACAGAGAGAGAAAGAGAGGGGGGGGTCAGACAGACACAGAGAGAGAGGCAGACAGAGATAGGCGGAGACAGAGATAGATATAGACAGACACAGACCATACAATTGGAGGGAGAACTTGCCTGAAAGTCAGACAGACAGACAGAGACAGAAGCAGAAAGAGACACAGAAGGACAGACAGAGATATAGAGACAGACAGATAGAGAGAGACAGAGACAGACAAACAGAGACAGAGAGGGGGGGAGAGAGAGAGTGAGTGAGAGAGAGAGAGAAATAGAGAACGACAGAGACAGAGAGAGAAAGAGAGAGAGGGGGGACATACAGACAGAGAGACAGACAGGCAGAGATAGGCGGAGACAGAGATAGATATAGGCAGACACAGACCATACAATTGGAGGGAGAACTTGCCTGAAAGTCAGACAGACAGACAGAGACAGAAACAGAAAGAGACACAGAGGACAGGCAGAGATGTAGAGACAGACAGATAGAGAGAGACAGAGACAGACAAACAGAGACAGAGAGAGAGAGGGGGGAGAGAGAGAACGACAGAGACAGAGAGAGAAAGAGAGAGAGAGGGGGGGTGGCAGACAGACAGATAGAGAGAGAGAGACAGAGACAGACAAACAGAAACAGAGAGAGAGGGAGAGAGAGAGAACGACAGAGACAGAGAGAGAAAGAGAGAGAGAGGTGGGGGGCAGACAGACACAGAGAGAGAGAGGCAGACAGAGATAGGCGGAGACAGAGATAGATATAGACAGACACAGACCATAGAACTGGAGGGAGAACTTGCCTGAAAGTCAGACAGACAGACAGACAGACAGAGACAGAAACAGAAAGAGACACAGAAGGACAGACAGAGATACAGAGACAGACAGATAGACAGAGAGAGAGAGACGGAGAGAGAGGGAGACAGAGACAGAGACAGAGAGTATCAGTATAAGTATCAGTAGCTCAAGGAGGCGTCACTACGTTCGGTCAAATCCATATACGCTACACCATCATCTGCCAAGCAGATGCCTGACCAGCAGCGTAACCCAACGTGCTTAGTCAGGCCTCGAGAAAAAAAAAAAGATAAATAGAATAACAACAACAACAACAACAACAACAACAACAAATAATAATAATAATAATAATAATAATAATAATAATAATAATATAAAATAACACACAAAAAAGAGACAGAGACAGACAGACAGAGACAGAGACACAGAGACAGAGAGAGGAGATTAATACCAACAATAGCAAAAGCCAACACTTTTCTTCTTTCTTCTTCTCTCTCACAGAGGATGATAATTATAATTATGAAACCAACGCCACACAAAGACACGATAGCGATTACTATACCATTCCCAAAATGCCCCCGGCATCAAACGCTTCCTAGCGGCAGTACACAACAACATCCGTAACCAATTACTTCATCAATGACAGAATCCCCCCCTAATCTAAGGGCGGTCACCCTCCATGACACGACGAAGCACATTCACCCGTCCACATAACAGCAGATTACAGCCCCCCACCTTTCGCCACTGCGGTAAGAAGAGTAGCGTCCCCTCTCTGTTTGCAGGAAAAGGAGGGAAAAAAGAAAAAAAAAAAAAAAAAGTCCGCGACCAAACAGTGGTCTGCTGGAGTAGTGTCCTTTTGACCGAGAAGGCGTACGGGGCAAGGTCAGACAGAGAGTGGACATTGGAGAGGGGGTGTGTGTGGGGGTGGGGGGGGGGGGAGGGGGGGGGGGGGGGGGGGGTAAGGGGTGGGGCCTCAGTGTTGACCTTTTCTGTGGGCAGAGTGATGGCGTCCAGAGGTGCATCAAGGGATTGCGCTAATCCGCTTTCTGCCTGTTGTAGTAGTCTGTGTTCCTACGGAATCACCCTTTACTTCCCCCCCCCCCTCACCCCCACGCCCCCACCACCCCACACCAACCACCTTTCCGGTTCAAGCACATCCCCGCACACGCACACACACACACACGCCTTCTCCCCCCCCCCCCTCTCTCTCTCTCCCCCTTCTCTCTCTCTCTCTCTCTCTCTCTCTCTCTGACAACTTGATGTCAAAGGAAAGTGATCTTGTCTTCATCCCGCTCATCCATCAGCCCTCCTCCTCTTCCCTCCTCCTTCCTCAGTCCTCCTCTTTTCCCTCCTCGTCCTCCTCCTCCCTCTTCTTCTTCCTCCTCCTCCATCTCTTCTTCTTCCTCCTCCTTCTCTTCCTCCTCTTCCTCCTTCTCTTTTTCCTCTTCTTCCTTCTCCTCTTCTTCCTCCTCCTCTTCCATCCTCTCTCCTCCTCCTTCCTCTTCTTCCTCCTCCTCCCTCTTCTTCTTCCTTCTCCTCTTCTTCCTCCTCCTCTTTCTCTTCTTCCTCCTCCTTCTTCTTCCTCCTCCTCTCTCTTCTTCTTCCTTCTCCTCTTCTTCCTCCTCCTCTTTCTCTTCTTCCTCCTCCTTCTCTTCCTCCTCTTCCTCCTTCTCTTCTTCCTCCTCCTCCCTCTTCTTCTTCCTCCTCCTCCCCCTTCTCTTCCTCCTCCTCCTCCCTCTTCTTCTTCCTCCTCATCCATCTCTTCCTCCTCCTTCTTCTTCATCCTTCTCCTCCCTCTTTTTCTTCCTTCTCCTTCTCTTCTTCCTCCTCCTCCTCCCTCTTCTTCTTCCTCCTAATCCATCTCTTCCTCCTCCTTCTTCTTCCTCCTCCTCTTCGTCTTCCCCCTCCTTCTTCTTCATCTTTCTCGCCCACCTTCTTCTCTTCGTATTCCTCCTCTTCCTTCTTCTTCTCTTCTTCTTCCTCCTCTTCCTCCTCCTCTTGTCTTCCTCCTCATCTTTCTTCTTCTCTTCGTCTTCCTTCTCTTCCTCCTTCTTCTCTTGTCTTCCTCCTCCACCTTCTTCCTCAGCTTCCTCCTATTCCTCCTTCTCTTCGTCTTCCTTCTCCACCTTCTTCCTTCTTCTTCTCTTCTTCTTCTTCTTCCTCCTATTCCTCCTCTTCCTCCTCCTCTTGTCTTCCTCCTCCTCATTCTTCTTCTCTTCATCTTCCTCCTCTTCATCCTTCTCTTCGTCTGCCTCCTCCACCTTCTTCTTCCTTCTTCTCTTCTTATTCCTCCTCTTCCTCCTCCTCCTCCTCCTCCTCTTTCTTCTTCTTCTAGCTCCTGTTGTCTTCTGTCTTCCGATTCCATGTCTTTCTTGTCGTTTCTTTCTTTCTTTCTTTCTTTCTTTCTTTCTTTTCCTTTCCCTCTTCGTTTCTTCATGTCGTCTTGTTACTTTGGATTAATTAAATGTCAACCTCCTTCTCCCACTTCCTTTTTTTTTGGGGGGGGGGGAGGGAGAGGGGGGGGAGTGGGGGGGTTGGGGAGGGAGGGTGAGGGGGCGGGAAAGGGGAGATACATCGTTCTCTGTCACTGTCTCTTTCTGTCTGTCTGCCTGTCTGTCTCTTTCTCCCTCTGTCATCCTCTCTCTCTCTCTCTCTCTCTCTCTCTCTCTGTATACTTGTCTGTCTCTGTGTTTCTCTCTTCCCTCTCTTTCTTTCTTTCTTTACTTCTTGCTCTAAGTCCTTCTCTCTCTCTCTCTTTTTTTCATATCTGTTTCTTCGTTTCTACTAGAACTTCCCTGTCCTTTTTTTTTTCTTTCTTTTTTTCCTCCATTTAGTGCTGGCATTTAAGCAATTTCCTTATTCCGAAATCACCTAAAAGCCTTTTGGTCAAAAGTCACATAAAAGCATTTTTTGACCCTGTGTAAAAGATTATTGGACATTTCGGTGATATAGCAATTCAATTCATGGGACGTGTGTGTGTGTGTGTGTGTGTGTGTGTGTGTGTGTGTGTGTGTGTGTGTGTGTGTGTGTGTGTGTGTGTGTGTGTGTGTGTGTGTGTGTCTGTCTGCTTCTCTGTGTGTGTGTATGTGTGTGTGTGTGTGTGTGTGTGTGTGTGTCTGTCTGTCTGTCTGTCTGTCTGTGTATGTGCCTGTGTGTGTGTGTGTGTGTCTGTGTGTGTGTGTGTGTGTGTGTGTGTCTGGGTGGGAAAGAGAGACAGAGAGGGTGGAAAAACAAAGAAGGACAGAGACAGAAACGAAGGAAAAGAAACAAAGTGACAAAGAGAGAGAGAGAGAGAGAGGGAGAGAGGGAGGGAGGGACGGAGAGATGGAGGGAGAGTCAAGACAAGATAAGACTAAATCTTTATTAATGAGAGTAACAGTTTATCAACTACGGCATTTTTGTTTACATCTTGCGCTCTCCCATAAGAGGGGTATGTATAAGAAGAAGAGAGAAAAAAAAGAAAGAAAAAATCCTGTACCGAAAGGCCATGAAAAAAATGTATTCTGACAGAATGACAGAGAGAGAGTGAGAGAGAGAGACATAGAGACAGAGAGAGAGAGAGAGAGAGAGTGTGTGTGTGTGTGTGTGTGTGTGTGTGTGTGTGTGTGTGTGTGTGTGTGTGTGTGTGTGTGTGACAATGACAATGACTTTTTGTTATTGGCAAATAGCGTTTTACAGCTCTAGTGCCAAGGGGGATTATTCAGCTTATTTTAGCAAACGACGAAAAGAAAAAGCAAAACGAAAAATAAGGAGAAATAACAAGCAAATAAGTACATATTCATAAACGCACAAACACTCATACATTCACACCCTCGACATTAATACAACATATTCCATATTACTCATGCATAATACTAAGTAACTGGAACATATGACCATCCAACTTTGCAGCCGAGCCTCTTTTTGGTTATTTACCAATCTAAATTGAGTTATGGATCTTATATTTTATTCTACATTATGTTTCTATCATGTTAAAACGATCGTTCGGTTAATCTTTTCCTTCGAATGTTATATGCTTCTACAATATATTTGGAGAGTGAAAAATAGGATGTCTTCATTATTTGATGAAATGATAGCTACAAGATCATGTCTTAATGCAAACGGATGTGTAAAGAATGTATAATCATTTCTAATAACACTGTATTCCTTACAATGGAAAACAAAATGATCCTCATTTTCTAAATCCTGATGACACAACTGACATACACTATCACTCTCACTATTTTGAATAAACCATGCTCTATTTGTATTTAGCCCTAAGGTCCTGGATCGAAATCGAGCAAGGAGACACCGTTGCCATTTATTTGTAATTATAGAAATGTATTTTTCCGACTGTAAAAAAAAAAAAAAAAATTGAACGAAAAATACCAATTATTTCTTGCATTTTCTTCCATGTCTGAATGCCAGTTTTGCTTGTATATGTTGATAAGACGATCCTTAAATTCCGAAATAAATGCGCCATCACTCCCAACTCCTTGGCTAATCCATACTATTCCAAACCCATCTTTGACTAGAACATTTTTTGCATTGTCTATCCAGTTTTTCTTTCCTTCTTCATGCTGCTGAAGTAACATTTCATGAGCCTGCTTACACAGTCTTGTCGGCGGTAATTTAACAAGTTTTAACCAATACTTTATGCACTTAATTGTTGTACGAATTTTCAGTGGATATATACCCGTTTCCCCATATGCTACTTGATTAGATGAATGAAGTGTTATATTAAAAAAAAAAAAAAAAAACAAAAAAAAAACCAACGTTTTATTGCAAATGTATGAATGATTTCCATTTGTTTATTCTCGTAGATGCCCCAAATTTCTGCTGCATATGTGGGCACCGGCTCTATCTGTGTGCTAAAGAGTTTCCAGTAAAGTGAAGGGTCAATAGACTTTAATTTTTGCATAGCTCTAATAATTTCAACAACCCCCTTTTTCCCCTTCCTGCACATTTCGGTCCATGCTGTGTTCAAACTTAACTTTGTTGTGAAAATCAATCCTAGATATTTGTAGGTATTTAGTCACTTTAACTTCCGTATTTCCATATCGCCATTTTTCATGGACCGAACGATGCCCACCTTTTTGAAATACAATTATATTTGTTTTGTCCAAATCAACAGTTAGACACAACCTGTCTGCTTCTTGTTTTAGAATGTTTAATGGATTTTGCAGTCCCACAACTGTATCAGATAGAAGTATTACATCATCAGCAAAAAAGCAATAAAAAAAAATAATTCAACAGCTCCTGAAACCATTTGTACTCCATGCTTTCCTTTTCTAGACAATGAGAGAGAGAGAGAGAGAGAGAGAGAGAGAGAGAGACCCTTGCAGACAGACAGACATCCATACAGGACGAAACAAATAAAATTCCTTGTATTTTTCTATTGATTATGACCGATTTCATATGAAGTAGAATCGACTGAATGCATTGGACCGGACTTTCCTACTTCATGCTGCTGTAGTATCATTTCATAAGCCTGCTTATTGTTGTTGTTGGTGGTGGTGGTGTTGCTGTTGCTGTTGTTGTTGTTGTTGTTGTTGCTATTGTTGCTGTTGCTGTTGTTGTTAACGATGTTGTTGTTGCGGTTGTCATTGTGGTGGTGGTTGTACTAATTGTGTTTGTTGATGTCGTTGTCATTGTTGTTGTTGTTATTGTTGTTGTTGTTGTTGTTGCCCCTTCCTACTTTCACTTCTACACTCCATCTCGCTCTCTACGGTCGGCTTCGGATCCACTCTGTTTACGCATACCCAGATTCAAACACTCCACTGTTGGACGCCGTTCTTTCTCTGTCTCTGGACCTTGCATTTGGAACGAACTTCCTCTTTCGCTTCGTCAGATCTCCGCACTCAGCTCATTCAAGTCTGGCCTTAAAACCCACCTCTTCACAAGATAGCCTCCCTCCCCTACCTCTTCCTTGTCTTCAGTTTCTTCAATTTTAGAGTTATGCATGCGTGTGAATGACTGGTGTGAAAGCGCTTAGATTTGTCTCTGCACATGATTCAGCGCTATATAAGTATTATTATTATTATTATTATTATTATTATTATTATTATTATTATTATTATTGTTGTTGTTGTTACTATTATTATTATTATTATTTGTTTGTCTTCTTCCTCTTCGTCTTCTTGTCGTTGCCGTCATTGTAGTTACCATTGTTGTTGTTGTTTTTATCGTTGTTGCTGTAGTTGTTGTTTTTATCCTTCTTTTCTTCTTCTTCTTCTTCTTCTTCTTCTTCTCCTTCTTCTTCTTCTTCTTCTTCTTCTTCTTCTTCTTCTTCTTCTTCTTCTTCTTCTTCTTCTTCTCCTCCTCCTTCTTCTTGTACTCATGTTTCTTTCTTCCACCTTTGAAATGTGTGAGAATGGTCCGCAAAAAATGGCAACAGGGGAAGAGGTACCCCTCTTCAGAAAAAAAACAAAAACAAAAACAAAAGAAAAAAAGCACACACATTTCTGTAACCTCTCTTAAAAATTCTCACGTTTATTGACACATTCAGACTGGCCTTTATATTATGTCTGTTGCGAGTTTGTTTTGGTTCCTTTTTCTTTTCTTTTTTTTTTCTTCTTCTTCTTCTTCTTTTTATTTTTTTTATTTTTTGTTGATTGAGGAATACAATTACAAAAACAACACACACAAAATTCCAACGAAAAAAAATACCAACCAACCCTCCCCCCCCCCCCCCCCAAAAAAAAAAAAAAAAAAAAAAAAAAAAAAAAAACCTGCTGTCTTATTTTAGTACACTATTTATGATCGATACCAAATCTACATTTTTTTTTAAGTTATGTGATGAAAACCAAGTATAGATAGAAATTGATAAACACGGCCATTTCTATGAATTATACTAATGGTCAGATTATTTTTTTTATTTTTTTTTTTTTCTTGACATTTTGACTTCACTGCAAAGCTTATTCCATTTCCCCAAGGAAGAGTTTATATCAATTACCAGGTTAGCTTTCAGCAAACAACCGTGTTGGTTTAACGCCATCAACTCAGGAAATTGTTAATGCGTCTGCGCTTTCCATTACAGATATTCTCCCTAATCTCTTTAACCTTCATTTACCCAAACAATATCTTGTCCTTGAACCTGTCAACCACGCGCAAACAATTCAATGTCAAGTATTCATTGATGAAAAAGAAAAAGAAAAAGATTGGCATTGACAAAAAATAAAACTTTCGGAGTATTATTCAACCAGCAAGCCATAAACGAAACGAGCCGAATTCGTCGCCATTGAAAGTGAACGAAGACAAACATGGAGATGAAGTTGACTCATGGTGTTAACTTGAAACTCTTCTCAGTTTCAGGTTTCCTTGAGGACATTGTTGAAGGGGGGGAGGGGGGGGGGGGGGGGTTGCTTGGTTGTTTGTTTGTTTGATTTTTTTCCACTTGATGTCTCAAAATTTAACCTTGTATGTCAAAAAAAAAAAAGATATTGGGAAGGGAGGTAACTATAATTGGCTACCTGAAACGCCCTTCTAAACTGAAATGGTCAGTTGATTAAACCCTTCGCAGACAGCCTTACACACACACACACACACACACACACACACACACACACATATATATATATATATATATATAGAGAGAGAGAGAGAGAGAGAGAGAGAGAGAGAATATCCAATATCCTTCAGCAACGGTCGGGATTTTTCTGTCAAGATCACACAGCTCCCTCTAGAGGGGAGCCAGACAGGCTGCCTTTGACCAGTCCAGTCCTGACTGAAACCTTGAATTTTCTATCATTGCAAAGACTATTCTCTCTCTCTCTCTCTTTCCTCCCTCAACAGTTCCACTTTACCCTTCACTGACAATTCTTTGTCTGTTTGCTTTTGTAACAATGGACAGCATCTTTGTATGCGAAAAGTTTATTGTCGATCGAGTGTTTGTTTGTCTGGTTGGTTTAATTGCTCTTATGGCCCAACACTCGGCTTGTATCACAGATTGGCATAAGTTTACAACAGCAAAGTGAGAGCTGTATTATCAATGGTTTCTCCAGTCAATGGGAAACCATTTACAGCTTAGTCTTTTGTGAAGGACTATGACTCTCAAACTAGGAGGCAAAATTGCACTAGCTCTTAGTGCTGCAGCCTTGTGGGCTAGTTGGCCTTTGGGAACCATCCCAACGCCGACTGTCCTAAAACCCTCTTGGCCGAGAGAGTGGGGATGTACTTGGGCAAGACACTCTCCACTATAATCAAATTCTAGCCCAAAATAGTCGGAACAGCAGTTGCCTCCTCTGTTGTTCTGATGGTCATAGTCGGACACGACTGACTATCATGATTATGCTCTGGTGCGTTTTGTGTCTCTTTGCATGTTTGCAACTATCTCACACCTCTCACTCCCTTGTCAATTTGTTTGTTGTTGTTTGATTGATTGATGTGGATACTTCTATAGCGCCTATCCACGGTCAGATACCAAGCTCTAAGCACTTTACATACACGGGGACATTTGCACCACAGGCTGCCTACCTGGGTAGAGCCGACTGACGGCTGCCACTAGGCGCTCATCATTCGTTTCCTGTGTCATTCAATCAGATTTCAGACGCACACACATACACACTCAGACAGACATGTAACATTTTACATGTATGACCGTTTGTTTGTTTTTTATTTACCCCGCCATGTAGACAGCTATACTCCGTTTTCGGGGCTGTGCATGCTGGGTATATTCTTGTTTCCATAACCCACCGAACGCTGACATGGATTACAGGATCTTTAACGTGCGTATTTGATCTTCTGCGTGCGCACACACACGAAGGGGGTTCAGGCACTAGCAGGTCTGCACATATGTTGACCTGGGAGATCGGAAAAATCTCCACCTTTACCCACCAGGTGCACCGAGATTCGAACCCAGGACCCTCAGATTGAAAGTCCAGCGCTTTAACCATTCGGCTATTGCACCCGTCATAGCTGTTGTTGCTGTTACTGTTTTAAAAGAAAAAGACATTCAATAATTTTCGGGGATTTCAAAACATGATCAACTTTTCATCATTTATTGAATTTTCCATTCGCACAGTACTCACGGATAACTTTTTTTCTGTTTGTTTGTTTGTTTGATTTAACTTAAATTTAGTATAATGATAGTTTATGTTTAGATGTGGAAACGAACGAAACCTAACACAATAATAAACATTTCAGTAAAGATTACACAAACTTGTGTTAGAGAGAGATAGGGATCCTTTATTGATTTTACCATTCTTACACTTCTTATAGACAGCAAGGGTTTTTCTTTAGATTGAAATATAATGATTTATATATTAAGAACTGTACATGATTGAAGCCTAACATCACAATACACATTTTGATAAATATTGCATAAACTTGTGCAAGCTTTTCCTTACGTCATTGAGAGAGAGAGAGAGAGAGAGAGAGAGAGAGAGAGAGAGAGAGAGAGAGAGAGGAGGGGGGATGGAATTTACTGACTTCCCAGTCTCATTTTTCCTGTAGATAATAAGGGTTTCTCATTGACTTGAATAAAAGATATGCTAACATATTATGTATGTGCTGGAACAAATCCTGATGATAAACATTTTGATAAACATTGCATAAACTCGATCAAGCTATTCATTTTGTTGGAGAGAGAGAGAGAGAGAGAGAGAGAGAGAGAGAGAGAGAGAGAGAGAGAGAGAGAGAGAGAGAGATCTTTTATTGAATTTCTCATTCTCACACTTCTTACGGGCAACATGGTTGTTATTTATGTAGGTTTTTTTTTTGGTGTGTGTGTGTTTTTTGTTGTTGTTTTTTTGTTTTGTTTTTACACTTAAATGTAATTATGCTAAAGTATGTATGTACACGAACGAAATATAGCAATAAACATTTTGATAAATACTGCACGAACTCGTACAATATTTTCCTCGTATTAAAGAGAGAGAGAGAGCATTAATTGGTTTTCTTTTTTTCTTTTCTTTTCTTTTTCTCCTTTTTTTCTGTTCTTTTTTTTCTTTTTTATCTTCATCACCGCCATTGTCATTGTCGTGTCTATCTATCTTATTCTTTCTTTTTTTTCTGTTTGTATCCGTTGTCAACATCGACGCCTTTCTTCCTCCCTTCTTTCCTTCCTTCTTTTTTTATTTTTCTTCTTTTCTTTCTTTCTTTCTATCTTCCTTTCTTCTTCTCCGTCTTATTCTGGCATAGTTCGATATGCATCTCTCCTGTTTTTCAAACGAGTATTAAGGATGCCAAAAAAAAAAGAGAAAAAAAAAAAGGAAAAAAAGTAAAGATTAACATGAAAACAGAATGAAAAAATATTCGTTTGCACTTCCAACCCCTTCAATACGATCTCTAAAAGCTTTTTTAATCAAGAAAAACGTCGGCCTAATGTCGTTTTCCACCATTATTTAAAAAAAACGAGGGGAAAGGGGGATTTGCAGGATAGGGATAAAGAAAGAAAGGGGGGTGGAGGGGGGGGGGGGGGGTAAAAAAAAAACAAGAAAAAAAAAAACCCAGTCCCCTTAATGTTCTTGTGTCAGATGCCCGACATGGTAATGGTGGAGCGCATACAGTTCAATATGACTTCTTTCATCGAGTGATGAGCTGGGGGGGAGGGCGGCGAGGGGGGGGGGGGGCCAGGGGGAGAAAGGAGGGGGAGGAAAGCTGATGAAGATTGCTCTGGGGTCTGAAGAAGCAGCAGCAGCAGCAGCAACAACAACAGCAGCGGTGGTGGTGGTGGTGGTGGTGGTAGCCACACCAGGCAAAGCAACCTTCACATTGATGTAGGACAGCGGGGGAATCGAACTTCTTTTCTATCAGTGAGATAGGGGTGTGGGGTGGGGGCGGGTGGAATTGGGATAGGGGTAGGGTAGGGGGGGGTATTGTGGGATTGGGTGGGGTGGGGTAGGGGTTTGAGTGGGACTGAGGAGAGAGAGAGAGAGAGAGAGAGAGAGAGAGAGAGAGAGAGAGAGAGAGAGAGAGAGAGATGGAGACATTTTCATCGATGAGGTGGATGGGGATGAGATAGGATTTCCTTCTATCACGTCGGTGAGAACGAGAGATGGGTGGGTGGGTGGATGGGTGGGTGGGTGGGTGGGTGGATGGATGGGTGGGTGGATGGATGGGTGGGTGGATGGGTGGATGGATGGGTGGATGGATGGGTGGGTGGGTGGATGGGGTGAGTGGGTGGGTGGGTGGATGGATGGATGGGTGGGTAGGTGGATGGATAGGTGGGTGGTTGGGTGGATGGATGGATGGGTGGGTAGGTGGTTGGGTGGGTGAGTGAGTGGATGGATGGGTGGGTGGATGGATTAATGGATAGATGGATGGATCGATAGATGGATGCTGGGTGGGTGGATGGATGGATCGATGGATGGGTGGGTGGATGGATGGGTGTGTGGGTGAGTGGATGGATGGATGGATGGATGGATGGATGGGTGGATGGATGGATGTGTGGATGGATGGACTGGATTGGATGGATGGATGGGTGGGTGGGTGGGTGGGTGGAAGGATGGGTAGATGGATAGATTGATGGATTGATGTGTGGATAGATGAGTGGATGATGGATGGACTGGATTGGATGGATTGGGTTGCATTACCTTTAGTCACAGCACACGAGTATGTCCCAGTTTTTAAATCGGGCTGACTTCTGAGCAGTAGGGAGAGAGGGCGGTGTTGGGGGGGGGGGGGGGGGGGGGGGCTGCAAAATAACATTCTGGGATGTACATAAGTAATTGGCTTCTGAATAGTAGAGAGAGGTGGGGGAGTAGGGGGGGGGGCAGCAAAATAACATTCTGGGATGTACATAATGATGAAGTGCTTCTGAACAATATAATATATATATATATATATATATAGAGAGAGAGAGAGAGAGAGAGAGAGCAGCAACAAAATATGTTATGAGATGCACATATGTAATTGACTTCTGAACAGTAGAAGTAGTGTAGAAAAATCAAATATACTGGGATATGCATATGTCACGTGGCTTCTGGACATTTTGAACGTCAAAATTATTTCATTTCATTTTCAGTCGAAAACAAGGCAACATTTTGAACGTCTATTTTATTTCATTTCATTTTCAGTCGAAAACAAGGCAACATTTTGAACGTCTATTTTATTTCATTTCATTTTCAGTCGAAAACAAGGCACTATTTTGAACGTCTATTTTATTTCATTTCATTTTCATTTTCAGGCAACAGTTTGAACGTCTATTTTATTTCATTTCATTTTCAGTCGAAAACAAGACACTATTTTGAACGTCTATTTTATTTCATTTCATTTTCAGTCGAGAACAAGGCACTATTTTGAACGTCTATTTTATTTCATTTCATTTTCAGTCGAAAACAAGGCAACATTTTGAACGTCTACTTTATTTCATTTCATTTCCAGTCGAAAACAAGGCAACATTTTGAACGTCTATTTTATTTCATTTCATTTTCAGTCGAAAACAAGGCAACAGTTTGAACGTCTATTTTATTTCATTTCATTTTCAGTCGAAAACAAGGCAACAGTTTGAACGTCTATTTTATTTCATTTCATTTTCAGTCGAAAACAAGGCAACAGTTTGAACGTCTATTTTATTTCATTTCATTTTCAGTCGAAAACAAGGAAAGATTTTGAACGTCTATTTTATTTCATTTCATTTTCAGTCGAAAACAAGGCACTATTTTGAACGTCTATTTTATTTCATTTCATTTTCAGTCGAAAACAAGGCAACAGTTTGAACGTCTATTTTATTTCATTTCATTTTCAGTCGAAAACAAGGCAACAGTTTGAACGTCTATTTTATTTCATTTCATTTTCAGTCGAAAACAAAGAAACATTTTGAACGTCTATTTTATTTCATTTCATTTTCAGTCGAAAACAAGGCACTATTTTGAACGTCTATTTTATTTCATTTCATTTTCAGTCGAAAACAAGGCAACAGTTTGAACGTCTATTTTATTTCATTTCATTTTCAGTCGAAAACAAGGCAACATTTTGAACGTCTATTTTATTTCATTTCATTTTCAGTCGAAAACAAGGCAACAGTTTGAACGTCTATTTTATTTCATTTCATTTTCAGTCGAAAACAAGGCAACAGTTTGAACGTCTATTTTATTTCATTTCATTTTCAGTCGAAAACAAGGCAACAGTTTGAACGTCTATTTTATTTCATTTCATTTTCAGTCGAAAACAAGGCAACAGTTTGAACGTCTATTTTATTTCATTTCATTTTCAGTCGAAAACAAGGCAACAGTTTGAACGTCTATTTTATTTCATTTCATTTTCAGTCGAAAACAAGGCGACATTTTGAACGTCTATTTTATTTCATTTCATTTTCAGTCGAAAACAAGGCACTATTTTTTTTCATTTTTCTTTTTTTTTTTTTTTTTTTTTTCAGATCGACTGACGATAGAAATACCTTTCTGGTGAAGAGTTGCAGAGGTTTTTTGGTGTGTTTTTTTTTTTAACTCGTGCACACGTGCAACACGTCCGGATACAAGAGACAGAGCACACCCACCCACCCACCCACCACCCACCCCTACCGCCACCCACCCCACACCACCCCACACCACCAACACTGTGTACCGGGTCGCCCTTCCTTTGCCAGCAGGTCGATATGGGCTGATTGGAGTCCATGCCCGCCTGTGCAGTGCAGGGCTGATAATAATGATAATAATAATCATCATCTCTTTCTCACCCCCCCCCCCCACTACACCCCACA
>NC_134892.1:7384453-7391953 GCF_041734735.1 Babylonia areolata | reverse complement strand
TGTAAATAATGATCATCATGACTTGTGTGTGTGTGTGTGTGTGTGTGTGTGTGTGTGTGTGTGTGTGTGTGTGTGTGTGTGTGTGTGTGTGTGTGTGTGTGTGTGTGTGTCTGTGTTTGTGTCTTGTGTGTGTGTGTGTGTCTGTGTGTGTGTGTGTGTGTGTGTGTGTGTGTGTGTGTGTGTGTGTGCACGCGCATGTGTGTGTGTATGTGTGTGTGTGTGTGTCTGTGTGTCTGTCTGTGTCTGCGTATACGCGCGTGCTGTATGTGTGCATGTCCATCTGTGTGTATGTTTAGGTGCATGCGTATGTGCGTTGTGTGTGTGTGTGTGTGTGTCTGTGTGCCCGCGCGCGCGCGCGCGTGTGTGTGTGCATGTATGTGAGAATGTGTGTGTGTCCGTACATGCTTCTGAGCTGTGTTCAATGCGATGTACACACACACACACTCCAAAAATCACCAACATCACCATCAGTTTCTCCGCACCCCACCCCCACCACCCCACCTTTTCCCTTCCTCACCCCTTCACCCTCTCTCTCCATCATCACAACCCGACGGTTAGAAAGAAGTACCCCCGACGTCCATATACCAACGTCATTATCACAGCCATCAGCACAACAAAAAGCCTCCCACACCCACCCGCACCCCCACACCACCACCCCCACCACCACCACTGAAAAAAGCAATCATCACCTGGAGCTGACAGCGTTCAGCACAAGGGGAGGACAATTTCACCAACACAGACTCCAGTTATCTGCCCCTGGCTGAAGGCGGCCGCCCTGCCATGAGGGGGCGGTAAGTGACTGAGGGAAGCGACTCGGCCATGAATATTGCAGCCAGACGGGGTCTATAATGCAGTTGATAAGACACGCGGCGACAGACAGTGTCCTAACCCCTCCCCCTTCTCTTACCTCTCCCTCGCCCCTTCCACACCCTTCCTCCCACCCCCACATACACACAAACACCCTCCACCCTCTCTCAACGTCCCTTCTACCCCCCCACAGTGAAGCATAACCACACTGTGGTGACTTGAAAGACACATTGAGAAGTGTTCAATTTGAAATAGAATCAAAAACGAAATAAAGAAAGAAATCTCCCTAAACTGAAACGGCACGTGTAAGCACACAAAGCAAATAATGCAATGTACACTTGACAAAACAAAAAATACTCAGGGTTAGGTGTGCATTCAAGTGTACATGCAGGTGTCAATGCCATTCAACCCAAAATCTCCATCATGTTCTCTCTCTCTCTCTACCCCCTAATCATAACCTCTTACTAACCCCAATATCATTCTCAGTCTCCTTTTAATCCTTCACATACAACGTCGTACCATCAACGTCATTATCACAGCCATCAGTCACAGTCAGCACAACAAAAGGCACCCACACCCACCCCGACACGTCCACCCCCACCACCACCACTCAAAAAGCAATCATCACCTGGAGCTGACAGCGTTCAGCACAAGGGGAGGACAATTTCACCAACACAGACTCCAGTTATCTGCCCCTGGCTGAAGGCGGCCGCCCTGCCATGAGGGGGCGGTAAGTGACTGAGGGAAGCGACTCGGCCATGAATATTGCAGCCAGACGGGGTCTATAATGCAGTTGATAAGACACGCGGCGACAGACAGTGTCCTAACCCCTCCCCCTTCTCTTACCTCCTCTCCCTCCTTCCACACCCTTCCTCCCCCCCATACACACAAACACCCTCCACCCTCTCTCAACGTCCCCTCTACCCCCCGCTCCCTCTCCTGAACACAGCACCCTGTGGCTGTCACCGATTGTCCGTCAGACCCAGGGAGAGAAGATTCCTCTGCTGTGTACTGCACTGCTACAACAGGGACCACAGGGAGTAAGGTCACTGTCATGCTGCTCTGTCCGGGAAACAGACACGTGAAAGTTCATCAATGTGTGTGTGTGTGTGTGTGTGTGTGTGTGTGTGTGTGTGTGTGTGTGTGTGTGTGTGTGTGTGTGTGTGTGTGTGTCTGTGTGTGTCTGTGTGTGTCTGTGTATCTGTGTGTGTGTCTGTGTTTCTGTGTGTGTGTGTGTGTGTCTGTGTGTGTGTCTGCGTGTCTGTGTGTGTGTCTGTGTGTCTGTGCGTGTCTTAGGGAAGGGAACGGGGGAGATGGAGAGAGTGGTCATCATACTGGACACTGCTGCACTATCCAGAAAACAGACACGTGAAGGTCGATGATCGTCTGTGTGTGTGTGTGTGTCTGTGTGTGTGTGTGTGTGTGTGTGTGTGTGTGTGTGTGTGTGTGTGTGTCTGTGTGTTTCTGTGTGTGTGTCTGTGTGTCTGTGTGTGTGTGTGCGTGTCTGTGTGTGTGTCTGTGTGTCTGTGCGTGTCTTAGGGAAGGGAACGGGGGGAGATGGAGAGAGTGGTCATCATACTGGACACTGCTGCACTGTCCAGGAAACAGACACGTGAAGGTCGATGATCGTCTGTGTGTGTGTGTGTCCGCCACCTCCCTCCAAGACAGCACCCAGTGACTCTGTAATTGATTGTCTGTCAGTGCCCGCGAGCAGGGAGGGAGGGAGGGAGGGATTTCCTTCTGCTGGACACTGTGCCACAAGGGATCCCCTAGGGAGAACAGTCACTGTCATGCTAATCGTAGAAAGAAATATCTAGAGGGGTCGATAAATTGTGTCTGCCTGCCTGTCTGCCTGTCTGCCTGTCTGTCTGTCTGTCTGTGTTGGGGTAGGGTGAAAGTCAGGTTGGGTGGCTGGGGTGCAGAGATGGTGGTCACCATCACATGGGATCACGCGGATGAGATGATGATAAACGGATGCCTCGTTTTGTAGGATGCGTGTAACGCACGTAAAAGAACTCACAGCAGCAACTGTTGCAAAATTTCGTAGTACAGTCCACTCTGATATACATGTGTGTGTGTGTGTGTGTGTGTGTGTGTGTGTGTGTGTGTGTGTGTGTGTGTGTGTCTGTGTCTGTGTCTGTGTCTGTGTGTGTGGCTGTGTCTGTGACTGTTAAAATATAATATGAATGCTATTAACAAATGTGGTATGATTATGAAAATAATAATGGCGGTGGCGACGACGACGATGACGATGATGATGAGGAGGAGGATGCAAGAAAGAGAGAGAGAGAGAGAGAGAGAGAGAGAGAGAGAGAGAGAGAGAGAGATGCTGGTAAAGAGAAGTATATCATTCAAAATGTTATTATGCTTATGAGCTTAATTTTAGCCACACATAAGCTACTTGTTGATTTTTTGTTTTTTAATCTCTCTCTCTTTCTATCTCCCTGCCTCCCTCTCTCTGTGATGTAAAAAAAAAAGCAGCTATGTTTACTCCACGATCCTCGTGAAATAAACTTCGTTTCGTTTCGTCTCTCTCTCTCTCTCTCTCTCTCTCTCTCTCTCTCTCTCTCTCTCTCTCTCTGTCTCTCTCTCTCTGTCTTACTGTTTTCGACTTCGACTTCTTACTGTGTCTCTCCCCCACCCCCATACCCCCCTTCCTCTCACCATCATCATCACCATCATCATCTTCACCACCACCATCATCATAATACTAGCATGCATAGAACTTGGTATTGGAAATGACAGGTAATCATTGATTGACAAGTAGCAAATGACGATTATAGAAAGGCAATGTAAGACGACATAAGCATGCAATGGTCAGAGAAACGTCCAGAGAAGACATAAACAGGAAATGACCAGGTGAAGGGAGAGAGAGAGAGAGAGAGAGAGAGAGTCAAATACAGAAAGACAGAGAAAGACACGGCGGGACAGAGCCAGAGACAGATGATGAGACAGACAGACAGACAGAGAGAGAGAGAGAGAGAGAGAGAGAGAGTAATGAAAATTGTGGTAAAGGGCCGTATGATCATTCACAGTTTTATGATGCTTATGGGATAAAACTTAACTACATATAAGCTACTTCTTGTTTCTTTTCAACCTCTGTCTGTCTGTCTGTCTGTCTGTCTGTCTCTCTCTCTCTCTCTCTCTTTCTTTCTTCTTCTCTCTCTCTCTCTCTTTCTTTCTTCTCTCTCTCTCTCTTTCTTTCTTTCTTCTCTCTCTCTCTCTTTCTTTCTTTTTTCTTCTCTCTCTCTCTTTCTTCTCTCTCTCTCTCTTTTCTGTCTCTCTCTTTCTTTCTTTCTTCTCTCGCTCTCTCTTTCTTCTCTCTCTCTCTTTTCTCTCTCTCTCTCTCTTTCAAGTTACAACAGACATTACATAAACGTAATAAAATACGACATGAGCATGCACTAATCAGAGAAACGTCCAGAGAAGACATTAACAGGAACTGACCAATGAAACATCCAGTGACAGAAGAGCTTCACGCAGATAACGAAACGACAGACACACAGTCATAAAGAGAGGGCTTCCAGGTAAAAAAAAAAGAGAACTAATCACACAGCCGGGCAGGCATCAAGCAGCCAGAAGAGAGCTGCAGTGGACAGCAGACAGGTGATAGAGGAAGATGAAGTATCGATCTGTCCTCCGGTCAAAGACGGTGTGTATCAGATTCCATCTGTCGTCACACACTGATCACAACATCACCTGATCCCCTGGTCACAGGTAGTTTATAGAGATCCTGGCTTGGGTCTGATGTAGCGGAAAAAACGGGAAGAAGAAGAAGAAGAAGAAGAAGAAGCAGACAGAAAGAGGGGAGGAAAGAGAGCGGGAGGTGAAGGGAGAGAGAGAGAGAACGGGAGAGAGAGAGAGAGTCAAGTACAGAAAGACAGAGAGAGACAAAGAGTGACAGAGAGAAGCACAGAAGAAACAGAGACACAGAGGGACAGAGCCAGAGACAGATGATAAGAGAGACAGAGAGAGAGAGAGAGTAATGAATATTGTGGTAAAGTGCCGTATAATCATTCACAGTTTTATGATGCTTATGGGATAAAACTTAACTACACATAAGCTATTTCTTGTTTCTTTTCAACCTCTCTCTCTCTCTCTCTCTCTCTCTCTCTCTCTCTCTCTCTCTCTCTCTCTCTCTCTCCATCTGTCGTCACACACTGATCACAACATCACCTGATCCTCTGGTCACAGGTAGTTTATATGGATCCTGGCTTGGGTCTGATGTAGAAAGAAAATGGAAAGGAAGAAAGAAAAAAGCGTCTGTTTCTCAAGGAGGCGTCACTGCGTTCGGACAAATCCATATACGCTACACCACATCTGCCTGACAGCAGCACAACCCTTCGCGCTTAGTCAGGCCTTGAGTGTATGCTTGTATATTTGTGTACCTATCAGAGTGGAAATCGTTTTACATAATTTTGCCAGAGGACAACACTCTCGTTGCTATGGGTTCTTTCTCGGTGCGCTAAAATGCGTGCAGCACATGGGACATCGGTTTGTCGTCTCATCCGAAAGACAGAACTCTCAGCCTGATTTTCCAGTCAAACTTGAGGAGAAAGGGCTAGAGCGCGCGGGATTCGAACCCACACCCTCGCGGACTCTCTCTCTATTGGCAGCTGTGTTTTAACCACTGTGCCATATTCCTCATAGAAGAAGAAGAAAGAGAAGCAGCAGTAGAAGAAGAAGAAGAAGACAGAAAGGAAGAAGGAAGGAAAGAAAGAAAGAAAGAAAGAAGAGGAGAAAGTGAAATCGAAAAAAATAGGATGATAAGAAAGAGAATGAGGAGAGAAAAGAAAGTATCAGTTTCAGTAGCTCAAGGAGGCGTCACAGCGTTCGGACAAATCCATATTCGCAACACCACATCTGCCAAGCAGATGCCTGACCAGCAGCGTAACCCAACACGCTTAGTCAGGCCTTCAGAGGAAAAAAATGAATATTTAGATTGAAAAATAAATAAATAAAAGAACAGAATTTTTTTTTTTTTAAGTAAAAGAAAAGATGATGGTGATGGTGGTGATGATGATGATGATGATGATGATGATGATGATGATATTATTATTATTATTATTATTATTATTATTATTATTATTATTATTATTGTTGTTGTTGTTGTTGTTGTTGTTGTCATTGTAACAATAATGATAATAAATAAATAAGCTAACAAATATAAAACACACATACACACGCATGCACAAACAAGCAATTTCACAGATATGAAAGCACGAACAAAATACACATGAACGTACACGAGCCCCGCCACACACACACACACACACACACACACACACACACACACACACACACACACACACACACACAGCAACAAAAGTAAGAAAGAAAAGGAGAAAGTGAAATAGAAAAAGAAAACGGAGGATAAGAAAGAGAATGAGAAGTAAAACGAAAAAAGATGAAGAAAGAAAGAAAGAAGGAAAGAAAGAAAGAAAGAATAACAATAATGACAGTCATAATGATAATGGTATTAACTCACTCAGTACGGCCAGTCCTCTCTTCTCCTCTACACAGACCCCTCGGATGTCCAGTGGGTGTCTGAATGACCCTACCTTTAGCTTCCGTCGTCAGAATTGTGGTATTCTTTGTCAACATTCACCTCTTCAGTATAAGAGCCTTCCGCTTGCAATATTTTGATGATGGTAATTGGGGTGAAACGCTGTTAACGTCGTCTCTTTCGCCGTTCGTATGGAAAGAGTTAACGACTACAACGACAATGAGGACAATGAGATCCCTGACGACAATGACAACGATGACGACAACGATGACGACGACGATGACAAAGGACTGGGGATGACTGATCGATGAAAACAAGTCGATAATCAGCTGTCTGTAAGTAACGGTAGCTGTCTGTCTGTCTGTCTGTCTGTCCGTCAGTCTGCCTGGGTCTGGGAGTCTTGTCTGTCTGTGTCTAATCGGTGTCTGCCACTGTCTGCCAGTATTTGTACGTCTCTGTGTGTTCCCTTTCCCAATATTGCCCCACCCCCAGCCCCCCAACACGCACACACACACACACACACACACACACACACATACACACACACTCCCTCCCTCCCCCCCCCTCTCTCTCTCTCTCTCTCTCTCTCTCTCTCTCTCTCTCTCCAGCCAAACCTGACTGTTCCCACAGTTCCAATGGAAAGAGAGGCAGGAAAACTGGCCTCTTCAGCAGCGACAACAAACAACAACAACAACAACAACAACACCCACAGCAACAACAACAGCATAAGCAAAAGCAATAACAATAAAAACAATAAACAACAGCAACGACAGCGGCAACAACAGCAACAACAATAGCATTAAAACAAGAGTAATAACAACAAACAAACAAACAACAGCAACAACAACAGTAACAAAAACAACAACAACAAACAACAACAGAAACAAACAACAACAATAAACAACAACAGCAACAAACAACAACAACAACGACAGCACCAACAGCAACAACAACAGCATTAAAACAAGAGCAATAACAACAACAACAACAAATAACAGCAACAACAGCGCCAACAACAACAACAACAACAGCAACAAACAACAACAGCAACAACATTAGCAGCAACAGCAGCACCAACAGCAACAACAGCAGCATAAACAAGAGCAATAACAACAACAACAGCAACGACAGCGGCATCAACAACAGCAACAACAGTAAACACAGCAACAGCATCAAAAGCAGCAGCA
>NC_134892.1:7374453-7381953 GCF_041734735.1 Babylonia areolata | reverse complement strand
TTATGTGTGTGTGTGTGTGTGTGTGTGTGTGTGTGTGTGTGTGTGTGTGTGTGTGTGTCTGTGTGTGTCGGTGTGTAAATGCAAACGCGTATGTGCGTGACAAAATCTAAGATATCAGGCGTATCATCACCGAAAGAGGATCAATGGTCACACACACACACACACACACACACACACACACACACACACACACAGAGAAATACTGTATTCCCACCAGCTACCACTTCCCACCACCCTCCATCACTATCTACCCTCAGTTATCAAAGCCGTGATTGGCTAATCACCCAGTGACTGACAGGCGGCACGGACAGATAAGGACAGTGCAGAGAGTATTGGCTGACCTCAGTCTGACCTGCTGACACAGTGCTGTCTACTTTCGTTTTGTTGGCTGCACGTGATGCACGTCATGTCTGTCCACTGATGTGTGGGACTGATGGCTGGACATCTGTGCCATGACCTGACCACACGGAAATGTCCCACCCGTCTTTTGACATGACATGAGCAAACAGCACAGAGATTTACTGCTGATGGAAGGGTACTGTCCCTTTTTTCTACTTTCCTTCTTTCTAAACAGACATCCATCCAGTAGCCAACCAGTCAGGTAACTTATCCATCAGCCAACCAACCAACCATCCTACCTTCTAACTAGTTTATTTACCACCTATTCCACTCTATTATTTTTCTTTCTTTTTTTACTCACTTGTGTAAACAAAGTGAGTCTATGTTTTAACCCGGTGTTCGGTTGTCTGTGTGTGTGTGTGTCTGTCTGTCTGTGTGTGAGTCTGTGTCTGTGTGTCCGTGGTAAACTTTAACATTGACATTTTCTCTGCAAATTCTTTGTCAGTTGACACCAAATTATGCATAAAAATAGGAAAAATTCAGTTCTTTCCAGTTATCTTGTTTAAAACAATATTGCACCTCTGGGATGGGCACAAAAAAATATAAAAAATGAAGCCTAATTATATGCAAACTGCATTTACTGTTATTTTTATATTTTTTGGTATTCTCTAAACTTGGCACTTTGATCTGATATTCTGACCCAACAACAAGAGCAGTCATTATTATCATTTTTTGTTCAAACAGGAACTTCTTTTGCTAAGCATGGAAGTTTTATTTATTTTGCAAACGTTTTGGTGCAGCTAGTAAAAAAGGGAAAATACTCTGTAATTAATGCTAGGGGACTTAATTTGCTTTAAACTGATCTTTCTCATCTTAAACATTACATTTTGAAATTATACTCAATACATAAAAAGCTTGGATTTTTTTTTTTTTTTTTTTGTTTTTTAAGTGTATCACAAGTGAGTCTTGAAGGCCTTGCCTCTCTTGTTTTCTTTTTTTTTCCTTTTTGCGTGGATTAAATCTTTTTTCCCCCTGATTCTTTTTTTACTGCCAGTTAGCAGCTGCTTTTCAACATAACTCACAATATCACTTGACTGGTCCGTTTTCTTATATATAGTGTCATAGCATTCAGCTATTATTTGTCTGAACTTGAACATAACGTGACATTACTCGCCATGATTTAGTACAAAGTAGTACAAATAGTTGTGGTTTGTAATTCAAATGAAAATCAGATCTGTTTAGATGATAGATAGTTCTACGGAAATGTTATCAAGAAAAAAATTCCTTCAATGACCGTGGATAAGTTCATTTTGATTGATGAAGAAACTGAGACGATAAACAAAGCTTACATTTAAAAAGATGTTTCACTTACAGCATGATGTTCTTAGTTAATGAAAGGAAGATTAAACATATTTACGTAGTTTCATTTCACAAAGCAAATAGTCGTGATTTGTTCTTCAACTTAATGAAGTGATCTCTTTCAATTACATGATAAATTTAGATCATGGTGTTGTACGGAAATATATATATATATATATATATATATATATATATATCCACACACATCATCGAGGTGTTAACAATGATTGATGAAAAAACTGACACAATATATCAAGATATCTTTTGATCTATTACATATACCATGCAGCTGTTAATCTGTCAATCTTAAATGAGATTGTAAAAGTAATCTAATTCCCTTTGGGGGTTTTTTGTGCTTTTTTTTTTTTTGCTTTTTTTTTTTTAAGTCTTCTACCGAATTAAACAGAGAATTAAAGGAGTCTGGTGGACGGAGTGCTGACTAACAGACAGTACAGGAAATGTTGCAGGCAATGACAGTCCTGTGAATCACCACACTGTGGTGTGCTCTCTCTGGAACACAGGGAAAACTAACTCACTGAGAGGAAGAAAGACAGCCATCGATCCAAGAACGAGCACCGCAACGAAAACACACAGGTTTATGTTTCCTTGAATTCACCGTGATTAAATTTAACAGGCAGCCTTTTCTAGGGTGGAGAGAGAGACAGACAGACAGACAGACAGAGACAGAGAGAGAAGGTATGGAGGTTTGGGGTGTTGAATGTGCTTGCGGTGTCTGTCTTTCTGCAACACTGTTGTCTCAGTCTGTCTGTCTGTTTATACAATCAGTGTCCATTGCTGTTTAGATTAGCATCACCCTATTCGGTCTGTCTGTATCACCATTACCCCTTCTGTCTATATCACCATAACCCCCCTTCAATATTAGCACTACCCTCTTCTTTCTGTCTATAATTATCATGGCATTAGTCTTGAGACCAAGCTAAAGGTCTACAGAGCAGTAGTTCTCCCCACACTACTGTACGCCTGCGAAACTTGGACAGTGTACCAACGACATGCCAAGAAGCTGAACCACTTCCACACAACATGCCTCAGGAAGCTACTGAACATCAAGTGGCAAGACAAGACCCCAGACACAGAGGTGCTCGCAAAAGCCACCCTTCCCAGCATCTTCACCATCCTGATGCAGTCCCAGCTTCGCTGGGCTGGACACGTGGCGCGCATGCCAGACCATCGGCTGCCCAAAAGGCTCTTCTATGGCGAGCTGCAACAAGGGAAGAGATCACACGGAGGTCAGAAGAAGCGCTTCAGAGATACTCTGAAAGTCTCTCAGAAAGCGTTTGATATCAACCCTGACTCCTGGGAGGAATCTGCAGCGGACCGTGACAAATGGCGCGCTGCTGTGCACAAAGGCGCCAGGTTGTGCGAGGCCAACAGGACTGCTGCAGCTGTTCAGAAGAGGCAGGCCAGAAAGTCACGGGCAAACAAGCTCCCTGACAATGATATGCCTGTCTTTGTCTGCCCCAACTGTCAGCGAACATTTTGTGCGCAGATTGGACTATTCAGCCATCTGCGCATTCACAGATAGATTCATGAGCATCCTCCCCCCACCCCACCACCACCCTCCCCCCATCCCCCAGCTGGATGACAACGATGGTCATCATCGATCTCGATGGACACACCACCACCATAATTATCATCATTACCCCCACTTTGTCTATGTCATCATTATCCTCTTCTGTCTGTATATAATTATCATCATTAGTCATTGTTGTTGCTGGGTGGGTTTTTTTTTCATCATTACCCTACTTCTACCTGTCTGTAATTATCATCCAGACCTCCTTCTGTCTGTAACTATCATTATCACCCCTTCTGTCTGCCAGTGGCATTACCTTCTTCTGCCTGTTTGTAATTAATATTGCCCTCTCTGTCTGTCTATCGTCATGACCTCGTTTCACCTGTCTATAATAATTATCATTACCCCCTTCTGTCTCTCTATATCATCATCACATCCTTCTGTCTGTGTATAATTAGTATTAATCACCTTCTGCCTGTCTGTATCATCATTACACCCTTCTGTCTGTGTATAATTAGTATTAGTCACCTTCTGCCTGTCTGTATCATCATTACCCTTTCTGTCTGTGTATAATTATCTTTAATACCCTGCCCCCTCTGACTGTCTGTGTCATTGTTACACCCTTCTGTCTGTGTATAATTAGTATTAGTCACCCTCTGCCTGTCTATATCATCACTACCCCCTTCTGTGTATAAGTATCATTATTACCCCCGTCTGCCTATCAGTATCATTGGTACATCCTTCTGTCTGTGTATAATTATCATTATTACTCCCTCTGCCTGTCAGTATCATGGTTACATCATTCTGTCTGTATATAATCATTATGTTTCTTGCTGTCTTGTATCTATGTCATCGTGACATCCTTCTGCCTATCTATAGTAATTGTTATGACCCTCTTCTTTACGTCTTTTTAACCCACTCAGTACGGCCAGTCCTCTCTTCTCCTCTACACAGACCCCTCGGATGTCCAGTGGGTGTCTGAATGACCCAACCTTTAGCTTCCGTCGTCAGAATTGTGATATTCTTTGTCAACATTCACGTCTTCAGTATAAGAGCCGTCCGCTTGCAATATTTTGATGATGGTAATAATTGGGGTGAAACGCTGTTAACGTCGTCTCTTTCGCCGTTCGTATGGAGAGAGTTAATATCATCATTATTCCCTTGCGGTCGTCTGAATCATCATTTCATCCTTCTTGCTGTCTACGTATGATGATAATGATCATTATCACTATCATTATCATCCCCCCTCATTGTCTGCATATAATCATCATTGTCTCCTTTTGTCTATCTAGTGGAGTGATAGCCTAGAAGTAACGCGTCTGCCTAGGAAGCGAGAGAGTCTGAGCGCGCTGGTTCGAATCACGGACTCAGCCGCCGATATTTGCGCGTGTGTGACTGCGTTACCATGTGTGTTTACTTCTCTGAGTGGCCTGTCTGTCTCTGTCACACCGTCTTGCTTATTTTCCTGACTGATTTGTACAGAGAGAGAAAGATGTTCGCACTGTATCTCTGCTTTGGAATCTTTGCGAATAGAAACAACCGATGAATCACGCCTAACCCATTGCCAAGACCATGTCAAGTCTAACAAAGCATAGACCTGTTCTGTGGATTACTCAAACCTTCAAAATGTAGCCGTTCGTCAGGACAGGCAAAAATACCGGTGGGAATTATCCCTTGATGCGGAACAACACACACACTGAGGGCACCGGCCTTCGAAAACTTACCCTAAAGATACCCATTGCCATTGGTTTTGTTTGGTTGATTGTTTTTTATGTGGGGTTTTGTGTGGGGTTTTGTGTGTGTGTGTGTGTGTATGTGTGTATGTGTGTGCGTGTGTGCGTGCGTTTTTGTTTGTTTTGTTTTTTTCTTTTAGGGGGTGCTTGTTTATTTTGGGTTTTTTTCTTTTAATTCTTTTTGTTTTTGTTCTGCTTTGTTTCTTTTGCATGTTTTCACACAGGAGATTTTTTTTTTTTTTTTTTTTTTTTTTTTTGTTACAAAGATAACTCCATAATTCATAAAGTTTTCCAACCGAAAACGGCAATTCCACATAAAGACAGAGAGAGCCCGAACGTGAACTTTTCGGGGTAGGGGGGGTGGGGGTGGGGGAGAATACAAAAAGAAAGAGTGAAAGAAAGAGAGCCAAGTAAGATGGTAGTGAAGACAGTCAAAGAATGAACGACAGGCGGAGAGAAAGAACGATGAAAGAAAGACGGAAGGAGTAAATAAATCAAAGACACAATCAACACAAAGAAATAAAGAATTCCTGACTGACAAAAAAAAAAAAAAAAAAAAAAAAAAACATACGTGTATAGAACAAACTGGACAATGACTATTTTCCTCACCCCCTACCCCTCTGTTCTCTCTTCCCACTATTAAAGACTGATGGGTAGGGGAAGTGACTATGTTCAATACGTATATAGAACAAACTGGACAATGACTATTTTCCTCACCCCCTACCCATCTGTTCTGTCTTCCCACTATTAAAGACTGATGGGTAGGGGACGTGACTATGTTCAATACGTATATAGAACAAACTGGCCAATGTCTGTTTTCCTCACCTTCACCCCTCTGTCCTCTCTTCCCACTGTTAAAAACATGGGTGGGAGAAGTGACTATGTTCAATACGTATATAGAACAAACTGGACAATGACTATTTTCCTCACCTTCACCCCTCTGCTCTCTCTTCCCGCCATTAAAGACAGATGGATAGGGGAGGTAACTCAGTTCACCTGTCCTTCTTCCTCTGCATTCTTGGGCCACACCGCCACCAACCATTTGTGGATAGGGGTGGGCGTTTGCGTGCATGAGCCGTTGTGTACTCCGCCGTAAAGGCGACCGTTTTGAGGGGTGTGGCTCTTGGGTATGTTTATGATTCCACAATACACATAACGCTGACTTTGACTACACAATGAATAATGTGTGTATATTATTGACATGTTGGGTGGGGGTGAGGTGGGATGATGCACGACCAGTTCTGTACATATGGTACTTGGTATATATATATAAAAAAAAATATATATATATAAAAAGATTTTGATACTCAACCAAACAGATTGCCACCATCGAGTCATGTTACTTAGTATGTGGAATTCTCTAATCACTCGGCTATAAACTGATCAAAGCCTCTCTTCGCTGCTTTCTTCTGGGTCGTACCAACCACCACTACCCTCCCCTGCAACCCCCTGATACTCTCCCTGCCCGCTTCTGATTCAAGATATTTAGTGGATGCCCTTTAAACCTGTAATCATTGGACGGTCCATGAAGGATGCCCCACACAGTCAATATCTGTCATTCGCTCCATCAACACCTTGACAATCAGTTGAAGTTGCCCAATGTGGCCAATACTTGCCCTTTACCCCTTTCACCCTGTGACGGTCAGTGGAGGCTGCCCTATGCAGCCATCAGCTCCCCCTCATGGACCACACACCCGATCCCTCCCCTCTGTCTTCATTCCATTAAGGGGCATAACTAAGGCTGGGAGGGCGTGTTAGCTCCACCAGGGGCCGCTGCTTCTTGCTATTGATTGCACGCGCAGCTCGCGCCAGCTTTCTGTTTTGATGGCTTTGCGGGGCTAAGCACCCGCTTTTCTCAGTCGCCATGGAAACCTTGACTTAAGTAATGCGATTGAATTTGTCAGGCCCAGGGAGAAACCGCCGAAGTGTGACGTATAACGCACTTATCGTGACCTCATCATTGTCGGCTGTGTACGTCACTGTGCACCAAGACCTGAATGTCCACGTCCACAGATTCCCTGTCACCTCTTCCACCCTCACTCCACCACACCCTGTTTCGTTTTTGGGTAGGGCAGGGAGAAGGAAATGGAGGACACACACTGTCGTTTTTTGTTGTTGTTGTTTTTTTCCTGGTGCACTTATTGCTTATTTGGTATTTGGATGTATTCTAAAAATAGCAGAAAAAATAGGCCATTCTTCATTCAGACATATGTTGAGTTATTATAAAATTGATAATGATTAGAAGAAAAAAAGGCGTAAAAAATGGTTAAAAGAAAAATGTTATTTATGCTAGAAGAACTGTCGAATATATGAATCTAAACTAGCTTTGTTCCCGTGAAATGTCATAACTCAATAGAAAAGGTACTGTGTGCATAAACCCACTAATCAGTTGGTCGGATTCTCGATTATTCAACCAATCAATCAGTCAGTGAATTATCTAATCACTGTATAATTTTGTTCTTTCAACATCTCTGCAAATACTGAGCATATGTTCTTGTTTCTTTCTTTGTTTCATTTTTTTTCTTTCTTTCTTTCTTT
>NC_134892.1:7361953-7369453 GCF_041734735.1 Babylonia areolata | reverse complement strand
CAACCAAATCTTAAACACACATGACATAGGAGCATCAACTACAGGCATATAAACATCCATTTAGGTATATTAAAGAAATAATAATAAAGCATCAAATTACATCATTACTAAGATCAGTATCTTTATAGTAAAATTAGACATCTTAGCTCAAAATCAAATCTCTCATTTGATTCGAACTTAGAACACTAAATCCTCAGTCCACCACGAATCTACTTTGCGATGGTCACTCGTTAGATATATGTCTTTGTTGCTTTGTGCTGATTTTGGACATTCAGTATGCCTTTTGATTTATCTAAATCAGTATCTGAATGGTAGTAAGTGCTTGAACTCCAAATTTCTTTTCCATGAATGGTAAATTGTGTCCGATACTTTCGTGTGTGTTTCCAGTAGTTTTGTTTTCCATATGCATTGTTCTCACAAACAGCTGATGGCATCGTTCCAGTCCTGGTTAAATCATTTATCATGTTCTTCACAGGAGAAGAAGTTGAAACGACACAACCCTCTCTCTCTCTCTCTCTCTCTCTCTCTCTCTCTCTCTCTCTCTCTCTCTCTCTCTCTGTCTCTCTCTCTCTCTGTCTGTCTGTCTGTCTGTCTCTCTCTCTCTCTCTCTCTGTCTGTCTGTCTGTCTGTCTGTCTGTCTCTCTCTCTCTCTCTCTCTCTCTTTCTCTCTCTCTGTCTCTCTGTGTCTGTCTCTCTGTCTCTGTCTCTGTCTCTCTCTCTCTCTGTCTCTCTCTCTCTCTCTCTCTCTCTCTCTCTCTCTCTCTCTCTCTCTCTTACTCTGTCTATCTGTCTGAAGCTTAAAGCAATGTGATTCAATTTGTCAGACCCAGATAGAAACCGACCAAGTGTGACGTATAACGCACTTATCGTGACCTCATCGTTACCGGCTGTGTACGTCACTGTGCACCAAGACTTTAGTGTCCACGTCACAGATTCCCTGTCACCTCTTCCACCCTTACCCCCCACCACACCCTGTTTCTGTTATGAGCAGGGAAGGGAGGAAGAAATGTAAGACACACCCTACCGTAAAATTCTGGACTTCTTCTTCTTCTGCGTTCGTGGGCTGCAACTCCCACGTTCACTCGTACATACACGAGTGGGCTTTAACGTGTATGACCGTTGTTGTTTTTTTATCCCGCCATGTAGGCAGCCATACTCCGCTTTCTAGGGTGTGCATGCTGGGTATGTACTTGTTTCCACCACCCACCGATCGCTGACATGGATTACAGGATCTTTAACGTGCGTATTTGATCTTTTGCTTGCGTTTTCACACGTAGGGGGTTCAGGCACTAGCAGGTCTGCACATATGCTGACCTGGGAGATCGGAAAAAATCTCTACCCTTTACCCACCAGGCGCCGTCACCGAGACTCGAACCCGGGACCCTCAGATTGAAAGTCCAACGCTTTAACCTGTCTAATGCACGTGCTTGCTTTCTGTGTGGGAATCATCAAAATTATGATAAATACCCCAACCAGTTGACATCAGAATGGGGTCATTATAAATTAAAAGATACCTACGACATGGTACCTCGTAAGAAAATGAAACCGAATAAACAAACTGATTGTATCTACATGCTACATGATAAGAAAAAAAAGCAAACATACGGGTTACTTACATATTTGCATAAAGTGCTGATCATATGATATTACACTTGTTACATTCCCGTTGAATGTTGTTTTCCACATGAAAAGTCGCAGGTGAATTGAGCACTCAATAGATGATCAATGCAACGTTCAATCAATCAATCAATCAACTGATCGATCAAACGACCGATCGTACAATGGTCATATTTTCATTTATTCCTTCATTATTTCAGCAAACATTGAGTACATTTTGTTTACTTACCCATTTATTCATTTATTATTTTATTCATCATTCATTCATTCATTCACATTTTATGTAGTGCCCTTATGGACATACTCATTCATTTCTCCTGCTCCCCGTGCTTTGCTTATGGCCTTATGGTTGAAACACAAAGCAAGCCACAATGTACACTCATGACTAAACGTTTTCTTCTTCTGTCCTTTCCCCACATCCCCTCTCGAGGCCTGACTAAGCGCGTTGGGTTACGCTGCTGGTCAGGCGTCTGCTTGGCAGATGTGGTGTAGCGTATATGGATTTGTCCGAACGCAGTGACGCCTCCTTGAGCTACTGAAACTGAAACTGAAACTTTCCTCAACTGCCTCCTCCACCTCTTCCCTATCCGTCCACCCCCCCACCCCCCACCCCCTGTCAAACTTCTGCTTCCTCCACCTCTTCACTATCCGTCCACCCCCCCACACCCCACCCCCGACCCCATCTCAAACTTCTGCCTCCTCCACCTCTTCACTATCCGTCAACCCCCCTCCCCCCACCCCCTCTCAAACTTCTGCCTCCTGTACCTCTTCCCTACCCCCCCTTCCCCTCTCCCGCCCCCCCACCCCCCACCCCCTCTTGTACTGCTGCCTCCTCTACCTCTTCACTATCCGTCCACCCCCTCCCCCCACCCCCTCTCAAACTTCTGCCTCCTGTACCTCTTCCCTACCCCCCCCTACCCCTCTCCCCCCACCCCCTCTTGTACTGCTGCCTCCTCTACCTCTTCACTATCCGTCCAGCCCCCCACCCCACATCCCCTCTCAAACTTATGCCTCCTCCACCTCTTCACTATCCGTCCATCCCCCTCCCCCCCACCCCCTCTTAAACTGCTGCCTCCTCTACCTCTTCACTATCCGTCCAAGCCCCCAACCCCACATCCCCTCTCAAACTTCTGCCTCCTGTACCTCTTCCCTACCCCCCTACCCCTCTCCCCCCCCACCCCCTCTTGTACTGCTGCCTCCTCTACCTCTTCACTATCCGTCCAGCCCCCCATCCCACATCCCCTCTCAAACTTCTGCCTCCTCCACCTCTTCACTATTCGTCCACCCCCCACCCCCCACCCCCTCTCAAACTTCTGCTTCCTCCACCTCTTCCCTATCCGTCCACCCCCCACACCCCACCCCCGACCCCCTCTCAAACTTCTGCCTCCTCCACCTCTTCACTATCCGTCAACCCCCCACCCCACATCCCCTCTCAAACTTATGCCTCCTCCACCTCTTCACTATCCGTCCATCCCCCCCCCCCCTCCCCCCACCCCCTCTCAAACTTCTGCCTCCTCCACCTCTTCACTATCCGTCAACCCCCCTCCCCCCACCCCCTCTCAAACTTCTGCCTCCTCTACCTCTTCACTATCCGTCCAAGCCCCCCACCCCACATCCTCTCTCAAACTTCTGCCTCCTCCACCTCTTCACTATCCGTCAACCCCCCTCCCCCCACCCCCTCTCAAACTTCTGCCTCCTCTACCTCTTCACTATCCGTCCAAGCCCCCCACCCCACATCCTCTCTCAAACTTCTGCCTCCTCCACCTCTTCACTATCCGTCAACCCCCCTCCCACTCCCCCTCCCTTCTCAAACTTCTGACTCCTCCACCTCTTCTCTACCCCCACCCCACCCCCTCTCAAACTTCCTCCTCCTCCATCCTCTTCACTATCCGTCCAACCCCCCTCCCACTCCCCCTCCCTTCTCAAACTTCTGCCTCCTCCACCTCTTCACTATCCGTCCAACCCCCCTCCCACTCCCCCTCCCTTCTCAAACTTCTGCCTCCTCCACCTCTTCACTATCCGTCCAACCCCCCTCCCACTCCCCCTCCCTTCTCAAACTTCTGCCTCCTCCATCCTCTTCCCTATCCGTCCAACCCCCCTCCCACTCCCCCTCCCTTCTCAAATTTCTGACTCCTCCATCCTCTTCCCTATCCGTCCACCCCCACCCCACCCCACCCCACCGCACTGCACCCATCAGGAGCAGAAGGAGGAGAACTAATATTCATTTCTTTCTGATGCCCTGAGTCAACGAACCACGCAGACGAGATAAAAGCCTGCCCTGCAGAGCGTGCAGCGAGGACATGGCAATCTGATTGGTGAGCTGTCATCAGACCAGGCTGATCTGAAATGGTTTCAGAGTATAGTGTGGACTTCGGGTCGCTTGTTTAATGCTGTGTTATAATATCACTGGCAGTCCTTTCTTACTGTGTCTTGGGCATGACACTTAAAACGATATTAAGTAAAAAAAAAATAATAATAAAAAAAATGAAACCAAGGCATGACAGAGACAAAACAACAACCAAAAAAAAAAAAAAAAACCAGCCATGCATGGGGAAACAATAATGTCAGAAAGAGGACTTTGGATATACTTTCACATTCCGTTACGTTTTCTCTTTTAACCCTTTCACCGCCAGTCAATTCAGAGTGCCAAATTCCCTTGTGCTATAAACACAGTAAATATGGTGTCTAAGAGTACAGCTTGGGATTCCCCTGGTGATGGTCAGAAAATATGACTTATCCTACCACCGAACATAAAGAGCAGTAGGTTCATGGATAACAGACCCATGATCTGGTCACCCTTCAGTGACATGGGTCCTCTACCTAGCTGCTGCATAAATGCGAGTTTGGCAGTGAAAGGGTTAAGCAAAAAAATACTTTTTGCAGAACTTCAGCAAAATTACATTATATGTTTCACATTTCTTACTGTAATATTTTGGATTTATTTCTGCTCATTCGCCTTTTATATGCATCTCCTTGGGAAGAAGTGTCATTCCATTCCCAGAAGAGACATTTTGTTAAAGGAAGGGACATAACCCATGTTGGCTTGCGTCCATTCTAGTGGTGCACGTGACCCAGGAAAAGGCACGTGCGTGAGGATTTTCCATTCTCGTGTCTCGTGCTCATTTCTCCGTCGGATGAGATGTACTGTCCATTTGGGGTTTTATTAGGACAGTAGAAATGATGGGGAATGCTGCATGTTTAGGAGACGGTGGTAAGATATTCTTTCTCTCTTTCGTCATCATGATCATCATCAATATCATTGCAGACGTTGCAGTCATCGTTAATTCTTGTGCTTGTTCATGTTCTTGTTCTTGTTCTTGTTCTTCTTTTCTGTCTCTGCGTCTCTCTCTCACCTTCTCTTCTTTTTTTTTCTTTTCTTTTTTTCTTCTTCTTCTTCTTCTTCTTCTTCTTCTTCTTCATCTCCTTCTTCTTCTTCTCCTCCCCCTATTCTTTCTTCTCTTTCTCCTCCTCCTCCCCCCCTCCTCTTCCGTTTCTTCTTGTTCTTGTTGTTGTTGTTGTTGTTGTTGTTGTTCTTCTTCTTCTTCTTCTTCTTCTTCTTCTTCTTCTTGTCGTATTCTTCTGCTTCGTCGTATTCTACTTGTCTTCTTCGTCGTTGTCGTCGTCGTATTCTTCTGCTTCGTCGTATTCTACTTCTCTCTTTCTCTCTCCTATTCTCTCTCTTGATCTCACCTTCACTCTCGATTTCTTTGTGTTTTTGTTCTACTTCTGGCACTGGGCTGAGCGGCACTGTTCCCTTTTTTACTCTGTGTGTGCCTGTCTCTTCCCTTTGTAAATTGCCGTTTGTTGTTCATTGCGCTTGGTTTCAGTCTGTTACTATCTCTGTCTGTCAGTTGCTCATTCCATTTGGTGCCATTTAATTTATCTTTTTATTTTCTATTCATTTTAGTTGTTTGTTGTTTTCTTCTTATGTTGGACATGTGCTGCTGCCAAAAAGAAAATCTCTGTACTAAAGTGTAGACAATAAAGTTTGTGTATTGTGTATTGTATTGTATTTATCCCCCTCTATTGCTGTCTGTCTCCGTCTCCCCCCTCTCTCTCTCTCTCTCTCTCTCTCTCTCTCTCTCTCTTTCACTCTTTATTTCTCTCTGTTCCCTCCCTCTCTCTGTCTGTCAGTCTCTCTCTCCCCTCTCTTTCTCACACACACAAGCTGGATCGAGTTCACCTCTCATTTTCCGTTTCTTTTCCAGTGTTTCTTTTCCATGTCAAGCGTGCACTGCATTTTTTTTTCTGAACTTCTTGCCTCGTGTGTAGAACCACTTTGCACATGGATCCGTTTGATGGTTGGTAAAGTGGTAGCAGTGGTGATAAAAGAGGATATGGAGTGGACAGAGAGAGAGAGAGAGAGGGACGAGGGATGGAGGGGGAGAGAGAAGGGGGAGGAGAAAGAGATGGAGAGAGAGAGAGAGAGAGATGGTCTGGAGCGGAAAGCTCCCATGAAATTTAATGGCTGCACGTCAGTGTCAGAGTCCCCGAATCTTCCTTCTCCAGCACCCTCCCATCTCACCATTTCTACACCCCCCTCCTCCCCCTCTGTCCCCGCCCCCTCACCCCGCCCCCCCACCCCACCCCACCCCCCTCTACCACCCCCTCCCCTTCCCACCCCCCCATCCCTGTCTGTTATCTCGGTCCACCATGAGTCTGCAGCAAACACGATGCTGTGAAGTTAGCTGCAGTGACACGTTGTGTTAGGCCCTTGGTGTTCCTGTGAGAATTGTACCTCCTGCTTTATTCACGTGCTGCATTCTTTCGCTGTCTGTTGTACAGTTCTGATCTATTGCCAGGGAAACAATGAATAGTGTGTGTTTGCAACCAAGAAACGGTATTTCATTTCAAGGCAGTTAACATTTGCTGACAATAAAAAAAAAATGGGCTGTTTGAACTATTTTGCATTCGTCAACAATGAATGTCCAGCAAATGCACAGAATTTTGCCTTCCTTTTCAACTACGGAACTTTGGACAGACTATGGAATATGGATCTCAGCTCAGAAAAACAAGCTGCATATTCATCACACACACACACACACACACACACACACACACACACACACACACACACACACACACACACACACACACTCACTCACTCACTCACTCACTCACTGTACATTAACTGACCAATGTATAAGATAGCGGAAGAGTAACTGACTTGCTTGATTTCTTCCACAACTCCGTTGTCCAGTTATATTTCATGTGTTGTATCTTTCCTGTCTGGTTCTGTTCTTTCCATCTTCACAATATATAATTTCCCTGTTATTTAGATGATGTAATCATGTATTTGTATTTGTATTTCTTTTTATCACATCAGAATTCTCTGTGTGAAATTCGGGCTGCTCTCCCCAGGGAGATCGCGTCGCTACACTACAGCGCCACCCATTTTTTTGTATTTTTTCCTGCGTGTAGTTTTATTTGTTTTTCCTATCGAAGTGGATTTTTCTACAGAATTTTGACAGGAACAACCCTTTTGTTGCCGTGGGTTCTTTTACGTGCGCTAAATGCATACTGCACACGGGACCTCGGTTTATCGTCTCATCCGAATGACTAGCGTCCAGACCACCACTCAAGGTCTAGTGGAGGGGGAGAAAATATCGGCGGCTGAACCGTGATTCGAACCAGCGCACTCAGATTCTCTCGCTTCCAAGGCGGACGCGTTACCTCTAGGCCATCACTCCACTGTGCTTGTCAGCTGCCTGTGTAGCCATTTGTCTTTCAGTGTTTGTTAATCCTGTGTCCGTGGAGGTGTGCTTCTTTTGTTCCGTATCTTTATAGTTCTCAATACCCAGCGTCCACTTTCCCACAAGTACCTGCTTCTGTGAGAAGGAAAGACATTAAATAAGTGATTGAAGTGTTGTGGGTTTGGGGGGG
>NC_134892.1:7336953-7356953 GCF_041734735.1 Babylonia areolata | reverse complement strand
TCGAAAAAAAGGTATCACCAGTCTGCTGCAGACCCCAGGCACAGTCCCTTTCTTTTACTGTCTGCTCTTTAGCTGGTACAATGGAATGGTAAACGTTGCTATAACTGGCACGGCTCATTATCTTGAGTTTAGCTTACGATTTTTACTGCACCTCCTTCATACTTCTGTGTGTGTGTGTGTGTGTGTGTCTGTGTGTCTGTGTGTGTGTGTGTGTGTGTGCGCGCGCGAACGCGCGCCTAGAGTTGACTTAATCACGATTTTTAAATATTATTATTAGTAGTAGTAGTAGTATTTTTAGGTATTTATGGTTGTTGTTTTTTTTTTAACTATTAGCATTATTTTATATTATTATTATTGTTGTTGTTGTTATTGTTTTTTATATATTTTTTTTTTTTAAACATTATCATTACTTTTTTTAAATATTTTTTTTACTTCTTTTTTTTCGGTTTTTTTTTTTTCTTCTTCTTCTTCTTCTTCTTTCTTTTTTTATTGATTTTTTTTTTTCTCAAGGCCTGACTAAGCGCATTGGGTTACGCTGCTGGTCAGGCATCTGCTTGGCAGATGTGGTGTGGCGTATATGGATTTGACCGCTACACCACATCTGCCAAGCAGATGCCTGACCAGCAGCGTAACCCAACGCGCTTAGTCAGGCCTTGAAAAAAAAATGAAAAAAAAGGGGGGGAATAAATAATAGATAAATACATAAAAAAAAGAACTACTACTACTACTAATAATATGTATAAGGTGCAAAAACTTGATGAAGTCAACTATAAGCGTACATAAATAAAGAAAGAAAGAAAGAATAATAAAAGACAAAAGTAATAATAATAATTAATAAATAAATAAATACAGACAACAATGATGATAAATAAGCTTAGTCAGGCCTTGATAAAAAAGGGTGAATAAATAATAGATAAATACATAAAAAAAAGAACTACTACTAATAATAATTATATGTATAAGGCGCAAAAACTTGATGATGTCAACTATAAGCGTACATAAATAAATAAATAAATAATAAAGGTAATCATAATAATAATAATAATAATGATGATAATAATAATAATAACAATAATAATAATAATTCAGCTCCGCGCAGCATCATGTTTGCAGCATACTCTTAAAGGACAGAGACGATAAAGGGGTGGGCTGAAAATGGGAAGACATGTCGGGGATGGAGGGAGAAGGAAAAGGGGGGGGGGGTTGGGGGGCGAGGGGTTTGGGGGGTGGAGGGGTGATTCTGGGACTCAGACGCTGACATGCAACCATTAACTTTCATGGAAGCTTTGCACTGTGGCCCAGCTGTCTCTCTCTCTCTCTCTCTCTCTCTCTCTCTCTCTCTCTCTCTCCTTGTCCCTGTTTGTCTGTCTGTGTGTCTGCCTGCTTATATCTTGTTCTATCCCCACCCCCAACCCCCACCACCCACCACCCACCCCCTCTCTCTCTCTCTTTTCCATGTCTGCATCGTTTTTTATCACCACCACCACCACTACTACTTTGCAAACCATCAAAGAGGGGAGGGAACTCAGCAAAAGTGGAACTCCACTTGCAGTCAGATGTACATGTAAACTGCAGTGCACACATGTCAAGAGATAGAAAGCTTGAGCAGAAGGAGCAACCGAAAGACCTATCTATCTCAGGGACGGATAAACTAGGAGAGAGTGATCAAGTATAAGTGAAAGAGGAAAGAAGAAAAGAAAGAAAAAAAAAAGATAAGAGAAGCAGAAACTGGGGGTGTTAGCTTTTAGGATTGCAAAACACAACATAAGAGTAGACTGGCACACGAAGTGAGAGAATAAAGCACTATACTGAATAGGAGGGAAGAAGAAGGAAAAAGAAGGGAAAGATGGACAGAGAGACGCAGACAGAAAGAGAGAGAGAGTGTGTGTGCGTGTGTGTTCGTTCTTTAGTTTAACGTCTTTTCACTGTAAGTGATATTAGACGAGGGAAGGAAAAAAAATCGAGTGGGAGGAGGGGGGGGGGGAATTACTGTGTACGCATACGAGTAAGTGAAAGTGTGTGTGTGTGTGTGTGTGTGTGTGTGTGTGTGTGTGTGTGTGTGTGTGTGTGTGTGAACCTGCATACCCCATCATCATTGCTGCCCCAATAAAAATCCAGTGGACGGCTCATCTCGAAATGAGAAAAAAAAGACACGAGAATGGAAACTCCTCATCACGCACGTGCCTTTCTTCTTCCAGATCACGTGCATCACTGAGAGAGATAAATCCCATAGTTGGTTATGTACCTTTCTTCATAACTGTGCCTTCTGTGCATGGAATTGGACATCTTATTTTGAAAATGAATGTGAATCACAAAACAAAAGAGCCAGATTATATAAATGAAATCAAAACAGTATCTTACTGATAAGGTTACTGAATATAAGTTCTGAAGAAACTGCTTAAACTCAAACGAGCAAAATAGGAACATCAACAGTAATGGGATGTAAATTCATACTTATCAAATGTTTCCTTTGTTATATCATCTACTTATTGACCATTGTTTCCTTCATGCCTGTCTACCGGCCTGTTCTTTGCTCGTCTTTCTTCGCCTTTCTTGCACATGTTCTCTTTCCTCTACTATTACTTTTAGGCTCGTGTTCCAGACACAGTCAGAAAAGACGGGAAATAATGATTATGATGATGTGCTAACGTCCATATTCTAAATATATTTCTGTTTAATAATTACGATGTAATAATTAATTGCAATGTTTTTTTTAAAAGCGAATATGTGAAATGCTTTTATTTGAGAACATATGTTTATTACTTTTGTTTAATCAAGTAATCCGCGTGTGGGGGGTGGGGGGTGCGGGTGTGTGCTGATTATCTGGTTGTGGTTTTCCGCAATTCATCTTTATTCTTATCTTATCTGTCTAATATAATCAATGTGCAGTATAGTAGGCTATGTTTATAATTATATTCAAATAATGTTTTTTAATTCTTTCTGTTTTTACATTAAGAATACTAGTTATTACCTGCAGTGTGTGGATGTATGTATGAAACGATGTATAAGATATTTTTTACATTTGTATCTTCGTAATATTCGTAAAAGCTGTTGTTGACTTTTACAGTTATGGTCCCCATGTTGTTTACTTGTCTATGTTGTGATAATGCACCTGACCAAATTTCTCCAGTTGGAGATAATAAAGTTATTCTTATCTTATCTTATCTTATCTTATCTTATCTTCTTCATGACCGGATGTCCTCACAAATTGCTGTTTCATTGTCCACTACTGTTGTTTAAAGTCTAATGTCCAAAACACAGTCAGAAAGAAATGTCAATCATATGAAGACAGCGCATTAGCTGATGACCGGAAGTCACACAAAATTCTGTAACCATTTCAGATCAGCCTAATTTGATGACAGCTCCCAACCAGACCGTCACTACACGCTTTGCCGTATGTTCATTTCTTCTGCATGGTTAGTTGACAAGGGACATAAAAAAATAAACGATTTTTTTTTTTTTTCTGCCCCATCATCTGCGCCGTTTCAGTGGCATTACTCCCACGCCGCTCATTTAGATTCCCCCATACACGGCCACACCTGGGTTCGTCCGTCGCAGTTCCAGCGTCGGCAGTTCACAGGGAACCATCGATGTTAGGTCGCCTGGAGGCCACACACCAGAGGAGACCCTGCACTGCTGCTGAGTCACTTCGGTGGTGTTCAGTGGTGCCTGTTCTGTTTTAACGTACTTAGGACACCACCTACTAAGCCCCCTACCAACGACAACAATAAACGAATATTAGTTCCCCTCCTTCTGGTCGAGGAAAAAGACAGTTTAACCACAGATATTCTTCCTGACTTATTCTATGAAAATCCATTCAATCACCATAATCAAAGTATATGTTTGGGGCACAAAAAAGTGAAAGAAAAATAAATTAAATATGTATGTCTGTGTGTCGTTGTGTGTTTGCTATTTCTTCATTCTTTCTTTTTAACATTTCGTTAAAAATATCAATTTCACACGAGACCCTAGTGCCAAATGAATGAATTTCATTTCCGTCTCCTCTCTCTCTTCTTCTTCTTTTTCTCTCTTCTTTCTTGTCATTGTGCCTTCTGAGGAAATTGCTTTAACAAGTTTCCTTAATTTTCAGCCTTTCAATCCCCCTCTCGTTTCTCTTTCCTCTTTCTCTCTGTAGCTTTGTCTCTTTCTCTTTCTGCATCCACACAGATTTTCTCTCTGTCTGCCACCGCCTGCATCTGTCTGTCTCTGTCTCTGTGTCTGTTTCTGTTCTTCTCTCTGTCTGTCCCTCCACCCCCTATCCTCTCTGTCTCTCTGTCTGTCCCCCCCCTCCCTTCCATTCTCACTCCTTCTCTCTCTGTCGTTCTGTCTCTGTCACTTTCAGTTTTAGAGGGTTTTTCCATGTTCATTTTATTTTGTTTTATTTATATGTATGTTTTCTTCTTTTGGCGTCAGTGATTATCTAATATTCCGATTCCTGTTTAAACCAGCCATCACTGCATGTGGATCTGTTTCACTGTCCTCGTCACTCTTCTGCAGGCCGGCCTCGTTAGCGGAATGACGATATGTTGGGGCCACTGAACGAGCATAAGAAAAACACATTCCACTGATTACATGTTTTACAACGAGAACGAAACATTCCTCTCATACCTTCCAATTTTCTTGTGTTGCCAGATTAGAGCACTAATGGAATTTGTGGTGCAGGGAATAAAAGAAAAGAAACTGAAAATTAAATTAATTAACAACATGATCTTCATAATGCTGTATGTATTACAATTCTAAAGACTGGTGTTTTTTTCCTGGTTTTATTTATTCCCACACAGAAATGACTAACACACAGCAAACATCTTTTCTGCTGCTACCTGTCAGGTAATCACTGCCAGTGCTTGAATAGCGGATGTTTTCCTCGATTGTTACTTTGGAATAAAGTGGTATTATTAGATAAATCAAACAATACGTGTATGTTGTTTGCTTAATTTGATAATTTTCCTCTGTGTGTGTGTGTGTGTGTGTGTGTGTGTGTGTGTGCGTGTGTGTAAGAGAGAGAGAGAGAGAGAGAGAGAGCATCTGTGCATAACTATGTCTTTAATACCAATTATTTGCAAATTTTGGCTCAGGAGCTCAGGCAGAAGGGTTAAAATTGCTCAGGAACTCAGGGCTCAAAGGGTTAAGACATCATGCGTGCACTATGATCAGGTAAGAAAGGCAGTGGTCACTTCAGATAGCGACCATAGAGACAGATAGACAGAGGCAGAGAGAAATAGAGAGGGCGGGTGGCGGGTGGGGTGGGGGGGGACACCCTTCAATTTCGCCACGTCCCTCCGCACACCATCTCTATCTTACCACAACCGTGCGGGAACCGATTATTGGAACTTCCTGTGATTGGCTAATCACCAATGATTGACAGGCGGCACGGACACAGAGGGACGGTGCAGAGAGTGTTAGCTGACCCCAGTCTGACCTGCTGACACAGTGCTGTCTACTTTCGTTTTGTTGGCTGCACGTGATGCACGTCATGTCTGTCCACTGATGTGTGGGACTAATGGCTGAACATCTGTGCCATGACCTGACCACACGGAAATGTCCCATCTGTCTTTAACGTGACAGTGACCAACACAGAGATTTACTGCTGATGGAAGGGTGCTCTCCCCTTTCTTCTTTCCTTCTTTCTAGCCAGCCGTTCATCCAGCAGGCAGCCAGTCAGATATTTAATCTGTCCATCGACTAACCAACCAGCCAACCATTCAACCAGCTAACCAACCACACGGTCCACTCCATGAGGAGACTCTTAATTATATTTTTTCTTCTGGTTATTTTTATTGGCTTGCCATTCCTCACCAGTTAACTCACAATATTACCTAATCAATGTGTTTACTCATACAGTTTCCTACCACTCTGCTATTCTTGGTTATCACGTAATGTTAAACTAACGCGCGCGATACACATACATATATGCGCGCGCGCGGGCTCAACACGCAGGTAAACACACGCGTGCGCGCACGCGCGTGTGCGCGCATAAAACGATGTATGCGCACGCACGGACACACACGCAACACACACACAGTTGTTACACTCTGAATCATAATGTAATAGTATCTTACCCAAATGTTTTTCTTTTTACATAATAATTGATGTGTGCATGGTGATAAGTGAAGGGTGTGTAAGTTTTATTTTTCTCTTGCTGACGGGCATTTTATTTTAAGTGAGCCTAAAGAAAATTCTCTGTTTTTCGTTGAAGCAGATAATAAAGTATTTTGAATTGAATTGAATTGAATTAACACTATGCATCATACATAAGAGCAAAAAATAGTCGTGATTTTTTTCTTCAAACAATATCATGATCTCTTCTGATGACATACAATAGATTAATTCATAATATTATATAGAAAATTAAATATAACACACACACACACACACACACACACACACACACACACACATCTAAGAACGAAATGATCATCGAGAAGTTAACAATGAGTGATGGAAAAATTGATATCACTTACGTCGTCTTGCAGGTATTAGTTTGTAGATTATAGATTATACACGAGACTGGACATGTAAAGTTTTGTTGTTGTTCGGTCTTTGGGGGCCTTTTTTTTCTTTTTCTTTTTTTTTTTTTTTTTTTTTTTTTTTTTTTTTTTAGGGCGGGGTGTGTGTGGTGGTGGTTGTTTTTTGTTGTTGTTGTTGTTGTTGTTGTTTTTTTAAATAGTTTTCTGCCGAATGTAAACTGTTGAAGGAGAAAGGTGGACGGAGTGCTGACTGACAGACAGTTTCAGGTAACCGTTGCAGGCAATGACAGTCCTGTGAATCACCACAGTGTGGTGTGTGCTCCTTAGGAAAAACACAGGGAAACAAACTCACAGAGAGGAGAAAGACATCCATCGATCCAAGAAGGAGCACTGCAGTTAAAACACGGGTTTATGTTTCCGTAAATCCACTGTGATTAAATTTAACAGGCAGCCCTTCTGTAAGAGACTGGGAGAGCGGTGGGGAGGGAGGGCTGGGGGGTGGGGGAGTGAAAAGGAAAATGGATTTGAGTGTAGTGTGTTGTGGGGGTGCAGTGTTAGAGAGAGAGAGAGAGAAGGGAAGAGAGAGAGAAAGGGAAAAAAGAAAGAGAAATAGAGAGAGAGAAAGAGACACGGAGAGAGACACAGAAAGAAGAGAAAGAAACTGAGACAGTCAGAGAGACTCTGGCGCGTTTATGGAAACAGTTCCTCCCCCTTCTTTTCACCACCCCATTCTAATCAGAGTCCTGTTTCATTAAATAAAGTCTCCACGTTTTTTCCCTTTCAGAACTTGTCCTTTCAACCACACTGTGTGTCTCTCTTCAGCATTCCTCAATTTGGTTCTATGTCCGTTGTGTGTGTGTGTGTGTGTGTGTGTGTGTGTGTGTGTGTGTGTGTGTGTGTGTGTGCGCGCGCGCGCGTGTGTGTGTGTGTGTGTGTGTCTGTTTATTTCTCTGAGTGTCTGTCTGTCTCTCAGTCCCTTCTTTATTTTCTTGATTGGTTCGTACAGAGGAAAAATAATATTCGCACTGTGATGCGCTATTTTGGAATCGTTTCTAAGAGAAAGAATCGACCACGCCCAGCTGACTGCCAAGACCATGTCCAGTCTGGCTTAGCTGTGGTCAGGTTTGCTGGACACTCAAACCTTCGACTCTATAACCATTCATCAAGACAGAAAGCAAACCAAAATCAAGCAACAGTTTATCCATGGAGAACAATATATATTTCTGTTAATAATTACGATGTAATAATTAATTGCAATGTTTTTTAAAAGCGAATATGTGAAATGCTTTTATTTGAGAACATATGTTTATTACTCTTGTTTAATCAAGTAATCCGCGTGTGGGGGGTGGGTGTTTGTGTGTGTGTGTGGGGGGGGGGGGGGTGCGGGTGTGTGCTGATTATCTGGTTGCGGTTTTCCGTAACGTATCTTTATTCTTATCTTATCTGTCTATTATAATCAATGTGCAGTATAGTAGGCTATGTTTATAATTATATTCAAATAATGTTTCTTAATTCTTTCTGTTTTTACATTAAGAATACTAGTTATTACCTGCAGTGTGTGGATGTATGTATGAAACGGTGTATAAGATATGTTTTACAATTGTATCTTCGTAATATTCGTAAAAGCTGTTGTTGACTTTTACAGTTATGGTCCCCATGTTGTTTCCTTGTCTATGTTGTGATAATGCACCTGACCAATTTTCTCCAGTTGGAGATAATAAAGTTATTCTTATCTTATCTTATCTTATCTTAATATTTACAGACGGCATGAACATGCGATAACAGACACGAAGATACCCACGGACATTTCAACACGGGTGATTTAGACACGACTAAGACATCACTATTATATCACAGAAAATATCACAGTTATACATAGGGACAGAATTGGTCGAAAGGTAAACTCTAAAAGTAAACGAGTCACCAATATGACACGAAAAAAAAAGTCATGATGTAAGAAAGGAGGGAAGAAAGCAAAGATGGTGTGAAAGGAGAACGTCAAAGAAAGGAAGAAAGAAAGAAAGAAAGAAAGGGGAAAGCAACAAAATGAAACAGGGCCAGCCAAACAACAGAAAGGAAGAAAGAAAGAAAGAAAGAAAGAAAAAAAAATATTTGACGAGAGTAAAACCTTAGGTATGGAACAAATTAAACAATGATTATTTCCTCCACTTCCTTGTCTGTTTTCGCTTCCCATCTTCGGAAGAAAAAAAAAGATGGAAAACTGGGTGAATTACTTTACCTCTCCTTTTTTTCTGCGTTCGTTGTCTACAGCTCAGTCAGTCATTCAATGCAAGGAGTGGGCGTTTACGTCGATACTGTTTTTACTCCACCATCAAGGCAGCTGCTGTCATGGGTGTGGTTGTTGGGTATGTTCGTGATTCCAATAGCCACGTAACACCGACATGTCTGACACGATCATGCGTAACATGCGTACTTAATGGGCACGTATGGGGGCGGGGAGGGGAAGGGGAGGAGAGGGTTAAGCACTAGCAGGTCTGCACTTGTACTGACCTTGTAGATCGGATGATTTTATCCCCACTTTTAACCAACCAGGTGCTGCTATCAGACCCAGTGACTTGAGGTTTAACTCTTTCCATACGAACGGCGAAAGAGACGACGTTAACAGCGTTTCACCCCAATTACCATCATCAAAATATTGCAAGCGGAAGGCTCTTATACTGAAGACATGAATGTTGACAGAGAATACCACAATTCTGACGACGGAAGCTAAAGGTTGGGTCATTCAGACACCCTCTGGACATCCGAGGGGTCTGTGTAGAGGAGAAGAGAGGACTGGCCGTACTGAGTGAGTTAAACAGCAATGTTGTAATCACATAGCTATTCTATTGCACCTGTCTGTGTTGAGTTCAAGATTGACCGATGCTGCCTTGCTGTTCTCTATTGGATCATACCCCTCCCCTCCGATTGCAGATAGGTAGTGGAGGTTGCCCCTTACATGCATTTCTTGCCCTTTACCCCTTTCACCCTGTGACGGTCAGTGGCGGTTGCCCTATGCAGCCAATATTTGCCCTTTACCCCATTCACCCTGTGGTAGTCAGTGGAGGTTGCCCTATGCAGCCAATATTTGCCCTTTACACCTTTCACCCTGTGACGGTCATTGGAGGTTGCCCTATGCAGCCAATACTTGCCCTTTACCCCTTTCACCCTGTGACGGTCAGTGGAGGCTGCCCCATGCAGCCATCAGCTCCCCCTCATGGACCACACACCCAATCCCTCTCCTCTGTCTTCATTCCATTAAGGGGGCATAACTAAGGCTGGGAAGGCGTGTTACCTCCACCAGGGGCCGCTGCTTCTTGCTATTGATTGCACGCGCAGCTCGCGCCAGCTTTCTGTTTTGATGGCTTTGCGGGGCTAAGCACCCGCTTTTCTCAGTCGCCATGGAAACCCTGACTTAAGTAACGCGATTGAATTTGTCAGGCCCAGGGAGAAACCGCCGAAGTGTGACGTATAACGCACTTATCGTGACCTCATCATTATCGGCTGTGTACGTCACTGTGCATCAAGACCTAAATGTCCACGTCAGAGATTCCCTGTCACCTGACACGATGATGATGAAAAAGAATTCAGACATGTAAAACTACACGAGAGAGTGTGGAGGAACAGGGGGAAAAAAAAACAGACAGACAGACAGACAGAGACAAGGGGAAACAGAGCAAAGCTTCCATGAAAGTTACACGGTTGCATGTCAGCATCTGAGTATCCACCATCCCCATCCGACATGTCTTTCCATTCCTGACTCATCTTTACAGACTCTGTCCCTTTAGAGTATGCTGCAAACACGATGCTGTGTGGAGTTAGCTCAACAGCCTGTTAGCCATTGCTCTTGAAGTCACGTTGCTCCGTGCTCAGCCATCTGGGATGCGGTGTCACTTGTTCCTGTTTCAGCCTTCAAATGTCGTCAGTTGTGTACGTCATTTGTGTTACGTAATGTTTAAATGTCGTCACTTAAGTTGATTGTGACGATCTCCGTGTTCGTCATGTCTTTTGAAAAGATTGATTTACTTTTGACCAGCCCATGCTGAATCTTGTTTTTGATGATTAACATATCATGTTGGACTTTAGAAAAGAAAAAAAGTTAGTATTCCAATGACAATTGCTTTTTGATGCTATACGAATTACAGTCATTGTTTATGTGTATGTGATATCAAAGATAAAGAACTGTGCCGGTTGTAGCAACGTTTATCATTCCTAGGTCTAGCTAAAGAGCAGAAAGTAAAAGAAAGGGACGCAACCCTAGCAGACTGGTGATACCCTTTTTTCGATACGACACTACACGATGTAATCTTGCACCATCTCTGTCCCCGGTCTGAACAAATCCTCCTTGACATTTACCTGCCGTTCAACCAAACGCTCCCTACCAGCATGACGTGACGAGACGTCATCGTACTTTGATCCATCAGCTCTCCTTCATTGCTGCTCATGCATATTCATGACTCGTGACAATTAAACACGCATCAGCTAAAGAAAGACCGCATGAAAAGTTAACAATTTCACACACTCTTACTGGCTGTCTCAGGACGACCAGCACGTCACACGATCAGTATTACCTGGGAGCATTAATTTAACTCACTCAGTACGGCCAGTCCTCTCTTCTCCTCTACATAGACACCTCGGATGTCCAGTGGGTGTCTGAATGACCCAACCTTTAGCTTCCGTCATCAGAATTGTGGTATTCTTTGTCAACATTCACGTCTTCAGTATAAGAGCCTTCCACTTGCAATATTTTGATGATGGTAATTGGGGTGAAACGCTGTTAACGTCGTCTCTTTCGCCGTTCGTATGGAGTGAGTTAGAGCAAAATCAATCAGCCAGAGAAAGATAAAGACAGACTGACAGACCAACTAGCACACACTGAATGGATGTTCACAAAGAAAATAGTGCAGACAGGCTGACAGACAACACATATGATAGGCATTGCTCACACTGTAATCTGGACTCTTTTTCATTTATATTGAAAGGACTACTTCACTTACCAAATCATGAGGTAGTTTTATGGTCGCCTTGATGACACATCTATTATGACAACAGATAGATAGATAGATACATGAATAGAGAGATGGAAAGATAGATAGTAGATAGATAAATAGTTCTAAGAGACATGCATACAGACAGACAGACAGACAGACAGACAGAGAATCAGAAACTCTGACTCAAACTATGATATATCAAACATGAGTATGACAACAACAACAACAAAAACAAAACAAAAAACTCTGACTCGGACTGTGAAAAAATCGAACAGGAGAATGATATAAACAATTTTCAAATTATTACATTACTTATGCATGTCATCCATCAAATATTTGAGAGAGAGACGGACAGAGAGACAGAGAGAGAGAAACACACAGACACACACACACACACACACACACACACACACACACACACACACACACAGAGAGAGAGAGAGACAGACAGACAGACAGACAGACAGGCAGACAGACAGACAGACAGAGAGAAACACAGAGACAGAGAGAAACACACAGAGAGAGGGACAGACACACACACACACACACACACACACACACACACACACACACACACACACACACAGAAAGGAGTAGGGACACACACACACACACACACACACACACACACACACACACACACACACACACACACACACACACATAGTGAGAGAGAGAGATATATATATATAGAGAAATACAGAGAGATATACAGAGAGATACAGACAGACAGAAGACAGAGTTTGGGTTCGTTCCTTTTAACCCCTCTGCTGTGAACAGCATGACAAATAATCCAATTTGGAAGATGCATTTAGCTGCTGGTAAGTGCATTGCAAATCCAAATCAGCGGCTCTTCAGAAATTGAACATCACTTTCCATATATGGTAAATAAATTCGGAGTCTCGGCTTTTCCCCCCCTTCAAACATCATTTGATAAAATTCAAAAAGCAAGGATGATCGTGGGATTGAAATCACAAGAGAGGCATATCTTTTCGTGATTTGTTCATCTCCTCTGCAGGTCTTACGTAGTGTTGAGTTTGCTACGACCTCAGACTGAAAACAAAAACAAAAAAAAACTAGGATCATACCATAAAAATACAACATGTTTCTTTTACTCGTCTTTGACAGTGTTGCTCAAAATTTCTTGGCCTACATTACAGCTGTCTGTGCCTCCTGGGTCTGATCAGTTTTCACCCCCGAAAACGGAATGTGGCTGCCTATATGGCGGGTTGAAAACGATCTTACACGTAAAAGCCCATTCATGTACATACGAGTGAATGTGGGAGTTGCAGCCCACAAACGAAGAAGAAGACGAAGAAGAAGATCCCCCCCCCCCCCCCCCCCCCCCCCCTCCATCCCCCCTGCTTGTATGTGTTCAGTCCAAAGTGCTTTGTGTTTTGGCAGAGACTGTCTTTGGAAGGACGTGGCGGCAGTCTCTCTACTCCAGACAGAGAACGCCCACTCAGTCTGGCTCCACAACCAAAGGCAATTAGCGGATGGATTAACAGTGATCTGACATCGACAGTTCCACAGGGACAGGTGACACTGGGAAAACAACAGGAATCTGGGTGTGGCTTCGTGTGGAGGAATCAGAGTTGTGGCGAAGGTGTCACTGAGAGGCATGGGAGATGAGGCAACAACAACAAAAAAAAAAAACACGTTTATAGACCACAACGGGATAAGCTTTACATCCATGCAATCGTGACCTGGTCTCCGTTCTTTGAACGTACATGATTATGGTCAAAAAGCTGATTTATTCCTCTGGTTTTCATAATGAGACCATTTCCTATCAGAATATTAGACACATACACATCGCTAGGAAAATAACTGACGAAAAATACTTTTTCACTCATTTGATGTCTTTCATTCAACACCTTAAGGTCCTCATGGAAAAGTGAACACTGTGATATTGAAAATTATTATGTTAGTAAATAAAAGAATCACACTCAATTCGACACAGGATAAACAAATAGTAAAAGACGAATGGATGCACAAGCAGCCGACCTAATAAGTTCATAATCTTGATAAAACAGAAAATCTATACTTTGAAAATGGTCAGAACAGAAACAGACAAGAAACAGATATCACATGATGTATAACTGAACAACACAGTTGTGGAGAAAATCAAGCAGTTCAGTTGCTCTTTCATCATTTTGTATGATGGTCACTTTATGTACAGTGTGTGTGTGTGTGTGTGTGTGTGTGTGTGTGTGTGTGTGTGTGTGTGTGTGTGTGTGTGTGTGTGTGTGTGTGTGATAAACATGCACCTTGCTATTAATTTGAGCTGAGATCCACATTTCGCGGTTCGTTCATTGTTGAGAAGGCACAATGCCGTGTATTAACATATTATTTATTGCTGACAAAAGCAAAATGTATCAAATGGTACGATTCTCATGTTAAGTGCCTTGAAATGAAATGCTGTTTCCTGCTCACAGATGCAAATGATTCATTGTTTCCCTTACAACAGATCAGAACTGTACAACAGACAGCGAAAGAATGCAGCACGTGAATAAAGCAGGAGGTATAATTCTCACAGGAACACCAAGGGCCTAACACGACGTGTCACTGCAGCTAACTTCACAGCATCGTGTTTGCTGCAGACTCATGGTGGACCGAGATAACGGACAGGGATGGGGGGAGGGGGGGGGAGGCCGGGGGTGGGTGGGAGAGGGGATGGGGGGAGGCGGGGTGAGGGGGGGCGGGGACAGAGGGGGAGGAGGGGGTGTAGAAATGGTGAGATGGGAGGGTGCTGGAGAAGGAAGATTCGGGGACTCTGACACTGACGTGCAGCCATTAAATTTCATGGGAGCTTTCCGCTCCAGACCATCTCTCTCTCTGTCTCTCTGTCTCTCTCTCTCTCTCTCTCTCTCTCTCTGTCTGTCTGTCTGTCTCTCTTCATCCCTTCCTCCTCCCCCTTCTCTCTCTCCCTCCCTCCCTCATCCCCCATTCTTTTTCTCTCCCTCCCCCCCCTCTCTCTCTCTCTCTCTCTCTCTCTCTCTCTCTCTCTCTTTGTCCACTCCACATCCTCTTTTATCACCTCTGCTACCACTTTACCAACCATCAAATGGATCCATGCACAAAGTGGCTCTGCACACGAGGCAAGAAGTTCAGATAAATTGCAGTGCACACTTGACATGGAAAAGAAACACTGGCAAAGAAGCTGAAAATGAGAAATAAATCCATCCAGCTTGTGTGTGTGTGTGTGTGTGTGTGTGTGTGTGTGTGTGTGTGTGTGTGTGTGTGTGTGTGTGTGTGTGTGTGTGTGTGTTTGCGTGCATGAACACGCGCATGCAAGAAGGAGCGAGCGAGAGACAGTGAGAGAGAGATAGAGAAAAAGGAGGGAAGGCGGGCATAGAAAGAAATAGGCAGAAATGGAGAGACGAGAAGGAGAAGAAATGAGAGAGTCAAAGGTAAAGAGAAAAAAAAGAACAAGCTCCAGAAAAAAAAGAAATGATGACTACAACAACAACGATGATGATGATAATGATAATAATTTGTATTTGTATTTCTTTTTATCACAACAGATTTCTCTGTGTGAATTTCGGGCTGCTCTCCCCAGGGAGAGCGCGTCGCTATACTACAGCGCCACCCATTTTTTTAATTATTTTTTCCTGCGTGCAGTTTTATTTGTTTTTCCTATCGAAGTGGATTTTTCTACAGAATTTAGCCAGGAACAACCCTTTTGTTGCCGTGGGTTCTTTTACGTGCGCTAAGTGCATGCTAGCACACGGGACCTCGGTTTATCGTCTCATCCGAATGACTAGCGCCCAGACCACCACTCAAGGTCTAGTGGAGGGGGAGAAAATATCGGCGGCTGAGCCGTGATTCGAACCAGCGCGCTCAGATTCTCTCGCTTCCTAGGCGGACGCGTTACCTCTAGGCCATCACTCCACTATGAAATAACGAAAGAGAAGAAGAAGAAGAAAAAAAAAAGAAAGAAATGACCACTGTGTCACCTCAACATGCAGCATACACCATTATTTCTTCTGTCCTAATAAAACCCCAACGTCAAGTCAGTCCTACTGTATGGAGCGGAGACATGGAGGACAACAAAGACCACCATCAAGAAAGTGCAGACCTTCATCAACAGCTGCCTGAGAAGAATTCTCCAGATCCACTGGCCCGACACCATCAGCAACGCAGACCTGTGGCAACGTACCAACCAGCTGCCAGCCGAGGATGAAATCCGGCGCAGGAGATGGGGATGGATCGGGCACACCCTGAGGAAGCCAGCCAGCAACATCACAAGGCAGGCACTATCATGGAACCCCCAAGGAAAACGAAAAAGAGGAAGGCCAAGAAACACCTGGCGACGTGACCTTGAGGCAGAAACCAAGAGGATGGGATATACCTGGAGACAGCTGGAGAGAATAGCCCAGGACAGAGGACTCTGGCGGACTGTTGTCGGCGGCCTATGCTCCAGGGGGAGTGATGGGCCTAAGTAAGTAAGTAAGTCACCTCAACATGCAGCATACACCATCATTTCTTCTGTCCTAATAAAACCCCGATGGACGGTACACCTCATCCGAAGGAGAAATGAGCACGAGACACGAGAATGGAAAATCCTCACGCACGTGCCTTTTCCTTAGTCACGTGCATCACTAACATGGACGCAAACCAACATGGGTTATGTCCTTTTTTTTTCTTAACAAACTGTCTCTTCAGTGATTGGAATGCCACTTAGTCCCAAGGGGATGCATATAGAAGTCAAATGAAAAGAAGTAATTCTAAATGAAAAGATAAGAAATGTGATACAGATAACGTTGCTGACCATACCTTGTGCTAAATAGTTTTCTTCTAAAAGAGGATGCTGTACCAAAACGTAATGCAATGCCAAACAATAATCAATAGTCGACTGTCTTACTTTTTCCCTTTTTTTATATAAAAATCTTCTTTTTCTTGTATTTATTTATTTTGTTTTTTCCGCATTGTATTCTATTTCATTATCTACCTGCTCACCTTTTTTTTTTTTCTTCAGGGCCTGCGTGGTTCGTTGACTCAGGGCATCAGAAAAAAAAAGAAGAATATTAGTTCTCCTTGTTCTCCTAGCTCATTGTGGGTAGGGATAGGATGGGATGGGTGGATAAGGAAGGATGAGGCAGGATTCAGAAAAGAGGGGAGGTGGGGGGGGAGAGAGAGAGAGAGAGAGAGAGAGTAGGAGGTTGAGGAAAGGACAGAGAAAGAAAGCGTTCAGCCACGAGTTTATTTTGTGGCTTATTCTGTGAGTGTTTTAATCATCATATGGCCAAAAGCAAAGCACTAGGATCGGGAAACGGGTAAATAAACAAATACGTAAAAATAATACAAAATGTGACTAAACAAAAAAAGAAAAGTAATAAAGAAAATAAAGAAAAGATCAAATAAATGTATTCAAATTTATTGAAATGATGAAGGAATAAATTGATGGAGTCTCCCGTCGGACCGACGGATGAGTAGACAGGCAGGATTATTTGTCGGTGTATGTCCTCTTATGGGAGAAGAGGCCGATTCTGGATATGACAATTGCATGCTTAGTTGATTGACTGATCAGTTGATTGAGCATTCCATTGACTTATCTGTGGAGTGTTCAATTGGCCTCTGCAATATTTAGTTGTGGAATAAAAACATTTAAAAGTAAAGTAACAAGTGTGATATTACATGATCATCACTTCTGGTAAGTATGTATGTAATTTGTTTTTGCTGTATATTTTTTCTGTTTTTCTGTGCTCTGTAAATATAACTAATTTACTGGTTTGGTTTTATAGTTTCTCCATTGGGTACCATGCCGTAAGTATCTTGTTCTTTATGATAATTCTTATTTTGAGTGAACGTAACTAGTTGATATTTACCATATTTTTTATGATACCCACACGGCGAACAAGCAATTGCACTAGAGAGGGGAAAAAGATCCATAACTCTATGGCAGGGTGTGTCCTACATTTCCTTCTCCCTGCTCTACCCAGAAACGAAACAGGGTGTGGTGGGGTGAGGGTGGAAGAGGTGACAGGGAATGTATGACGTGGACATTTAGGTCTTGGTGCACAGTGACGTACATAGCCGGGAATGATGAGGTCACGATAAGTGCGTTATACGTCACACTACGGCGGCTTCTACATGGATCTAACAAATTAAATGAGACTGCTCAAGCTTCACAGAAAGAGAGAGATATGGGGAGGGGGGGGGATGTGTCGTTTCAACTTCTCATGTGAAGAACATGACAAATGATTTAACCAGGACTGGAGCTGTTCGTGGGAACACTGTATATGCAAAATAGCAACACTGAAAGCACACATAAAATATATGACGCAATTTCCCATTCATTGTAAGGAAAATTGGAGTCAAAGCAAACTTTTCCTTGTTGAAATACTGTTTTATATGAACAAAACGCACTCTGAATTACCAAAATCAGCTCTAAGCAACATCAAATATACATAGTGAGCCACCATCGCAAAATGGATAGGTCGTGGTTGGCTGGTGGTTTACATATCGTAAGTTCGAATCACATGAGAGTTGTATCATAGCGGAGTTTTCCTGCTGTATCCATTTCCTATACAGTATTGAGTGTGCTATTGGTTCCACCGGGAAAACTGTTTCACTGACGCGTCATTGATGATGTCCCTCAAATGTCCTGACCGACATTGCAGTCTGTATCACCCAGTTTCCATTTCCCCTTTCACTTCCGTGCTGGCGTCCACTCAAGTCAAAGCGTTTTGTGTTTGGCGGTGAGTGTTTTGGGAAGGACGTGGCGGCGGTCTCCACTCCAGACACAGACCGCCCACTCAGTCTGGCTCCACAACCAGGCAATTAGCAGGATGGACTTAGAGTGACCTGACATTGACAGTTCCAAGAGGACAGGTGACGCTGGGAAAGAAACAGGAACTTGAGTCTGGCTGTACGTGGAGAAATTGTGGTGATCGGCATGAGTTTTGCCCCTCACAAAAAGGCATAGTAAAATATTTGGTTGATTTTGCACTTTAACTCACTCAGTACGGCCAGTCCTCTCTTCTCCTCTACATAGACCCCTCGGATGTCCAGTGGGTGTCTCAATGACCCAACCTTTAGCTTCCGTCGTCAGAATTGTGGTATTCTTTGTCAACATTCACCTCTTCAGTATAAGAGCCTTCCGCTTGCAATATTTTGATGGTGGTAATTGGGGTGAAACGCTGTTAACGTCGTCTCTTTCGCCGTTCGTATGGAGAGAGTTAAGACCTCTCAAATTCTGACAATATTAATCCTGACTGTGAAAATGCTTTAAAAACCTGATGTGAGGGAAAGTAATTAGATGTTGATGTGCAGAAGATGGAAGTTGATTGATCTTAGGAAGAATTCGTCCACTGTGCGAGGCCTTTTTTTTTTTTTTTAAATCGTGGTGTGAAAGTTCAAACTTAACTTGTTAAATTTAACTGAACGAAATTGCCTGGAAATGTCAAGAAGCTTTATCCATAAGGTTTTCATAATCAGAAAATTCCCCATGAAAACATCAGACTCATCACCAAGAGATGTTCATCCACCGATACTCGTTTGACATTCTACTGCCATAGCAGCATTTATCTGTGAGAAGAAAGAGGCTAAGCATGGGACATGATGAACTCTGTGTGTGCGTGTGTGTGTGTTTGTGTGTGTTTGGTTGTTTGTGTATGTTAATGTGCGTGTATGCATCTGTGCGTGTGTGTGTGTATGTGTGTGCGTGTTTCAGTGTTTGTTTTATCTGAGCTGTGATGCATGTCTGGTGCATTTCTGTTATGCATGTGTGGGTGTATGTGTGAATGTGTGTCTTCATATTTTACATTTATTTGCTTATTTATCACCATTGTTGTCTTATTTATTTATTTATTTATGTTTTATTATTATCATTTTATTAGTATTACTAATATTATTACTACTACCTTTTTCTATATTATAATTATTATTTATTTATTTATTTATGCAAGCTGATCTATTATTTATTCCCCCGTTTTGTTTTGTTTTTTGTTTGTTTGTTGTTGTTTGTTTTGTTTTTTTTGTGTTCTCAAGGCCTGACTAAGCGCGTTGGGTTACGCTGCTGGTCAGGCATCTGCTTGGCAGATGTGGTGTAGCGTATATGGTTTTGTCCGAACGCAGTGACGCCTCCTTGAGCTACTGAAACTGAAACTGAAACTGTGATCCATCTTTCTTTTCCCTTGGCATACGCAAAATACCCGGAGTCGGTCTGCTATGTGTTATCAGTAAAAGTAAAGTATCTTAAAATGCGAGATCCATATCAACAAATGTAAAGTAACTTGTAATGAAATTCTATTTTCATATTGCATATACAAAACAGTTACTTTTAACTTCAATTAAAGGTAAATTCAGAATCAGAATTCCCCAGCGGACAGGACGGCAAAACGCCATGTGTACTTATCACAGAAGAACACCAAAGACCAAGCAACGTGTCAACGTGGGGCCAGATTCACAGCATCCAGTTTGCTGCAGACTCATGGTGGAAAGTTTCAGTATCAGTAGCTCAAGGAGGCGTCACTGCGTTCGGACAAATCCATATATGCTGCACGGCGCACCGCAAGGAATGACTGTCCTAAATCTCTGTCTA
>NC_134892.1:7324453-7334453 GCF_041734735.1 Babylonia areolata | reverse complement strand
TTCTCTGGGACTTGTTTGCGGTCTCCACTCTGGCTCCGCGACTAAGTCATTATTGTCGTTAGTAGGGGGCTTAGTAGGTGGTGTCCTAAGTACGTTAAATCAGAACAGGCACCACTGAACACCACCGAAGTGACTCAGCAGCAGTGCAGGGTCTCCTCTGGTGTGTGGCCTCCTGGCGACCTAACATCGATGGTTCCCTGTGGACTGCCGACGCTGGAACTGCGACGGACGAACCCGGGTGTGGCAGTGTATGGGGGAATCTAAATGAGCGGCGTGGGAGTAATGCCACTGAAACGGTGCAGATGATGGGGCAGCAAAAAAAAAAAAAAGGGGGGGGGGGGTATCTTCTCTAACTGAAACAGTCATTCTTTAAGTGGAACGTATATGGATTGCAAATGAAAAGGAATTATTCCCTTTCTTTCTTTCTTTCTTTTGCGTTCGACAGCTACGCAGTCAGGGTCGAAGTCCGAGGGATGCCACAAACTCGGACGTCCGGCGAAGATCGGCTACCGTCCCCCAGAGCTTGGTGTTGAGGTCAGCACCCCCAGGCCAGGACTGCTGCCGCATCTTCTCATACAGGGGGCAGTCTTGGAGAATATGGGATGGGGTCTGGTCAGCCTGGCCGCAATCACATAGGGATGTGGCTGCCACTCCAATCCTCTTCAGGTGTGCTCGGAGGCCGCAGTGTCCTGTGTGAAGGCGGTAGATGGTAGTCTGGTGTCTCCTCTCCAGTGTCCTGATGGGATCCTGGTGTGCCTGGTAGCCCCCGTTCAGGATGGCAAATGGAAAGGAATTATTCCCAATATGAAAATGTTCAAAGAGATGATGTGGCTGCGCATAAGTTCTGCTATACAAAAAAGAAAAAAAAAGTTTTGCAGTAAAACAGAAAGGTGCAATAAAATGTAATATGATACCAAACCATATCGAAAGTCTGCTTTCTTACATCATTAATTCTACCTCAGTGCATTTTGATTTTCTGTTCGGTTTGGGTTTTTTTGTTTGGTTTTTGTTGTTGTTGTTGTTGTTGTTGTTTTTGTGTGTGTTTTTGTTGTGTGTTTTTTTGTGTGCGTTTTTTTTTGTTTGTTTGTTTTTTTTTTGGGGGGGGGGTTGGGGGGGGTTGCTTTTTTGTTTGTTTGTTGTTGTTGTTTTGTTTTTGGTTTTGTTTTGGTTTGGGTTTTATTGTTTGTTTGTTTGTCTGGGGGGTTTTTAGGGGGGGGGGGTTGTTTTTTGTTGTTTGTTGTTTTGTTTTGTTTTGTTTTTTTCTTATTGTCTTCCATTTGATTCATTTTCCTCTGTTGTTGTTTTAAGACCCATATTCCAGACAGTTACAAAAGATTGCCAGTAATCAGATGACAGAGCATTAGCTGATGACTGGAAGTCCACACAATACGCTGCAACTACCATTCCAGATCCGGCCAGCCTGAAGACAGCCTGAAGACAGCCCCCAAACCAGACTGCCATGTCTTCACCGCACGCTCTGCCAGACTTTTATGTCTGCGTCTGCGTGGCTGGTTGACACAAGGCATAAAAAAAAAAGAATATCAGTTCTCCTCCTACTGCTCCTGTTGGGAGGGGCAGGGTTGGAGGATTAGAAAGAGGTGGAGGAGGCAGAAATACGAGAGGAAGAGTATGATGAGGGAAAGGGAAATGGAAAAGAAACAGTTCGGGCACACATTCTCTCCCTTTGATAAATACCTTTTTTTTTCAAACAATTCAGTAACCTGACAAATCAACATTCGATGGTATCCAACAAAAATCAACATTTGCACCCTTCACAAACATGGAATGCAATAAATATCTAATTTCAAAGAATTTAGTAACCTGACAATTAAGCATATAACTTTTTACTGTAGCTTGATGAAGCCTTATGTACACGAAAAGTGTCTTCACAAGTGACTGAGAACGTTGATGTTTTTGAATTTTTGCATTTTTGCATTCATTGTCATTTGTTTCGCTTGTCAGTTTAACGACTTCTCTTTAACGATGTCCTTTAAGTAATTTCCTGTAACTGTATTTAGATTTTTTTTTTTCAAATTTCACCCTCATTTCACCCTCATTTGCCCAGTTTCCCCCAACTCTCCATTCATTCACGTCTCCCACGCCTTCTAACTGATAATACTAAAAAAATACATATAAATACTTTAACAAAGTGTCTTCAATCACCGATATGTGTGACGGGACATTAAACAAAATTCCTCCTCCTCCTCTTTCCCTTTTATTCGAACACCTTGATAAAAGTAGCACAAAAATGATGCATATATAAACAGTAGAGAACTGAATGAATAAATAAATAAATGAATAGATAAATAAATAAATCAATCAATCAATCAATCAACCAATAAGGAAAGTAATAAGATAAACAAAAATATGCTTACTATCTTCGAAGATGTTTAAGGAACAAAGCAGTTATACAGTGATAAGATAATCAATTGACTGACTGAACCGCTGAATAATCGATTATTCGATCAGTTGGTTAAATTAGTTTAAGCACAGAGTACATTTTCTGCTGCGCTGTGCAATTTGACAGGAGCAAAGCTAATATCAATTCATATGATTGACACTGCTCGTATCATAAGTAATATTTCTATTAAGCAGCTTTTGTTTTTACTTCGACTTTCTTTAATCATTAGAATCTTTTTCAAATACTCAACTTTTTTTTCTGAATGAAATCGTGAGCCTACGTTTCTGCTATATTTGGAAGATATTCAAATATTCAGTGGAGTAATGGCCAAGAGGTAACGCATCCGCCTAGGAAGCGAGAGAATCTGAGCGCGCTGGTTCAAATCACGGCTCAGCCGCCGATATTTTCTCCCCCTCCAATAGACCTTGAGTGGTGGTCTGGACGCTAGTCATTCAGATGAGACGATAAACCGAGGTCTCGTGTGCAGCATGCCCTTAGCGCACGTAAAAGAACCCACGGCAACAAAAGGGTTGTTCCTGGCTAAATTCTGTAGAAAAATCCACTGCGATAGGAAAAGCAAATAAAACTGCCCGCAGGAAAAAAAAAGAAAAAGGGGGTGGCGCTGTAGTGTGGCGACGTGCTCTCCCTGGGAAGAGCAGCCCGAATTTCACACAGAGAAATCTGTTGTGATAAAAAGAAATACAAATACAAAAAGCAAACAAGCAATAAGAGTACCAGAAAAAAAAAATACTGTAGGGTGTACCCTCCATTTCCTCTTCTCTGCCCTACCCAGAAATCAACCAGGGTGTGGTGGGGTGAGGGTGGAAGAGGTGACAGAGAATCTGTGAACGTGGACATTCAGGTCATGGTGCACGGTGACGTACACAGCCGGTAATGATGAGGTCACGATAAGTGCGTTATACGTCACACTTCGGCGGTTTCTCCCTGGGCCTGACAAATTCAATCGCATTACTTAAGTCAGGGTTTCCATGGCGACTGAGAAAAGCGGGTGCTTAGCCCCGCAAAGCCATCAAAACGGAAAGCTGGCGCGAGCTGCGCGTGCAATCAATAGCAAGAAGCAGCGGCCCCTGGTGGAGCTAACACGCCCTCCCAGCCTTAGTTATGCCCCCTTAATGGAATGAAGACAGAGGAGAGGGATTGGGTGTGTGGTCCATGAGGGGGAGCTGATGGCTGCATGGGGCAGCCTCCACTGACCGTCACAGGGTGAAAGGGGTAAAGGGCAAGTATTGGCTGCATAGGGCAACCTCCACTGACCGTCACAGTGTGAAAGGGGAAAAGGGCAAGTATTGGCTGCATAGGGCAACCTCCACTGACCGTCACAGTGTGAAAAGGGAAAAGGGCAAATATTGGCTGCATAGGGCAACCTCCACTGACCGTCACAGTGTGAAAGGGGAAAAGGGTAACAAACGCATGTAAGGGGCAACCTCCGATGACTATCTGCAATCAGAGGGGAGGGGTATGATCACGTGGAGATCAGCAAGGCAGCCTCGGTCAATTTTTCACGCAACACAGACAGGTGCAAATTCTGTGTGATTACAGCATTGCACTTTTAATCGAAACATGAAGTGACTGGGTCTGATAGCGGCACCTGGCGCTGGTGGGTTAACTCCTTGACTGCAGTGCCCGTTTCACACACACACACACACACACACACACACACACACACACACACACACACACACACACACACACACACACACACACACACACACACACACACACACACACACACACACACACACACACACACACCAGACATTGAAACATAGTGAAGATTGCTGAAGAGACAAAAGTATGGTTGAAAGGGAGAAAAAGTGGAGACTTTATTTAATGAAACAGAACTGTGATCAGAATGGCGTGGTGAAAAGAAAGGAATGGAATTGTTTCCTTAAAAGTGGTGGGGTGATATGACTCTCTCTCTCTCTCTCTCTCTCTCTCTCTCTCTCTCTCTCTCTCTCTCTCTCTCTCTAACTATAACTGCTCTCCACAAAACATTAAAACCCACTTTCCATTTCATCCACCCCCCACCCCCCTCCCCGCCCCCCGAAAACCCCTTAGACACTGTCTGTCAAATTCAATCAATGTGAAATCTGAGGAAACATAAACCCCTGTTTTTTCACTGCAGGGCTCGTTCTTGGATCGATGGATGTCTGTCTTCTCTAAGTGAGTTTGTTTCAATGTGTTTCTGAGGGAGCACACACCACACTGCGGTGATTCACAGGACTGTCATTGCCTGCAACAAGTTACCTGAAACTGTCTGTCAGTCAGCACTCCGTCCACCTTTCCTCCTCAACAGTTTACAGCTAGCAGTAGCTAACCTGTGTGCTAGCTGAATTGGTAGCGTAAGCAGCATTGACTTGAAGTTGTGTACCTTGTGTATGGAGAGAAGAGAGTTACCGCTCTTTACTATTTGTTAATCAGTTAGCAGTAGATTTTTTTTTTAAATACAAAATGAAACTACGTTTGCATTTTCAGCCTCGTCCAAGATTTCCAAATCAACAACTGTATGATACAAGTGATAGATCATTTTGTCGAAATAATCTCTATATGGAATGTGTTTCTTCATCATTGTTCATTCCTTGATAATTATTGGTAGATTTTTTTTTTTTTTATCAAATTTTCCGTAGAACATTATGAATCATCATGTGTCATCAAAAGAGATCATTCTATAATTTGAAGAAGAAATAATGAGTATTTGCTCTTAAGTATGTTGAGCAGTGTAAGTTTAACAAAGTGATGACCAAGAAAAGCAGAATGATGATATGTGTTAACTCTCTCCATACGAACGGCGAAAGAGACGACGTTAACAGCGTTTCACCCCAATTACCACCATCAAAATATTACAAGCGGAAGGCTCTTACACTGAAGAGGTGAATGTTGACAAAGAATACCACAATTCTGACAACGGAAGCTGAAGGTTGGGTCATTGAGACACCCACTGGACGTCTGTGTAGAGGAGAAGAGAGGACTGGCCGTACTGAGTGAGTTAAGCTGTGAAGAACGGCAATGAAAAAGAAAAGAACCAGAAAATATGTGTGGATTCGTTTGCATAGAAAGAATCTTCATAGAATGTAGACTGGACCTATCAGCTGCTTGGATAGCTGGTTAGGTGCTTGGGTGATAAATAGATAACTTTATATGTCTTGTTACTTCCAAGGTGGCTGTCTTGTGGTGAAGAAGGAAAGGAGAAAGGGGAGAGCACCCTTCCATCAGCAGTAAATCTCTGTGTTGTTCACTGTCACGTCAAAGACAGATGGGACATTTCCGTGTAGTCAGGTCATGGCACAGATGTTCAGCTATCAGTCCCACACATCAGTGGACAGACATGATGTGCATCACGTGCAGCCAACAAAACGAAAGTAGACAGCACTGTGTCAGCAGGTCAGACTGAGGTCAGCTAACACTCTCTCGCACTGTCCCTCTGTGTCCGTGCTGCCTGTCAATCATTGGTGATTAGCCAATCACAAAGAAGTTCCAATGATCAGTTTCTGCACGGTTGTGGTAAGACGCAGAGAGAGGGATGATGGGAAATTGCACTGTGTCCTCCTTCTCTCTGTCTCTGGCTCTGCCTCTGTCTGTCTCTCTGTCTGTCTCTCTCCTCCTCTCTGTCTCTGGCTCTGCCTCTGTCTGTCTCTCTGTCTGTCTCTCTCCTTCTCTCTGTCTCTGGCTCTGCCTCTGTCTGTCTCTCTGTCTGTCTCTCTGTCTCTGGCTCTGCCTCTGTCTGTCTCTCTGTCTCTCTCCTTCTCTCTGGCTCTGGCTCTGCCTCTGTCTGTCTCTCTGTCTGTCTCTCTCCTTCTCTCTGGCTCTGCCTCTGTCTGTCTCTCTGTCTGCCTCTCTCCTTCTCTGTCTGTCTCTCTCCTTCTCTCTGTCTCTGTCTCTGCCTCTGTCTGTCTCTCTCCTTCTCTCTGTCTCTGACTCTGCCTCTGTCTGTCTCTCTGTCTCTCTCCTTCTCTCTGTTTCTGACTCTGTCTGTCTCTCTCACTCTGTCTCTGTCCATCCCTCTCCGTCTCTCTGTCTCTGTCTCTGTCCATTTCTCTCCATCTCTCTGTCTCTTTCTGTCACTATGTCTCACTGCCTCTCTGTCTGTCTCTGTGTGTGTGTGTGTGTGTGTGTGTGTGTGTGTGTGTGTGTGTGTGTGGTTACTGTCTGAAGGAATCACCGTCTTCCCCTTCTGATCATAGTGCGCACGATGTTTTAGAAAGTCATGCACATACACACATGCATGGGGTATTATCAAATCAATAAAGCAACATACACATACTGTTTGATATGTCGTATCATTCCAAAGTTGCAAGCTAGGAAAACACCCGTTAATCAGGCACTGGCAGTGATTACCAGACTGGTAACCGAAGAAGACAGGTTTGCTTTCTATGTGGCGATGAATAAAACCAGAAGGAAGCAGTGGTCTTTGGAACTGTAAAAAAAAAAAAAATTAAAAAAAATAAAAACAGCAGCAAATAATGAAGATTATGTTGTTTCATTTTCTTCTTTTTCTTTTATTCCCCAAAACCTTTCCTGCGGCACAAATTCCATTAACTCTCTAATCTGGCAACACAAGAAAATGAGGGAAAGAACGGGAAGAATGTTTCGTTCTCGTTGTAAAACATGTAATCAGGGGAATGTGTGTTTTTCTTATGCTCGTTCAGTGGCCCCAACATATCGTCATTCCGCTAACGAGGCCGGCCTGCAGAAGAGTGACGAGGACAGTGAAACAGATCCACATGCAGTGATGGCTGGTTTAAACAGGAATCGGGAATGAAATATTCACTGATATCAACAGAAGGAAACGACGAGCGAAATAGTCGTGTGGTTAAAGCGTTGGTCTTTCAATCTGAGGGTCCCGGGGTTCGAATCTCGGTAACGGCGCCTGAAGGGTAAAAAGGGTGGAGATTTTTTCCGATCTCCCATGTCAACACCTTTCGTGTGTCTACACAAACAGAGGATCAAATATGCACGTTAAAGATCCTGTAATCCATGTCAGCGTTCGGTGGGTTATGGAAACAAGAGCATGCCCAGCATGACCACCCCTGAAAACGGAGTATGGCTGCCTACATGCCGGGTAAAAATGGTCACACACGTAAAAGCCCACTCATGTACATGTAAGTGAACGTGGGAGTTGCAGCCCACGAAGATGAAGAAGAGAAGGAAACGAAAAAAAAAAAAAAAACCCTTTAAAGCTAAAACTGAAAATGACAGAGACAAGAAGACACACAGAGAGAAGGGTGTGAGGAGGGTGGAGAGAGAGAGGGGGGGGGAGGGGGAACAGACAGACAGAGAGATGATAGCGAATGAAGGGAAAGACAGAGATAGAAACAAAAACAGACACAGGAGACAGACAGACCCAGACAGTGGAAGACAGAGTGAAAAACTGCATGGATGCAGACAGATCAAGAAACAGAGATATGGAGAGAGAGAGAGAGGAAGAGAGAAACGAATGTGGCGGAATAGAAACAGAGTATGGCTATCTTCATGGTGGGGTGAAAACCGTCATACACGTAAAAGCCCACTCGTGTTCATACGAGTGAACGTGGGAGTTGCAGTCCACAGACGAAGAAGAAGAAAAAAAAAAGATTGAAAATTAAGGAAACTTATTAAAGCAATTTCCTTAGAAGCCACAAAGACAAGAAAGATAAGAGAAGAAGAAGAAGAGAGGGAGGGGAGTTTTGGGGGCCGGGGGGGGGGGAGACGGAAATGAAATTCATTCACTTGGCACTAGGGTCTCGCGTGAAATTATTATTTTTAACGAAATGTTCAAAAAAAAAAAAGAATAAAGAAATAACAAACATACCACGAGATACAGACATATATATTGAACTTGTTTTTCTTACGGTTACCCTGTAGCCCAAGATATCGTCATTTCGCTAACACAACATCAATGTGATTCCAAAAGATGAACATGTCCATACATCGCATGGCTGCTGGTATGAACAGACAGAGAAGAAGTTACTTCTTTTCATCTTTGCTTTTAACAAGCTTCCTCTTTTATTATTCTTCCATCTTTCCCCGAAAACGGAATATGGCTGAACTAAAAGGCAGAGCCATTGACTAGACATGTTGTGGATGTTACAGTGCACGAACGAGGAAGAAGGGGAAGTTTTTGAATATTGCGTGTCTGGGTGTGTATTTCGTTTCAGTGCAGGTTGGATAAATATATGGATGCTTTTGTGTGTGTACACCCTGTATATCTATCTGTCCATCTCTCGATATTTTGCTTCTTTTTTGTTTTGTTGTTTTTGTTTTGTTCTTTCTTTTTTTCCTTTCTTTTCAGGGGAACGGGTGTTGTTTTCACTAAACGTAACTATATGCTCTCGCTCTCTCTTGTAACTTTGTAACCCCCCACCCCCCTACCCCCCACCTCCCTTCGCATTCTCTATGTCTCTCTCTCCTTTCCTCCCTCCCTCTCTCTCTCTCTTTCTGTCTCTCTGTCTCCCATTCTTTATGTGCATCTGTGTCTGCGTATCATAGTCAGCAAGGCTGACAGGCCTACCGTACACACACACACACACACACACACACACACACACACACACACACACACACACACACTATACCCCTGGGGATGATGTAGACTAGTCTTAAAATGTTCTTCGGTGTCTACTGAATTCACGGTTACATGTTCCCGGTTGTTGTTGTTTTTAAAAGAAAAAAAAAAGAAAAGAAAAAAGTATGCACTCTGAGTTACTGCCCTTGGCACAGAGGTACTCTTTCGCGCCCCAGTCAATGAAATTAAGACAGGCTCAACTTCTACCCCTCATAAATCATATTTGTATACAGGAAACCACCACACGTTATATATTCTCTCTTTCAACTGGCTCTTTGCTGTTCAAAGAGAAATTAGAAATATCTTCATTCTTATGTTAACCACCACACGTTATATATTCTCTCTTTCAACTGGCTCTTTGCTGTTCAAAGAGAAATTAGAAATATCTTTATTCTGATGTTGATTAACCACCACACGTTATAGATTCTCTCTTTCAACTGGCTCTTTGCTGTTCAAAGAGAAATTAGAAATATCTTCATTCTTATGTTAACCACCACACGTTATATATTCTCTCTTTCAACTGGCTCTTTGCTGTTCAAAGAGAAATTAGAAATATCTTTATTCTGATGTTGATTAACCACCACACGTTATATATTCTCTCTTTCAACTGGCTCTTTGCTGTTCAAAGAGAAATTAGAAATATCTTCATTCTTATGTTATTTTGCTGGTGAGGTGTTTGCCTTGCATATGTGGTGCAGTGTATGAATGATGTAATTCACCAAACGCAGCTACGCCTCCTTGAGAAACCGAAACTAAAACCGAAACTAAACGATCTATCCTGGCTTCAACTAGAAGATGCATGCAGACTCTTGCAGTGTTAGGAAAAATGAACAACCGCCACCCCCACTCCACCACTACCACCACCACCACCACAACCCGCCCCCCCAATCCCCCCACGCCCCCCCGCCCCCCCCCCCCCTCCCCCCCCAAAAAAAATCTACATACAATGGATGCCTGTCTAAAGCACACTCACTCAAATGTGATTCTGAAACGACCTAGTGGCCAAAAGAAAGTTCAACACAGACACCAAAAAAAAA
>NC_134892.1:7311953-7316953 GCF_041734735.1 Babylonia areolata | reverse complement strand
TTTTTTTTTTCTTTTTTTTCTTTTTTTTTCTTTTTTTTTTACATTTCTGTGTGTTATTGCTTCTTCTGAAGGGGTTACATAAGTAAATATGAATAATTCACGCGAATTTTTAGGGTGGTTCATTTCAAACAGTAACATATGTGACCTGTTTCCTCGGCATCACCCATAAGTCGGCCGACCCCATTTCGAGTAACGAAGCCCTAAAGGGTTTGAGGTGAAATTTGACGATTTTGAGTTTTGTGGACAAATCACTTCATAAGAGGTTAATCTACCGCATACTGGTTGGATTTATACGAAAAAGCATAATAAATGGCTTAATTTGCAGTTTTTCTGGCACTCGAATGCCCAGTGTGCGGTCGCTATCAGTGTAAAATCGTCTGTTTTCAAATTCATTCTTCTTTTGCAAACTTGACAGGGCCCCCCCACACATCATACCTTTGTGGAAAGCTCGATGCTTCTATTTTAAGGCTTGATGTAAGATATCCACTGACAAACCAACCAGAATGCCTTAGACAGCAAAGTTTGGTTGTAAATAAAACCAGACTCTCGACCAATCAGCAAGCATTCTACAACAAAGCGTTGGTGATAAATTATTGCCAGAAGATTTTTTTTTAAAGATAAATAACGAAAGCGCATTGTACACAGTGAATTCAGCCAAAGCACAACGGTGCGTCGCTTAACCCTTTCACTGCCAGACTCGCATTTATTTAGGCAGCAGCTAGGTAGAGGACCCATGTCACTGAAGGGTGACCAGATCATGGGTCTGTTTTCGATGAACATACTGCTCTTTATGTTCGGTGGTAGGATAGGCCATATTTTCTACACATCGCAGGGGGAATCCCCAGCTATACTTAGACACCAAATTTTCTGTGTTTATAGCACAAGGGAATTTTTACGCTCTAAATTGACTGGCGTTGAAAGGGTTAAAGGCTTTGTGTAAATACGTACACGCGTTGCTTACCAGAGAGAACACTGAACACTGAACACTTTAATGTCAATAGCTTTACAGCCTTAATGACATGGGGGGTTTATAATACAAATAACAACATGCATCAATAGCAATAATATTGATGAAAACCAAAACCAAAACGAAAGCAATCAATCTGTGCAACAAAGTGCAGTGCGACCATCCATTCAAAGTAATGGCATGTATGTAGCGAGAAATAAAAACAAAAACATATATAAATGTATAACATAAATATTTTCCAATTGAGAATGACAACACAGATTTCAATTTTCACAATGAACAACACCTGATACTATTTTATTATTGTTGGTTGGGTTTTTTTTTCGTCGCATGTTATTCGCTTCGGCAATATATTTTGCAAGTGACTGTAGTGAAGTTTCCTGATTTAGATTTACCAGAGAGAGAGAGAGAGAGAGAGAGAGAGAGAGAGAGAGAGAGAGAGAGAGAGAGACGAAACAAGAGGGTACTGAAATAGGCATGACTAATTTTTTTTTTTTTTTTTTTTTTTTTACATCCAGCCCTCTGGGCAAAAAAGACAAAAAGGTAACAAACAAATAAATAAACATGAAAATCAAGTCATCTACATGTAGTAGGCCATATTTCGTTATATGGAAAGAGTAGAGGAGACACACACACACACACACACACACACACACACACACACACACACACACACACACAGAGAGAGAGAGAGAGAGAGAGAGAGAGAGAGAGAGAGAGAGAGAGAAACGAATTTCATTTTAAGAGGGAACTGGAACAAGAATTACTACTTTTTCACATCCAGCGGGGAAAAATGAAAATAAAGTCATCTTCAGTTCGTAGTACATATGGTTATAGGAAGAGGAGAGAGGGAGAGAGAGAGAGAGAGAGAGAGAGAGAGAGAGAGGAGAGGGAGGAAGAGAGAGAGAAAGAGAGGGAGGGGGAGACAGACAGACAGACAGAAAGACAGAGACAGAGACAAACAGAGAGACAGACACAGACACAGAGAGCGACAGAGAGAGAAAGGTGTAGTCAAAGCAAAGATACCTCTCAACATCAGGTCACTGTTTTTTAAGTCCACCCTACTAATTGCCTGGTTATGGAGCCAGACTGAGAGAGAGACAGACAGACAGACAGACAGACAGACAGAGAGCGACACAGAGACAGAAGTGCAGTCAAAGCAAAGACACCTCTCAACATCAGGTCACTGTTTTTTAAGTCCATCCTACTATTTGCCTGGTTATGGAGCCAGACTGAGAGAGACAGACAGACAGACAGACAGACACACAGAGACACACAGACACACAGACACACAGAGACACACACAGAGAAAAGGTATAGTCACAGTAAAGACACCTCTCAACATCAGGTCACTGTTTTTTAAGTCCATCCTACTATTTGCCTGGTTATGGAGCCAGACTGAGAGAGACAGACAGACAGACAGACAGACACACAGAGACACACAGACACACAGACACACAGAGACACACACAGAGAAAAGGTATAGTCACAGTAAAGACACCTCTCAACATCAGGTCACTGTTTTTTTTAAAATCCATCCTACTAATTGCCTGGTTATGGAGCCAGACTGAGAGAGACAGACACACAGACACACAGACACACAGACACACAGAGACACACACAGAGAAAAGGTGTAGTCACAGTAAAGACACCTCTCAACATCAGGTCACTGGGTTTTTTTTAAGTCCATCCTACTAATTGCCTGGTTATGGAGCCAGACTGAGAGAGGGAGAGAGAGAGAGACAGACAGACAGACAGACAGACAGACAGACAGAGAGCGACACAGAGACAGAAGTGTAGTCAAAGCAAAGACACCTCTCAACATCAGGTCACTGTTTTTTAAGTCCATCCTACTATTTGCCTGGTTATGGAGCCAGACTGAGAGAGAGAGAGAGAAAGAGAGACAGACAGACACAGACACACAGAGACACACAGATAGAGAGATATAGTCAAAGCAAAGACACCTCTCAACATCAGGTCACTGTTTTTTTAAGTCCATCCTACTAATTGCCTGGTTATGGAGCCAAACTGATAGAGAGAGATAGACAGACAGACACACAGACACACAGACACACAGAGACACACAGAGAGAAAAGGTATAGTCACAGTAAAGACACCTCTCAACATCAGGTCACTGTTTTTTAAGTCCATCCTACTAATTGCCTGGTTATGGAGCCAGACTGAGAGAGAGAGACAGACAGACAGACAGACAGACACACAGAGACACACACAGAGAAAAGGTATAGTCACAGTAAAGACACCTCTCAACATCAGGTCACTGGGTTTTTTTAAAGTCCATCCTACTAATTGCCTGGTTATGGAGCCAAACTGATAGAGAGAGACAGACACACAGACACACAGACACACAGAGACACACACAGAGAAAAGGTATAGTCACAGTAAAGACACCTCTCAACATCAGGTCACTTTTTTTTAAGTCCATCCTACTAATTGCCTGGTTATGGAGCCAGACTGAGAGAGACAGACAGACAGACAGAGACACACAGAGACAGAAGTGTAGTCAAAGCAAAGATACCTCTCAACATCAGGTCACTGTTTTTTTTTTAAGTCCATCCTACTAATTGCCTGGTTGTGGAGCCAGACTGAGTGGGCGTTCTCTGTCTGGATCAGAGAGACTGCCGCCACGTCCTTCCAAAGACAGTCTCTGCCAAAACCCAAAAGACAACACCAACATGGAAGCGAAAAGGGCGGAAATCGGAACTAAGTGATACAGACTGCAAAATGTTGGTTGGGAAAAAATTGAGCAATTTGAGACGCGTCAAGGAAATGGGAAGTGTGAGTATGGGTAATTGCGAACAGCGTCTAATTGCGAACGATTCGTATACCACCCCCACTTCGAAGCGTTCTTAACGGTTGCATTTCACAATTTAACGTGTGCTTCGACCTTTTCCTAATACCTTGAGGAATATCCATTTCGAAGAACCAGTCAAACATTATCTTTTTCTGGCTATTTCCGCGCTATTTCTTCTCTTCGCGCACCACTGCCAACCAAGGTTACAAACGTCCTCTCAAAATCCTAAACTCAAGGGAAGCAAGTTGTAGGACTTGAACTTTTGACACAGTTTGAAATAGTTTTATTTTGTTCGGATATGTTGAATGCGCATTATCAGTGCTTGGAGAATTTAAGAAAACATACTGGTGACAGATCAGACCGCCAGTTTTGACAGGAATCTGCAAAATATTGTCGTTTGCAGTTAGACCATAGGATATTTTGACATGAGTCTATTTGCGAACGATGCTGTGCAGTTACTGAGCACTCTCAAAAGAGTGTACTTGTGTACAATGTGGGGTGTGTGTCTTTAAACGTCTGTTTGTGTGTTTGTGTGCATGTGTGATCAAAACCAACAATACAGCAGTCTAGTGGGATGTTCCAATAATGGGTTACGTCTAATGGGTTAAAGACCTGCTTCTGTTTTTATTGTCTACATGTACCTAAAGTCATCGTTCGCAGTTACATTTGCCTGATTGCATTTACCCTAAGGCACCCTTGCTATTTCAAACGTCGACAAAACATTGAAAAGAATGAGCAGACGAACTTTTCCTGGTGCAACCAGTCGGAGAAAGCCTTCAAAAGCAAAAAGAACTAGGTTTGACTGTCACACGACATTTTGTTTTTACAGTACATACGTTGAGCTGGTCGCTTCGACTGGACCGTTCGCAATTACCCATACCTATCCAAATTCTTAAAGGTAATGTCCAGGTTTCTGACTGGAAGTCACACAAGCATGGAAGTCGAAAGGAAAATCGAAGGAAACGTCACTACTTTCGGACAAATCCATGTACGCATGGGACTCAGAGGGTTAATTATATTCGAGGTTTTTGTTGTTTTGTCCTTTTCACGAACCTTAAATTCTTATGACACTTGTCCAAAGCATGCTCAACGCTTTTGTAGGAGCTGGGTGGTGTTGATGAATTCCACAATGTGATTCGAACCAAGGTTCTCTAGATCAAAAGTCCATGATCTATACGCTTTGTCATGGTGGTTCCTTACACGTCCTCTGTGTGTCTGTTG
>NC_134892.1:7304453-7306953 GCF_041734735.1 Babylonia areolata | reverse complement strand
TCTCTCTCTCTCTCTCTCTCTCTTCCGCGAACCTCTTGAGCTTGTCATCAATGATGAATTCATGTTGCTGGCAGTGATGGCTGGGGCCTGGAGAAAGTAAGCGGGTTGGGGTGGAAAGGACGGACTTGTTCCCTTCTTGCTTTATTTAGTCCTTGTGTCAGAATGATGAAAAAAAAACAAAAAAAACACCTTGGACTGGAGGTGGGGAAGGGAGAGAAGAGGGGTAGGGGGGAGAGAGAGAGAGAGAGAGAGAGAGAAGGGGGGGGGCAGCAAGCAACAAGCAGCTGTCACGTATCACAGTCTGACGGGTTGGGGTTGAAAGGACGGACTTGTTCCCTTCTTGCTTTATTTAGTCCTTGTGTCAGAATGATGACAAAAAAAAAAAAAAAAAAAAAAAAAAAAAACCCTTGGACTGGAGGTGGGGAAGGGAGAGAAGAGGGGTAGGGGGGAGAAAGAGAGAGAGAGAGAAGGGGGGGGGGGGCTGCAAGCAGCTGTCACGTATCACAGTCTGACGGGTTGGGGTTGAAAGGACGGACTTGTTCCCTTCTTGCTTTATTTAGTCCTTGTGTCAGAATGATGACCAAAAAACCCAAAAAAACCAACAAAAAAACTTAGACTGGGGGGTGGGGGTGGGGAGGGGGAGGACAGGAAATGGAGAGAGAGGGGTAGGGGGAGAGAGAGAGGGGTGGAATAATGATGATGATGATGATGATAATAATAATAATAATAATAACAATGTACATTTGTATAACGCCCTTTCTCTCTGAGAGCTCAGGGCGCTTTACATGAAAGAAAAAATAATTATTATAAGTTACATAAATCAATTCATGACCATCACTCTTTCTCAATGTGGCGAAAGTGCAAGCACGAAGAGACGCGCATGCAGACAAGACAAGACAAGGCAAGACAATGTTTATTAGTATTATTATTATTATTGAACCAAGCCTTCTGTTCAAAGTGGTGGGGGTTCACAAATGGACTGACATGATGCCTGCACGCAAGTTAAACATCATTCATTAATCGAATATCTGTAAGCACTCAGTTGTACTAGTTCACATCCAAGATATTTCCCATATAAACATAAACTATCATATCAGCACAAAGCATACAAACTATCAAACAAGCAGAAGTTCTTTTTTTTTTTTTGCTGCCCCATCATCTGCACCGTTTCAGTGGCATTACTCCCACGCCGCTCATTTAGATTCCCCCATACACGGCCACACCCGGGTTCGTCCGTCACAGTTCCACCGTCGGCAGTCCGCAGGGAACCATTGATGTTAGGTCGCCAGGAGACCACACACCAGAGGAGACCCTGCACTGCTGCTGAGTCACTTAGGTGGTGTTCAGTGGTGCCTTTTTTTTATTCAACGTACTTAGGAAGCGAAGCCAGACTGAGTGAGCGTCCCTCCCAGAGTGGAGAACGCCACCACGTCCCTCAAACAACAGCCCCCCCATGAATCTGTCGACACTGAAGACATTGATAGGACTCACCCCAAGCACATAAGTGGAGGGGTATCGAAACTGAGGTTACCATGAGACCAGGACATGAAAGGCCCCAGGCTTTGAGACTGTTTTGTTTATATTGATGATGATGAAGGAGGAGGAGGATGACGATGATGATGTTGCTATGGGGGTCCATTTTGGTTTAGGACTGCGTGACAAGGCTGTACTCTACGCTTCCTGTCATAATGATATCCCGGCGTTAACCAGGCCCGAGAGATACAGACACTTGCAGTGTTGGTCAGGTAATTAGAGCAACACACCCAAAGACGCATCCTTGAAGTGGACGACACTCGACTGTGTTGTTCCAGTCTACCCATTTAAGCCCACAGCACGCTCAACTCTGGGAAGGAGCCGGCCACGGGCCGAAAAACCCACCTCCGCTGGGATTCGAAAGCGTGCTCCCAGCCGTCAGTCCGCGACGCTAACCACTTCGCCACGGCGGCTGGTGAAGTTGAATTATTTAGTTACTCTATCTGATCACCGAAGTTAATTAAAGTAAACGTAATTTGATTGATTTGATTTAAGGGCGTGTGGGGGAGGAAACGTTACTAGCAACACACACACACACACACACACACACACACCAGTACATACGATATTCGTTGGCAAACACCACTCACAAGAAATATTGTTCATTAAATAGCATCAATCAATGCATGTCATTGCCTTTATATACGCTTTTCGACACTTCGTTCACACACAAAGGTACGTTTTGTGCGTTCTCAGTATTGCGAAACAACAATGACAACTTAAACACGGCAGGTCGGTTGTAGTATTTATGAGAAATATATTTTTTGCCAAAGGTCTGCATACTATGGACAAGGAAAAAAAATTATTCTGATTCATGTGTGTCTTTACAAAACGGACATTCAAGAGCTGTGTTGTTGTTTTGTTGTTGTTGTTGTTGTTTTAATATCTGAAACGATGTGTTCGTGAGACACCCTAATCAAAACCTGGTTAACATTTTTTTTAATACACCAATGTTTTAAGTCCGCTA
>NC_134892.1:7276953-7291953 GCF_041734735.1 Babylonia areolata | reverse complement strand
TGGGGTAGCAGTTCTAGTGGCAGTGGGGTAGCAGTTCTAGTGGCAGTGGGGTAGCAGTGACAGTGGGGTAGCAGTGACAGTGACAGTGGGGTAGCAGCTCTAGTGGCAGTGGGGTAGCAGTTCTAGTGGCAGTAAGGTAGCAGTGGCAGTAGGGTAGCAGTTCTAGTGACAGTGGGGTAGCAGTGGCAGTAGGATAGCAGTTCTAGTGGCAGTAGGGTAGCAGTGGCAGTAGGGTAGCAGTTCTAGTGACAGTGGGGTAGCAGTGGCAGTAGGATGGCAGCTCTAGTGGCAGTGGGGTAGCAGTTCTAGTGACAGTGGGGTAGCAGTGGCAGTAGGATAGCAGTTCTGGTGGCAGTGGGGTAGCAGTTCTAGTGACAGTGGGGTAGCAGTGGCAGTAGGATAGCAGTTCTAGTGACAGTGGGGTAGCAGTTCTAGTGACAGTGGGGTAGCAGTGGCGGTTGGGTAGCAGTTCTAGTGGCAGTGGGGTAGCAGTTCTAGTGACAGTGGGGTAGCAGTTCTAGTGACAGTGGGGTAGCAGTGGCGGTTGGGTAGCAGTTCTAGTAGCAGTGTGGCAGCAGTGGCACACACACACACACACACTCAGTCAGACATGTACCATTTCACGATGTATGATCGTTTTGTTTATTTACCCCGCCATGTAGACAGCCATACTCAGTTTTCGGGGTGGGGGGGGGGGGGTTGGGGGGGATGCATGCTGGATATGTTCTTGTTTCCATAACCCGCCGAACGCTGACATGGATTACAGGATCTTTAACGTGCGTATTTGATCTTCAGCCGGTACCCAAGTTCCTACCCTGATGTCTGTTATTTTCGCCACGTTTTGTAGTGGAGGGGAACTTCAGTACAGGCTGTTAAGGTAGGACTCTCTTTGCTCTGTTTTCCTTCCGTTAACCCTTTCACCGCCGGTCAATCTAGAGTGCAAAATTCCCTTGTGCTGTAAACACAGAAATATGGTGTCAAAGGAATAGCTGGGGATTCCCCCCTGTGATGTGTAGAAAACATGGCCTATCCTACCACCGAACATAAAGAGCAGTAGGTTCATGGATAACAGACCCATGATCTGGTCACCCTTCAGTGACATGGGTCCTCTACCTAGCTGCTGCATAAATAAATGCGAGTTTGGCAGTGAAAGGGTTAATAAAGTTGTATTGGAGAAAACGGCGTTGGGTGGGGGGGGGGGGGGGGCGAGGGGGGAAAGGGGGCAATAGGGGGGGTGGTAATCAGTAGAGGCTTGCCCGGTAAGGATCCCCTTTTTTTCTGTGAGAGCTTCTAATAGCCTGATTAAACCCGTAGAAAGTTAGGGTGGCGATGGAGGAGGAGGTAGGGGTGAATTTCGTCCAACCAGGAAAGGTCGATCTTGACTCGCCACAAATTACCGCAGGGGTAAGGAAATTCCAGACGATCTTGTCAAATACAATTTCGCGTGAACTAAGAATTTAAAAGACATAATTGACTTTAGATAGATAATCGAACCGGCTGGAAGGCTTTGGATATTCCTACACGCAATACTATGTCTATGTGGAGGTGAAAACGGGAGGCGGAGGTGGGGTGGGGTGGGGGTGGGGGGGGGGGTATAAGAATCACGTGGTGTTTGGTTTAACTTAAACGGTGTAAGGATTGGGAAAAAAATAAACCGCCCCCATGCCAAAACTACTACCTTGCAGCGGCTTTTCTGGCGTGCGATCTCTGCAGAGCTCTCTGTAGGGTGTGGGTTTGAATCATTAGGCTCAAACATTAAAAAAAAAAAAACCCAACTCTATGTTAGATTACGTATATTACTCTGGGTATATTTCTATTTTGATATCGATCTACTTATTTATCTGTTTAGTTATCTATTTAGTTATTTATCTAATCAATTATTTATTCGTTTGTTTGTTTATTTATATTTATTCATTTATCACTTTGTTTTTTTTGTGTTTTTTTATTCAATCGCTTATTTATTCATTTGTTTGTTAAGTTGATTTTTGTAGTTGATTTGTATTTTGTTTATTCATTTTGTTCATTTATTCATTTGTTTGTTTATTTATTCACCCATTCATTCTTTTTTTTTATCTGTTTATTTATTCATTTGCTTTGTCTATATTTGCAGGGGTGTCACTGTTAATGAAATGAAATAGGAATGATATATTTGCTGCCCATTATCTTAACGTGGAGTCATTGTGGTCTTACACAGGTCCATGCGTGTGTGTGTGTGTGTGTGTGTGCATGCAAGTGTGTGTGTGTGTGTGTGTGTGTGTGTGTGTGAGTGTGAGTGAGTGTGTGTGTTTGTGTGTGTGCGTGCGTGTGTGTGTGTGTGTGTGTGTGTGTGTGTGTGTTTAATCAATAGCAGAAAAGTTTCCATAAGCCCTGACACTGGCATCACTTCTGTGAAACAGACATTATTTCTGTCAGCAAAACAGGACCACATCAATCTTCCTGAGGATTTATGTCTTCCCCGTCCACCATTTTCATCATCATCATCATCATCATGATTATCAATAACATCATCATTATCATTATTGTTATTTACTTTTTCTTTATAAATTTATTATTATTATTACTATTGTTATTATTATCATTCTTCTTCTTCTTCTTCTTCTTGTTATTATTATTATTGTTGTTGTTGTTGTTATTATTATTATTATTACCATCATTATTATCATTGTCATCATCATCATCATCATCATCATCATTATTATTACTGTTATTATTATCATTGTCATTATCATTATCATTATCGTTATCATATTACTATTACTTCTTTTGTAAATTATTATTACTAATAATGGTAGTAAAAGTAGTAATAGTAATAGTTGTTGTAGTTGTTGTTGTTGTTGAATCTTCTTCATCATTATTATTGTTTAGTAACAGTAGTAGTAGTAGGAGGAGGAGGAGAAGGAGGAGGAGGAGGAGGAGAAGGAGGAGGAGGAGTATCATCATACCACCACCACTACCACCACCACCACCAAGTGAGGAATGGATGTTAAAATCGTCCGACGGGGGGGGGGGACAAAAGGTAAAGGGGGGAAGGGAGGTAAACGTAATTCCTCAGGAAGATTAGTGTGCCCTTGTTTACTGACTGAATCGAGTCAGATGGTTTGTAAATATAGAGTCTGCAGACAGTTATAATTCAGTTCAGGTCCTTGCGGAGACAAGTGCTTTACAGACACAATATTGAACCGACGCCTGAAGAGATGATGCAATTAAGATATAGCAATATTCTATCATCTTTTTGTGTGTTGTTTTCTTTTCTTTTCTAAAGAAAAAAAAAAGAGAAATGGTTGATACGTGTACAAATATAAGTTGTTGTTTTTTAAAAAGAAGAAAAAAAAAGAAAGTACATTAAGAAAAGAGACAAAATACTCCATGATTTTTTTTTCTGTTCTGTCGTTTCGTATCATGACTAACTTGCTTATTTGATTATTTGTTAATTTTGTTTAATTTCTTCATTCCTTCCCCCCCCCCCCCCCCCCCCCCCCCCTCCCCCAAGAAAATGTGTTCTACAAACCCATAAAGGTTGGTTCTGAAGTATCACCGGCCTTTGTCGTCAATTTTTCTTTCACTTTTCTTTCTTTCTTTTTTTTCTTTTTTTTTCTTTTTTAAGTGTGTGTGTGTGTGTGTGTGTGTGTGTGTGTGTGAACCTTTATTTATCGTTTTTCGTTTATTCTGTGTATTTGTTTTTGTTTGGTTGGTTTTTTTGTTTGTTTTGTTTTAGTTTTTGTTGTTTTTTTGTTTTGTTTGTTTGGGGTTTTTTTGGGGGGGAGGGGGGGGTTCTTTGTTGTTGTTGTTTTCTTTTCTTTTTTATTGTTCTTTTCAATATTTTTTTTTTCCTTGAAGGCCTAAGCGTACTGGGTTACACTGCTGGAGCTAGGTGCATTGCTCGGACGGAAGAGCCTAGTATGGTCGTAACCCGCTACTAACTGTGAGTAGTATGGAACTGACCAATGGCGTAGTTCGGTCAACGTAGGCATTTAGTCACGTGTGTAACTGTCAAAAAGTTAGAAGCAAGCAATGCAACTGGCACTCCGGCTAGCTGTGGCGTAGCATGCAAGGATTTGCCCGAACGCAGTGAAGCCTCCTAGAGAAACTGAAGTGATCTGAGCTGCTAACCTTCATCTTCCTGATTTCAGTGTTTCTCCAAAATCGACAGGTAAAAATTATAGGGTCAACCAGGAACTGTCATTGTTATAGTTGTTGTTTTTGTTGTTGTCCTTTGGATTGTTGCATGGTTGTTGTTGTTGTTGTTTTCTCCGTGTGTATGGTTCCGTGTGTGTGTGTGTGTGTGTGTGTGTGTGTGTGTGTGTGTGTGTGTGTGTGTGTGTGTGTGTGTGTGTGTGTGTGTGTGTGTGTGACAGAGACAGAGACAGAGACAGAGAAAGAGACAACCATCAGCTTTGTCATTTCTATTAGCCTAATGGTCTGAACCTAGCGCGCACACACACAAACACACATACATACACGTGTGCGCGCGCACGCATGCAATCACACAAGAAATCGCACGCGCACACTTACACACACACACACACACACACACACACACACACACACACACACACACACACACACACACACACACACACACACATTATTCTAATTATTGGAAGATGGCCGGCGATAAACTACAAGATGTAAACTGGCGTCTAGACAGTCAGTTAGGATTAAAATCTTTGCCTGATGAAATCTGGTAATGCGACTTTTTTTTTCTATTTATTTGCATGGAGGAACGGAGAGAGAGAGAGAGAGAGAGAGAGAGAGAGAGAGAGAGAGAGAGAAGGGAGGGTGAAGAGGGGGAGATGGGTAGGAGAGAGAGATTGTGGTAGGAGAGAAAGAAAGAAGAAGAGAGGTGGGGAGGAGAGGGAAGGAGAGAGAGGGAAGGAGAGAGAGAGGGAGAGAGCACAGAGCACAAAGACAGAGAGATATAATAACGAGGGATATTGTAACGATCGAATAATCATTCAAAGACAAGAAGGTGATAGAAAAAAAAAAGAGAATGAATGACAGACAGACAGAGAGAGACAGACAGACAGAGGTGGAGGAAGGGAGTGAGGGAGAGACAGACAGAGGACAGAGAGTGGGGCAGGGGAGGGAGGAAGGGAGAGAAAAAGAAGGAGAAAGACAGACAGACAGACAGACAGAGACAGACAAAGATGGAGAGAGGGGTATGGACGGGAAGAGACAGGGAGAGAGAGAGAGGCAAGGAGAGAGAGGGGGGAGAGAGAGAGAGCGAGAGAGGGAGAGAGACAGGGAGAGAGAGGGGAGAGAGACAGGGAGAGAGAGAAAGGGAGAGAGAGACAAGGAGAGAGAGGGAGAGAGAGAGAGGGAGAGAGAGACAAGGAGAGAGAGAGGGAGAGATAGGGAGAGAGACAGGGAGAGAGGGGGGAGAGAGAGGGGGAGAGAGAGGGAGAGAGGGAGAGAGAGAGGGAGAGAGAGGGGGAGAGAGAGAGAGAGGGAGAGAGACAGGGAGAGAGGGGGAGAGAGAGAGAGAGGGAGAGAGAGACAGGGAGAGAGAGAAGGAGAGAGAGGGGAGAGAGAGAGAGAGAGCGAGAGAGGGAGCCGGAGAGAGAGAGGGAGAAAGAGGGGGAGTGAGAGATGGAGAGAGAGACAGGGAGAAAGAGAGGGAGAGAGAGACAAGGAGAGGGAGAGAGAGAGAGAGGGGCAAGGAGAGAGAGAGAGGGAGGGAGAGAGAGAAAGGGAGAGAGAGACAGGGAGAGAGACAGGGAGAGAGAGGGGGGAGAGAGAGAAGGAGAGAGAGGGGGGGGAGAGAAAGGGAGAGAGACAGGGAGAGAGAGAAGGAGAGAGAGGGGAGAGAGAGAGAGAGAGAGCGAGAGAGGGAGAGAGAGAGGGAGAGAGGGGGGGAGAGAGAAGGAGAGAGAGGGGGGAGAGAAAGGGAGAGAGACAGGGAGAGAGAGAAGGAGAGAGAGGGGGGAGAGAGAGAGGGAGAAAGAGGGGGAGAGAGAGATGGAGAGAGAGACAGGGAGAAAGAGAGGGAGAGAGAGAGAGAGGGAGAGAGAGGGAGTGAGACAGGGGGAGATAGAGGGGGAGAGAGAGTGAGAGAGAGACAAGGAGAGAGAGAGAGAGAGGGAGAGAGAGGGGGGAGAGAGGGAAAGAGACAGGGAGAGAAAGAGAGGGAGAGAGAGGGCGAGAGAGAGGGGGGAGATAGAGAGGCAGAGCGAGAGAGAGGCACAGAGACAGAGAGAGAGTCCGAGACAGAAAGAAGGCGAGTGAGAGAGACAGAGAGACAGACAGGTAACAGACAGAGATGGAGACAGGGATAGGGTCAGGGAGAGACAGACAGACAGACAGACAGAGAGAGAGAGAGAGAGAACGAACGAACTTTTTTTTAATGAGGGAAGTGGAATAAGCATGCACATGCTATTTTACATCCAGTCCTCAGGGCAAAGAAATGAAATCAAAATACTCGAAAGGTTATAGAAGTACACACATGACATTCAAATACACTCAAATGCACAGTAAACATGTAAAGGTACATAATCATAATGCAATGACAAACATGTGTATAAATATAATAATATAAAAGTGCAATATGAGAGAGAGATGATGGTGATGATGATGATGATGGTAATGATGATGATGATGACGATGGCGATGATGAAGTACGCACATGACATTCAGATACACACAAATACATACGTAAACATTCAAATGTAAATGATGATAATGCCTGCAGTTGAAGACAGACTGAAACAGAAAGACAAAGCAAGCTGATGAGAAAACTTCGAACAAATTCATTTGAAGGTGTCAGCAACTTCTTTCATTAAAATTTTTAATGAGCATGATACGCATTTTTGAATTTATTTAATGGGTCGTGGTTATGCAGAGAGGATGGAATATTGTTCCAGAACAAACCACCAGAATAATTATATGAGGCTGGATTTTAAAAGATGAATTCTAGGAAGAGGCAGCATTTACCTATGAGCATGGCGATTAATATTAAAATGAAATGAACTAGTAATTGATGGTGGAGGACTACCAGAAAATATTTTGAATATGGTAACTGCTTTGTTATACTTGAGTTTCAAGTTCAGTAGAAGAATGTCCAACATAGTGTAGTCTGTAAAGGACAAGGGGGAAAGGTTTAAGTAAAACTAATTTCAGAGCATGTCTATAAAGACTATGCAGCAGGACATTAGGGAGTGGGGGGGTGTCCCTCTTTCCCTTGGCAGCAGGACAGTAGGGAGTGGGGTGTGTCCCTCTTTCCCTTGGCATCAGGACAGTAGGGAGTGGGGTGTGTCCCTCTTTCCCTTATCAGGACAGTAGGGAGTGGGGTGTGTCCCTCTTTCCCTTGGCAGCAGGACAGTAGGGAGTGGGGTGTGTCCCTCTTTCCCTTAATAGGACAGTAGGGAGTGGGATGTGTCCCTCTTTCCCTCTGTAGCAGGACAGTAGGGAGTGGGGTGTGTCCCTCTTTCCCTTATCAGGACAGTAGGGAGTGGGGTGTGTCCCTCTTTCCCTTATCAGGACAGTAGGGAGTGGGGTGTGTCCCTCTTTCCCTTATCAGGACAGTAGGGAGTGGGGTGTGTCCCTCTTTCCCTTGGTAGCAGGACAGTAGGGAGTGGGGTGTGTCCCTCTTTCCCTTGGCATCAGGACAGTAGGGAGTGGGGTGTGTCCCTCTTTCCCTTGGCATCAGGACAGTAGGGAGTGGGGTGAGCCCCTCTTTCCCTTGGCAGGACAGTAGGGAGTGGGGTGTGTCCCTCTTTCCCTTGGTAGCAGGACAGTAGGGAGTGGGGTGTGTCCCTCTTTCCCTTGGTAGCAGGACAGTAGGGAGTGGGGTGTGTCCCTCTCTCCCTTGGTAGCAGGACAGTAGGGAGTGAGGTGTGTCCCTCTTTCCCTTGGCAACAGGACAGTAGGGAGTGGGGTGTGTCCCTCTTTCCCTTATCAGGACAGTTGGGACACTGCGGCTGTGGAGGGGGAAGAGTGAGGGGTGGGGGCACTACCTGGGGACACGGGGACACAGGACATGGTGGTCAAGTTCAGTGTGGGTGGTTTAACTCACTTAGTACGGCCAGTCCTCTCTTCTCCTCTACACAGACCCCTCGGATGTCCAGTGGGTGTCTGAATGACCCAAACTTTAGCTTCCGTCGTCAGAATTGTGGTATTCTTTGTCAACATTCACGTCTTCAGTATAAGAGCCTTCCGCTTACAATATTTTGATGATTGTAATTGGGGTGAAACGCTGTTAACGTCATCTCTTTCGCCGTTCGTATGGAGAGAGTTAAAAGAAATCGTGCCTGAGACACCGCTGATAAAAGTTAAGGGTGTTTTTTAACAAAGAGGCAGACGGCTTTTGTTTGTTTGTTATTTTTACTGTCATTGTCGCGCATGAAATATGACACAATTTTGTTTTTGATTATTTCGCATTTGTTTGTATCGCATTCTGGGCAGTCCAGTCCTTGACAGAGTAAAGTGCCGTCTAGAGTGCTGAGAAAAATAAAGTGTTACAGGAACAGATTTCATGGATTCTACCAGGATACGGAAAACGGACTTTGAGAGAGAGAGAGAGGAGAGAGAGAGTCTGATACAGAGAGAGGGCAAGGGAAAGAGACAAACAGACACACAAACAGAGGGAGAGAGAGCTTACGGTAGAGAGAGGGACAGAGAAAGAGAGAGAGGGGGATATAGAGAGACAGAGAGAGGGAGATAGATTACAAATACGAATGATCTATGAACAGGGTTTTTTTTTTGCTTTTTTTTTTTTTGGTTTGTTTTTGTAGGGGTTTTTTCTTCTCCTTTTTTTCTTTTCTTTTTCCTTTTTTTTATATTTTTTATAGAATTCTTTGGCTGATATCAGTGGAGATGGAGTGATAGCAGTCACTGACAATAATTGCTTCCAGATAAGTAAACTGTTTTGACAACGAAAACAACATAATATGTTGCAGAAATAGGAATCAAACACACAAGTTAAGCACACAAGCAAAACTGTTGAACACACACACACACACACACACACACACACACACACACATTTCCCCCCCCCCCCCCCCCCCCCCGGACAATTCCAGGGAGATCACCCTCTTCCTGAACAAGCTTTACTAAGTTCTGGTGTTTTGATGCTATTACTTCCCTTGGATCATAACCGCTGTAAAGCCCATCGCACACGGGATGTCAAGCAGCAAGTTTCACGCGACAAGCAGCAAGTTTTGCGCAGGTGCCAAGTGTGCGAGGTTTTCAGGCAGCAAGAGTCGCGCGCCATGCAGCAAGATCGCCGGTGCCGCGCGTCGTGTTTCTTCGATAGAAGTTGTCCTGTTTCCACGCGACGAAAGCGATAGACGAGACGTGCGTGGAGCAACCAATCAACGCTCGTTTCATGTGAGACATCGTTTGGAATCTATTTCAGCAAGGTTTAGCACGTGACTTTCCAAATATGGAGCGTGATGCGTGATGCCTGGGGAGGTTTGTCGCACGTGTGCCCCCCCTCCCCCCTCTCCCCCCGCCCCCCGATTCCCCCTTGTAGGGGGAATTATCAGTGTCCTTTAATAGTCTCCCGAGGAAAGCATCAGTGTCCTAATGATCGTCCTAAGTGGGTCTAGTCACTGTCGTCCTAAACTGTCTTCCTGTGCTCATAGCTTGGTCTCCGACCGAGAATAGGCGGTATGTCATCATCATCATCATCATCATCATCATCATCATTCATTCATTCATTTGGCTGTGAGTTTGGGCGATCTCTGTGGGGATCACAGCCACTAGTTCTAATTCTCATGTGTGTTGTTTGTTGAGGTTTTTTTGTTGTTTTTTAATAGGAAAATGTGTTGTCTTTCTTCCGTTTGTTGTTGTTGTTGTTGTTGTTGTTGTTGTTGTTGTTGTGTGTGTGTGTGTGTTTGTGTGTGTGTGTGTGTGTCTGTGTCTGTGTGTATGTGTGTGTGTGTGTGTGTGTGTGTGTGTGTGTGTGTATCAGTGTGTGCAAAACTTGTGGGGTAGATTAGATCAGGTGGAGGGGTTACTGCAATGGTTAGGAGAAGGGGGAAAGAGGTTAGTAAAGGGGAGGAGGGAGAACGGGGGATTGGTATGGAGAGGCGGGTGGGGGGAGGGTGGTGGGGGGGTGGGGGTTCAGGAATCGGGAAGTAGGACAGGGAAGGGGGTGGTGGTGGTTGGGGGGGGGGGCAAATAGGTGAGAGGGGTGAGGGAGTATGGTGGTGGTGGTGGTGGGGGGGGGTTATAGTGTAGTACGGTGTGTCGCGGAGGGGGGTGGAGGGAGGGGACGGGGGGGCGGGGGGGGGGGGAGTGAGATATGTGTGACAGGTTATTAGATTCTTCTTTTTCTTCTTCTTCTTCGTTCGTGGGCTACAGTTCCTACGCTCACTCGTACGCCTACAGAATACAGAATACTTCATTATCTCAACAAGAGAAATTCAGATGTGGTGTAAAACAGAAAACCAACACAAGAAAATCACAGTCATTCAACATGTATATAGATAAACCATATTAAGATTTGAACCTAGGGCAAGCCATCATTACAATCAATAATCACAGTAGACAACAACAACAGAAACCCTTAAAAAGTAATTTAGAGTAAATCATACATACACTATCACAGCCACAAACACATAAGGTAATAATCACAGTTATCTCTCTCCATACGAACGGCAAAAGAGACGACGTTAACAGCGTTTCTCCCCAATTACCACCATCAAAATATTACAAGCGGAAGGCTCTTACACTGAAGAGGTGAATGTTGACAAAGAATACCACAGTTCTGACGACGGAAGCTAAAGGTTGGATCATTGAGACACCCACTGGACATCCGAGGGGTCTGTGTAGAGGAGAAGAGAGGACTGGCCGTACTGAGTGAGTTTAAGGATAGACATAACAGTATACTAAAAGTTGACATAGACATATAACAGCAGTGTGCAATTTATAGTACTTTGAGTTAAGATGTCATATTCCACGCACGTACACTCTGGCATTCATTTTCAGTCATGTATCTGATTATCGATTACTGTTATTTGATAGCTGGTTTGACATCGGAATAAAGCTGCATTTTGGTTCTTTCTGTTTGCTTTAAATTTTTGGAACACAGAAACGTTTGCCCGAGTGGGCTTTCACGTGTATGACCGGTTTGTTGTTGTTTTTTACCCCGCCATGTAGGCAGACTAGACTTGTAATCTTTGTAATCTTTTTTGACTCACTTGTGTAAACAAAGTGAGTCTATGTTTTAACCCGGTGTTCGGTTGTATGTGTGTGTGTGTGTGTGTGTGTGTGTGTGTGTGTCCGTGTGTCTGTGTGTCCGTGGTAAACTTTAACATTGACATTTTCTCTGCAAATACTTTGTCAGTTGACACCAAATTTGGCATAAAAATAGGAAAAATTCAGTTCTTTCCAGTCATCTTGTTTAAAACAATACTGCACCTCTGGGATGGGCACACAAAAAATTTCAAAAAGAAGCCTAATTATATGCAAACTGCATATACTGTTATATTTATATTTTTTGTATTCTCTAAACTTGGTACTTTGACCTCTTATTCTGAGACAACAACAAGAGCAGTCATTATTATCATTTTTTGTTCAAACAGGAACTTCTTTTGCTAAGCATGGAATTTTTATTTATTTTGCAAACGTTTTGGTGCAGACAGTAAAAAAAGGGAAATTACTCTGTAATTAATGCTAGGGGACTTAATTTATCACAAGTGAGTCTTGAAGGCCTTGCCTCTCTTGTTTAATCATGGATTTCCTGAAGCTTTCTCTGAAGGTTTCCTGGTCTTGACTTTCGATGATTTTGTTCAACTATCGCTTCGCGTGCATCACGGAGATCATTAAAAATAAAAGAAATTTAAAAATGTTACACGAAGAAGGGGAGAGAATCTTTATCAAGCCGATAAACTGAAAAACAATCAACAAAATCTGCCACTCCAATTTATAATTTTTTCAGGAGTGTCTCACAGAACTGAAACATGCAAGCCCCCCATCCATGTTTGTTTTGGGTTGTTTTGGGTTGGTTTTTTTAGGGAGTGGGGGAGGAGGAGGAGGGGGAGTGCACCCAGGGATAAAATCTACAGAGAGGTTGAAAGCAATGCCGCAATGTTTCTATGATTGTCAATAATCATCATCGTCCTCAAGGAACGCAACGCGGCAGCCGCTGTTGATCACGTGTCAATGATCATCATCAACCAACCAATCAAATCAAAGCAAAAAAAAAAAAAAACGTTTTCATAATTCGCATGTAAAATTAACTTGTGCAATCAATCAGTCACAGGCTCGGTGCAAACACAAATCATGAGATGATCACCCTTATAATCTTTTTTTTTTCTTTTTTTTTCAACACAAATGCAAAAAAAAAAAAAAAAAAAAAAATCTTATTGTTTCGTCCCTTTTTTCTTTCTTACTTTCCCCTCTTTTCTCGTTTTTATTTCCCCTTTTAGCCCCAGTTGCGTTATTTCCTGCCCCCTTTTTTTAAAAATCTTCATAATAATGATATATATATATATATAGCAGACTTTGGCAGCCTTGTATGGGCGGATGAGGGGGGAAGAGCGGGTGGATGGGGGTGGGGGGTGGGGGAGGGCTGGGGAGGGGCGAGAGGTGTGATCATGAAAATCGCACGTGAGGGTAAAATCAATAGCCCCTGAACACACACACACACACACACACACACACACACACACACACACACACACACACACACACACACACACACATGCATGCACGTACACAGTTACACAACATACACAGACACACACGGTTCAATCCTACCAGCCGCCGTGGTCAAGTGGTTAGCGTTGTGGACTTTTGAATAGGAAGATGCGGGTTCAATCCTTCGGAGACGTCGGGGTTTGTTTCCACCCGCGGCCGGCTCCTGTCTAGAACTGAGTGTGCTATGGGCTCGAATGGGAAGACTGGGATCACACACGACGAGGATCAACCACTTCTGGAATGTATTGTTTGGGGTCTGGTGGTCAATAGCTATATATATATATATATATATGTGTGTGTGTGTGTGTGTGTGTGTGTGTGTGTGTGTTTCCCCGCTCCTACCCAGAGTTGAGTGAGGCTCAAATCGGAAGACTAGGACTACACACTCGAGGGTGAACCATTCATATATGTGTGATCAATAACTATATATATATATATATATATATATATATATATATATATATATATATATATATCTGTGTGTGTGTGTGTGTGTGTGTGTGTGTGTGTGTGTGTGTGTGTGTGTGTTTCCCCGCTCCTACCCAGAGTTGAGTGTACCATAGGCTCAAACTGGAAGACTATGACTACACAGTCGAGGGTGAACCATTTCTCGAATGCGTCGTTGGGTGTGTTGGTCAATATATATACATATATATGTATGTATATATATATGTGTGTGTGTGTGTGTGTGTGTGTGTGTGTGTGTGTGTAAACCTATTTGTTTTTTGTTTTCTTTTAAATTCTTCTTTTTGCATTTACTGATTGTTGATGTGTGTGTTGCATTTTGACATACCAGTGACGTAAACGCCCTTGATAAAGGCCAATGGTCGAAACTGGTCGGGCATCAAACTGTTTTGTTGTCTTCTTTTTTTTCTATTGTTGTATATATATATATATATATATATATATATATATATATATATATATATATATATATATACGTGTGTGTATGTGTGTTGTTCGTTTAGTTGACTTAATCAAGATTTTGCACCTTTTTAATAGTAGTAGTAGTAGTATTTTTTTTATGGGTTTTTTTTCTTTCTTTTTTTTTGGGGGGGAAGGGGGGGGGGTTGGGGGGGGGTACTTTATTTTATTTTATTTTATTTCTTTTCATTTTATTTTATTTTATTTTATTTGTATTTATCTTATTTATCTATCTATTTATCTTTTTTTTTCTCAAGGCCTGACTAAGCGCGTTGGGTTATGCTGCTGGTCAGGCATCTGCTTGGCAGATGTGGTGGTGCAGCGTATATGGATTTGACCGAACGCAGTGACGCCTCCTTGAGCTACTGATACTGATACTGATTCTGTTCGTTCTTTTGTTTAACGTCTTTTCACTATACTATAAGTGATATTCGACGATGTGTGTGTGTGTGTGTGTGTGTGTGTGTGTGTGTGTGTGTGTGTGTGTGTGTGTGTGTGTGTGATATGAAACACAAATCAAAGCGTAATGTATCTTGGCCAATGTAGAGAGAACCAAGATAGTTCAGCATCTTGAAGCATGTGCATTATTGTGTAAAAGTACGATCATCCATTCAACACAAAATCGTAAAGAACTCATAAACTGAAACAGTTTAGTTTCATTGACATCCATGTCGTCTCTTCAACTATGGACACCATGTCGCAAGCGTCTTTCGTCCAATGATTGCTAAAAAAAAAAATAAATAAATAAATATAAAAAAGATAAATAATAGTAATTAAAAAAAACTGTCATACCACACAAATCATCCGAGGATGTCTAACAATGATTGCTACAAAACTTATCCGGTGATCGCTGGTGGGAGGGGGGGGGGGGGGGGGGCGGGGGATGACATCGCATTGAAATGTTCATACAAATGATTGCTTTTAAAAATTAAAAAAAAAATTTAAGATATCTCATTGGAAAGTTCATCCAGTTCAATTTCAGTTTTCAGTTTCAAGGAGGTGGCAAAGGCTACGGTCTGATCCATATACGCAGTTTCAACAATTAAAAAAAAAAGCAGGCAGATGCATGATACATCTACGTATAACCTACATAAACCTAAACAGATAGAAATCACTTGATACCGAAAATTGGACCAATAATCGCTTGAAGATAATTTGAAAATTGACCTTAAAAGTCACGCATGAGCTAAGAATTCCCACACGGCTTACCCATTATTATTATTATTATTGTAACCGAATGACAGTTCAAAATGACATTAAGTGTTGATCTGACCTCGAAAGCCTGTACTGGGTGTGTGTGTGAAACATTAACATGGAATGGGGAGGGGGAGAGGGGAGGGGGGGGGGGGGGGGGTTGTGGAATCAAATGATGGCAAAAATGACTTTACATTGAAAAGCTTATGCCGTCATTCCTAAATACATTGACAACACAGT
>NC_134892.1:7261953-7271953 GCF_041734735.1 Babylonia areolata | reverse complement strand
TCACACACACACACACACACACACACACACACACACACACTCAAGGAAGTGAAATTTCCAAAACCTACAGATTTTCAGTTATTTTTTCCACAGCTGACAAGGAGAAGGCATTACTGTTCCTACATTATCTATTAAATTGTGTCCTATTTTCATCGCATAAAAGATCTAAATTCCTAGGTTCCTTGTTTTAAAGCATGTTGTCACTTTTTAGCAATCGTGGTAGAGACTGTATTTGGAGAGAGAGAGAGAGAGAGAGAGAGAGAGAGAGAGAGAGAGAGAGAGAGACAGAAGAAGAAGAAAGAGACAGTTTAAGGCAAACACTGACATGAATGCCTGCAGCCATGCTGAAGTCAGTCCCGCTGCACTCTAGAGTGGCGTCCGGCTTACAGCCCAGCACGTCTTGAACCTGATTGGCCAGCTCTTCGGGGTCACGTGTCTTCACTTTGATCACGTGGTCCGCTCCCAGTGACTTGGCCATACTCAGTCTGTGATCGTCAATGTCTGACGACGTCCAGTGGGAGGGAAACGTTGCGTGGACGAAGGCAGGGCAAGGTAAGGCAAGTAGTTTATTTCATGTACGTAAATTATTTCATGTACGTGCTCCCTTAGAGCCATTGAAACATCTTTTCATTAAGCACAAGCAACTTTTTACACGCACCATATAAGCAAAAAGAGTTGAAGTCAAAAGTAAACAGACAAAAACACAAAATAGACACAATAAACAATGTCCTTTTCAATAATTATGAGAAAAAAAAACGAGTTTTGTTGACAAGAAGTTCGTATAAGCGAGACAAAGGCTTAAGTGTCAACAATGTTCTTTTCCTTTACTTTGTTGCTGTTGTTGTTGCAGAAAACAGTAAGTGGAACATAATGGAGCTTGGTCGGGTTTTATGATAACTAGATAAACATTTTCATGCTCTCAAAAAGGGGCACAGAATGTATGTTTGAAGTCGCAGACACACACACACACACACACACACACACACACACACACACACACACACAGGGAGAGAGAGAGATAGTTTTATTTAATCTTATAAACCTTAAGGTTTTATGACAATACAATACTCTTTTCTATTCACACACACACACTACTACTACTACTACTACTACTATTACTGCTTCTGGTATTACCACCACACGCATGCATTTGCGCATTCACCCTTTCACTCATTCACTCATCTTCACACACACACACACACACACACACACACACACACACACACACACACACACACACACACACACACACACACACACGTACCTGTGATGACGACAGATGAGTCTTCAGCACTTTTTGCCACCATCACACACACACACACACACACACACACACACACACACACACACACACACACACACACACAAACAAACACACACACACACACACACACACACACACACACACACACACACACACACACACACGCATACCTGTGATGACGACAGAGGAGGCCCCAGTACTTTTGGCCACCATCATACACAGCAGACCCACCGGACCTTAAACCATGTCAGTCACACCAGTCAAACAATCAGTGGTTCAGTCAGGTGGTACGTCAGGCAGACAGACAGTATATGGTTCAGTCGCTCAGTCGGTCTGTCAGTGTTTCAGTCGATGGCTACGTCATTAAAACAATATTAACGATTAGTATTTATTTAGCGCTGAATCTTGTTGCAGAGACAAATCAAAGCGCTTTCACACCAGTCATTCACCGTCACCGTCACCGTCACCGATCCCTCAGATTCCGAATCCTTTGGGGCGCCTTTGAAGCTTTGTCAACCACCTTTCTCCAGTCCTCGCGTCTCTCGGCCGCTCTCAGGGTGTCTCTCAGCTCCATGCCTCTCCACTCTCGGATGTTGTACTCCCATCTCTTCCTTTGTCTGCCTCTTCTTCTTCCTCCCCTCACTGTGCCTTGTAAGATTGTTTTAGCAAGACCAGAGGAGCGTGTGACATGACCAAACCACTTCAGTTTTCGTTGTCTGGCGAGTGTTTGAAGGTCAGTATAGGGCCCAATTTCATTGCGGATGCGTCTCTTGACTTCTTCATTCGTGATGTGGTCTTTGTATGAGATGCCTAAGAGTCTTCGGAAGCACCTCATTTCTACAGCTCTTATTCTTCTCTCTAAGTCCGCTGTGAGGGTCCATGATTCACATGCATATAAAAAGATTGACATGACCAGAGAGCGCATCAAGTCTGATTTTGGAACTGATGGCGATTTTTCTGTTTCTCCAGATGGGTTTGAGAGTCATTCACACGCATGCATAAATCTAGACTGGGAAAAAAAATTTTTTTAAATAAATAAAAACCGAACGCGCAGGGAAGGGAGGTGGGTTTTAAGGCCAGACTTGAAAGAGCTGAGTGCGGAGACCTGACGAAGCGAAAGAGGAAGTTCATTCCAAATGCAAGGTCCAGAGACAGAGACGTCATGCGTCCGTCCGTCCGTCCGTCAGTTAGTCAGTCAGTGGTTCAGGGAGTCAGTGGTTCAGTCAGTCAGTGGTTCAGGGAGTCAGTCAGTGGTTCAGTCAGTCAGTGGTTCAGTCAGTCAGTCAGTGGTTTAGGGAGTCGGTCAGTGGTTCAGTCAGTCGGTCAGTGGTTCAGTCAGTCAGTGGTTCAGTCAGACAGTCAGTGGTTCAGTCAGACAGTCAGTGGTTCAGTCAGGCAGTGGTTCAGTCAGTCAGGCAGTGGTTCAGTCAGTCAGGCAGTGGTTCAGTCAGTCAGTGGTTCAGTCAGACAGTGGTTCAGTCAGTCAGTCAATGGTTTAGTCAGTCAGTGGTTCAGTCAGTCAGTCAGTGGTTCAGTCAGTCAGTCAGTGGTTCAGTCAGTCAGTCAATGGTTCAGTCAGTCAGTGGTTCAGTCAGTCAGTCAGTGGTTCAGTCAGTCAGTGGTTCAGTCAGTCAGTCAGTGGTTCAGTCAGTCAGTGTTTCGGTCAGTCAGTGGTTCAGTCAGACAGTCAGTGGTTCAGTCAGTCAGTGGTTCAGTCAGTCAGTGGTTCAGTCAGACAGTCAGTGGTTCAGTCAGTCAGTGGTTCAGGAAGTCAGTGGTTCAGGAAGTCAGTCAGTGGTTCAGGAAGTCAGTCAGACAGTCAGTGTTTCGGTCAGTCAGTGGTTCAGTCAGTCAGTGGTTCAGTCAGACAGTGGTTCAGGAAGTCAGTCAATGGTTCTGTCAGTCAGTGGGTCAGTTAGTCAGTGGTTCAGTCAGTCAGTCAGTCAGTCAGTGGTTCAGTCAGTCGGTCAGTGGTTCAGTCAGTCAGTCAGTGGTTCAGTCAGTCAGTCAGTCAGTGGTTCAGTCAGTCAGTGGCTCAGTCAGTCAGTCAGTTGTTCGGTTAGTGGTTCAGTCAGTCAGTCAGTGGTTCAGGGAGTCAGTCAGTGGTTCAGTCAGACAGTGGTTCAGTCAGTCGGTCAGTGGTTCAGTCAGTCAGTCAGTCGTTCAGTGGTTCAGTCAGTCAGTCAGTGGTTCAGTCAGTCAGTCAGTGGTTCAGTCAGTCAGTCAGTGGTTCAGTCAGTCAGTCAGTCAGTCAGTCGGTCAGTGGTTCAGTCAGACAGTCAGTGGTTCAGTCAGACAGTCAGTGGTTCAGTCAGTCAGTGGTTCAGTCAGTCAGTCAGTGGTTCAGTCAGTCAGTGGTTCAGTCAGACAGTGGTTCAGTCAGTCAGTGGTTCAGTCAGTCAGTCAGTGGTTCAGTCTGTCAGTGGTTCAGTCAGTCAGTGGTTCAGTCAGTCAGTCAGTGGTTCAGTCAGACAGTGGTTCAGTCAGTCAGTCAGTGGTTCAGTCAGTCGGTCAGTGGTTCAGTCAGTCGGTCAGTGGTTCAGTCAGTCGGTCAGTGGTTCAGTCAGACAGTGGTTCAGTCAGTCGGTCAGTGGTTCAGTCAGTCAGTCAGTGGTTCAGTTAGTCAGTCAGTGGTTCAGTTAGTCAGTCAGTGGTTCAGTTAGTCAGTCAGTGGTTCAGTCAGTCAGTGGTTCAGTCAGTCAGTCAGTGGTTCAGTCAGTCAGTCAGTGGTTCAGTCAAGCAGTGGTTCAGTCAGTCAGTGGTTCAGTCAGTCAGTGGTTCAGTCAGTCAGTCAGTGGTTCAGTGAGTCAGTCAGTGGTTCAGTCATTCAGTCAGTCAACTAGCCGATTGATCTGCCAATCTACCTACCAACCTGCCAACCAGTCGGATATCTGGTCTACAAGTTAATGAATGAATGATTTCGTTTTTAATCTGTGAATGACCGAGCGTATATAGAATTACAACGCGTACAACGTTGCTGATAAAAAAAAAAAGAGAAGAAAATTAGATAACTGCTGGGGGAAAAAAAGAATAAAATTAAATAACTAAAGGACACTCACCGGTCCGCTTACACGCAAGCTTGTACTAACACATTTACACACTGGGTTAGAGACAGAGACAGACAGACAGATACAGGCAGACATAGATAGATAGAGATAGACAGAGATAGAGACAGACAGACAGACACAGACAGATAGACACAATCACTGACAGACACAGACAGACACAGTCACATACAGACATAGATAGATAGTTAGAGATAGAGACAGATTGACAGACACAGTTACAGACACAGTCAGATAGACAGACACAGGCACAGACAGACACAGTCACAGACAGACACAGACAGAGATAGAGACAGTCAGATAGACAGACACAGTCACAGACACAGACGGTTAGACAGTCACAGACACAGACAGATAGACAGACACAGTCACAGACACAGACGGATAGTCAGTCACAGACACAGACAGATAGACACAGACACAGACAGATAGAGACAGTAACAGACACAGATAGACAGACACAGTCACAGACACAAACAGATAGACACAGACACAGACAGATAGGCAGAGACAGTAACACAGATAGACAGACACAGTCACAGACACAGACAGATAGACACAGACACAGACACAGACAGATAGACACAGACACAGACAGACAGACACAGACAAACACAGACAGATAGACAGACACAGTCACAGACACAGACAAACACAGTCACAGACAGATAGACACAGTCACAGACACAGATAGACACAGACACAGGCAGATAGACAGACACAGTCACAGACAGACAGGTAGACAGACACAGGCTGACACAAAGACACAGACAGAGACGCACAACACACACACCTACAGACATAAAGAAACGAAATACACAGACAGACCGACAGGCAGACAGACAAGGGAGACAACAAAACAAAGAGGAAAAAAGAAACTGACCGGCGCCACAGATGAGTATGTTGGAGCCGGAAGTGACGTCAGCACGGCGGCACGTGTAGATGGCGACGGCCAGAGGTTCCATCATGGCGCCCTCGTCCAGCGACACTTCTTCCGGTAACCTTCGTACCCCATAAGAGTAAAACAACCCATCCAATCCTTTCTCTATCATATAAATGAATGAACGGATATATAAATGATCAAATAAATGATTATGTACCATATGAACGCATGCATACATACCTTCTTCATACAGTGTCCACTCTTTCGCGCAACCTGCGTACCCACAGCAGTAACAATCACCCATCCCTTTTCAGTCATGTGGATAAATGAACAAATATATGTATGAATATAAATGATTAGAGAGGAGCGGCCTGCCCAGCATCGAAGATCAAATACGCACGTTAAAGATCATGTAACCCATGTCGTTGTTCGGTGGGTTATGGAGACACGAAAATACCCAGCATGTATGAACCACGACAGAGTCATCGGCAAGTCGATGGTGGTCGTGTAACGGAAAGAAGAAGAAGAAAGCCTGCTGATCCAGTGCCAGCTACGCTGGACAGGACACGTTGTCCGCATGACAGACAGCAGGATTCCGAAGATGCTTTTGTATGGCCAGCTGAAGGAAGGCCACCGTGAACTTGGAAGACCCTGCAAGCGCTTCAAGGACGCCTTGAAGACAAACCTCAAAGCCTGTGACATAGACATCGCTTCCTGGGAAACTAATGCCCTTGACCGCTCTCGCTGGAGGATGCTGTGCTCTAGTTGCATAAAGACGTTTGAAAACAAGAGAACGCTGGCCATTAAGGAGAAGCGTGAGCGAAGGAAGCAGGGCTAAACTTCTGGAGACGTTTTCCCTTGCAACACCTGTGGGAAGTGCTGCGCATCCAGAATCGGCCTCTTCTCCCATATGAGGACACACACCGACAGATAAGCCTGCCTGCCTACTCATCCGTCGGACCGACGGGAGACTCCATCAGTATACATACATGGCGCCTTTTTCCATTGTCACCGCATCCGGTAAACTGCACACCCCCACAATATTGTACAAGCACCCATCCCTTCACAGTCATAAACACTGGTTAACGTGTTTCATTATTAACCCTTTCACCGCCAGTCAATTTAGAGTGCAAAATTCCCTTGTGCTATAAACACAGAAAATATGGTGTCTAAGAATAGCGAGGGGATTCCCCCTGCGATGTGTAGAAAATATGGCCTTCCTACCACCGAAACATTAAGAGCAGTATGTTCATGGATAACAGACCCATGATCTGGTCACCCTTCAGTGACATGGGTCCTCTACCTAGCTGCTGCATAAATGCGAGTTTGGCAGTGAAAGCTAAAGGGTTAATACACGATGGTAAATTAGGGAATAGATGAATAAAGAAACAAACAACCGAATGAATGAATGAATTGACAAATATGAACATAGATAAATGAATACAGAAAATGCATAAGTACAATCGAATGAATAAGCAAAAAAAAAAGTATTTTTGTTTTTGAGTAAATAAATAAATAAGATTAATCGATTCAGTATTCATGTTTACGGGGTTGTTGCCCTTTTTTCTATTTATCGCTCACACACACACACACACACACACACACACACACACACACACACACACACACATACATACATACATACACGCGCGCGCGTGTACACACACGTACACGTACACACACATGTACACACACACTAACACACACACACACACACTAACACTAACACACACACACACACACACACACACACACACACACTAACACACACACACACTAACACACACACACACACACACACACAACACAACACACACACACACACACACACACTAACACACACACACACACACACACACACAACACAACACACACACACACACACACACACACTAACACACACACACTAACACACACACACACACACACACACACACACACACGTATACGTACACACACACACACACACACACACACACACACTAACACACACACACACACACACACACACACACACACACACACACACACACACACACACACACACACACACACACACACACACACACACACACCGTGACCCACTTGAAGCAGAAGTCGGCAGGGTGAGAGAAGAAGCGACACAGATTCCCATCTACAGGGGGCGTGGCACAGAAGCGAACATCCGGGCACAAGTTGTAGCGGCCATGTCTGCACAGTTTGCACTTCCGGCACGGCACCCCGGGTTCAATGGCCACCCTGTCTCCTGAAACGGGTGTCCGGTGCTAGCTTCAAGTTTGTTCTAACGGCTAGTCAGGAATCACAATATTATATTACCCTCTTCAACACCAAGACTACCAAGCCCTAAAATGCTTGACCATCATTATGGGCTTCAACTAACAGGTCGATGAACTCCACTCCATCTTATAATCTTTTTCTTCTTCTTTTTAGTATTATTATTATTTTTTATCCCACATTCCTTATATAACAGCTGCGAATCTTAGCAACATAATACCAAGCACGATAAAAGAAAAGATGGGGGGGGGGGGGGTTGCTGTTGTTTTTTACACCAAGTTCCCACGCAAAATCATTAGCATCAAATTGCTTTTTCTTTCTTTCTTTTTTTCTTTTTTTTCAAATGAAGAAGTCAGAGAGAGTTCCAGTCAGCCTACCTTCCCCGCGTCTCAAACATCATTTCTAAAGGGTATCTCCACTGGAAGGCCGGGCATGTATTGAGGCTAACCGCGACAAAAATTACACGCCAGGCCGTGAATTGGACAATTGTAGGTCGGACAAAAAAAAAAAACAAGAGAGGCAAGGCCTTCAAGACTCACTTGTGATAAATTAAGTCCCCTAGCATTAATTACAGAGTAATTTCCCTTGTTTACTATCTGCACCAAAACGTTTGCAAAATAAATAAAAATTCCATGCTTAGCAAAAGAAGTTCCTGTTTGAACAAAAAATGATAATAATGACTGCTCTTGTTGTTGTGTCAGAATAAGAGGTCAAAGTGCCAAGTTCAGAGAATACAAAAAAATATAAATATAACAGTAAATTCAGTTTGCATATAATTAGGCTTCTGTTTTTTTATTTTTTGTGCCCATCCCAGAGGTGTAATACTGTTTAAAACAAGATGACTGGAAAGAACTTAATTTTTCCTATTTTTATGCGTAATTTGGTGTCAACTGACAAAGTATTTGCAGAGAAAATGTCAATGTTAAAGTTTACCACGGACACACACACACACACACACACACACAGAGAGACAGAGAGAGAGAGAGACAACCGAACACCGGGTTAAAACATAGACTCACTTTGTTTACACAAGTGAGTCAAAAATAGAGGACGGCTCATGATGATCTGACGGCAAACAGTGGAGAGAGACCTCAGACTTGTCAACCGACAGACGATGGGGTGACACCACCAACAGTGCAGAGAGACCTCAGACATGTCGACAGACGATGGGGTGACACCAGCAAACAGTGGAGAGAAACCTCAGACTTGTCAACCGACAGACGATGGAGTGACGCCAGCCAACTGGTTGAGGACCGTTGTGGGCTATGGAGTGATGGCCTAGAGGTAACGCTAGACGGGCGCAACAGCCGAGTGGTTAAAACGTTGGACTGTCAATCTGAGGGTCCCGGGTTCGAATCTCGGTGACGGCGCCTGGTGGGTGAAGGGTGGAGATTTTTACGATCTCCCAGGTCAACATATGTGCAGACCTGCTTAGTGCCTGAACCCCCTTCGTGTGTATATGCAAGCAGAAGATCAAATACGCACGTTAAAGATCCTGTAATCCATGTCAGCGTTCGGTGGGTTATGGAAACAAGTACATACCCAGCATGCACACCCCCGAAAACGGAGTATGGCTGCCTACATGGCGGGGTAAAAACGGTCATACACGTAAAAGCCCACTCGTGTGCATACGAGTGAACGTGGGAGTTGCAGCCCACGAACGCAGAAGAAGAAGAGGTAACGCGTCCGCTTAGGAAGCGAGAGAATCTGAGCGCGCTGGTTCGAATCACGGCTCAGCCGCCGATATTTTCTCCCCCTCCACTAGACCTTGAGTGGTGGTCTGGACGCTAGTCATTCGGATGAGACGATAAACCGAGGTCCCGTGTGCTAGCATGCACTTAGCGCACGTAAAAGAACCCACGGCAACAAAAGGGTTGTTCCTGGCAAAATTCTGTAGAAAAATCCACATCGATAGGAAAAACAAATAAAACTGCATGCAGGAAAAAATACCAAAAAAAAATGGGTGGCGCTGTAGTGTAGCGCGAATTTCACACAGAGAAATCTGATGTGATAAAAAGAAATACAATACAATATGGAGCCGCCTTCATTGCCTCATGCCTCCATCTATGGGGAAGCATCGAAGTAAAGTTTGCAAATTTTCTTTGCAAACTAATCAGGGAAAACTGAGACAGTAAGAAGTGAAGATGCAAAATGTGCACAACGTTTATACAGGCCCAGTGTCAGTTCCACTTTCAGTAGCTCAAGTAGTAGGCGTCACTGCGTTCGGACAAAATCCATATATGCTACACCGCATCTGCCAAGCAGGTGCCTGACCAGCAGCGTAACCCAACGCGCTTTTTCAGGCCTTGAGAAAAAAAAATAATTAAAAAAATTAAATTAAATAAAATACAGGCCCAACGCTCCGTTAATACCACAGACTGACATTAGCTTACAGCTGGACCCAGCAGCAAAGTGAGAGCTGTATGATCAATGGTTTCTCCACTGATTGGAATGGAAGAGTCAAGACTGCACTGGCTCTTCGTGCTGCAGCCTTGGGGGGGGTTCGGGGGGCTG
>NC_134892.1:7231953-7236953 GCF_041734735.1 Babylonia areolata | reverse complement strand
CCCCCCATTCTTTCCTTTTTTCATCTTTTTTTTCTTTTCTTTTTCCTTTCTCTTTCTCCTCTGTTTTCCTCTGTTTTTCCCCTCTCCCCTTCCTTCCCTCTCTGTCTCCCTTTTTTTCTTTCCTCTCTCTCCCCCTCTTTTTTCCTCTCTGTCTCTCCCCTCCCCTTTTATCTCTCTCCCCTCTCTCTCCCGTCAGTCTCTATGTCTCCCACGTCACTTCACAAAAAATATTGTCTGTTTTTCAGCCTCCCTCCCTTCTTTACCTTCCTCTTTTTCCATTTTTTTTTTCCCCGCTCCCCAACCACCCCCCTACCCTATTGTCCTGGGTTTTTAAATTCATCAAAATTGGGTTTTTATTGTTTTGGGTAAAAAGTTCTTTTTTATTTTGACATGCTTTTTGAAATTTGACTTTTAAATGTTGTGAATTGACTCTCGTTTTTTTTTTTTTTTTTTTTTTTTTTTTTTTTTTTTTTTTTATTTTGGGTTGTTTTTTTTTTTTTCCAAATTATTATTCAGGGCCCAGAGGGTTTGGATGAAAAAAAGGGACTTTTTTGCTTACCCTTTTTAACCCCCCCGGTAAAAAAAAAAATTTCTTTTTCTTTCCCGGTTGGGTTCGTTTTTCCCTCACTCCTGTCTCGTCTCTCCCCCCCCCCCTCCCTTTTTTTCTTTTTCCCTTCTTTCTCTCCCCCTTGTCTGTCTCTCCCCCCCCCCCCCTCTCTCTCTCTCTCTGTGTCTGTGCTGTTTTCCCCTCCCCTAAATTACCAAAAAATTAAAACTAAATTTTTTCCCAAAAAGGGGAAAAAAAAAGGGGAAAAACAACAACAACAACAACAACAACAACAAAACAACACACACAGGGGCCCAAATAAAAATTGCCCCTGTGAATAGTTATGTCTTGCGGTTTTTCCCCCTTTGATCGCTCTCTTCTCTTCTCTCTCTCTCTCTCTCTCTCTCCCTCCTCTCTCTACCCTCTCTCGCTCTCTCTTGCTCTCCCTCTCTTTTCAAACCCCTCTTTTCGTTCTCCCTCTCTCTCTCTCTCTCTGTCTGTTGTCTGTCTGTCACCTCCCCTCTCTCTTTTCCTTTTCCTCTCTGTCTTTCCCCTCTCTCTCTCCCCTCTCCCCTCTATCTCTACCCCTTTTCCCCGGCTTCTCTCCCCCTTACCCATCTTCTCCCCTCTCTTTCCCCCCTCTCTCTCTCTCTTTTTCCCCCCCCTCTTTTCTCTTCTTTTTACCCCTCCCCCTTTTCCCCTTTAAACCCCCCCCCCCCCCCCTACCCCCCCCTCCCCTTCCCCTCTCTCTTCTCTCTACCCCCTCTCTCCTTTTTCCTCCCTACCCCTCCCCGCTCTCTTCTTTTAAACCCCCTTCTCCGCTCTCTCTTCCCCTTCTCTCCCCCCTTTCTTCGCCTCTCTCTCTCCCCTCTCTCTCTCTCTCCCCCCCTTCTTTTAACCCCTCTCTCGCTCTCTCTCTCTCCTCCCCTTTTTTGTCTGTCTCTCTCTCCTAATATTACCAGAAAATTACACTAAATAATATTACCGAAGGGAAAGAAAAGGGGAAAAACAACAACAACAACAACAACAACAAAACAACACACACAGCGGCCAAATCAAATGTGCCCCTGTGAATAGTTATGTCTGCAGTTTTCCTTTGATCGCTCTCTCTCTCTCTCTCTCTCTCTCTCTCTCTCTCTCTCTCTCTCTCTGTGTGTGTCTCTGTCTCTCTCTCTCTCTGTCTCTTTCTCTGTCTGTCTGTCTCTCTCTTTCTCTCACTTTCCCTCTCCCTCTCTCTCGTTTTCTCTCTCTCTCTGCCTGTCTCTCTCTCTCTCTCTCTCTCTCTCTCTCTCTCTCTCTCATAATATTACCAGAAAATTACACTAAATAACATTACCGAAGTCGAAAAAAAAACAAAAAAAAACAACTCAACCTTGCCCATTAACGGGATGATAACAGGGACACGTATAGTAGATTTCCCGGAACACTTGACTGGAAAATAGACACGACTTATCACAGAACACGAAACGAAACTATAATATACCTACTTTATGACGAACCTCGTACGATCGACTAAAGTCATGGACTGAAAAGAAAAAAAATAGAAGTCGATTCTGACTGTCATCTGTCATTCAACAGAAAACTGAAAATAGGATCCTGTCTGTCTATGATCTGGTGTGTGTGTGTAAGAAAGTGTGTTTTATGGAGGTTGTAGGGGAAACCATTTACAGCTTAGTCTTTTGTGAAGGACTATGACTCTCAAACTAGGAGGCAAAATTGCACTGGCTCTTAGTGCTGCAGCCTTGTGGGCTAGTTGGCCTTTGGGAACCATCCCAACGCCGACTGTCCTAAAACCCTCTTGGCTGAGAGAGTAGGGGTGTAACTTGGGCAAGACACTCTCCACTGTAATCAAATTCTAGCCCAAATAGTCGGAACAGCAGTTGCCTCCTCTGCTGTTCTGATGGTCATAGTCGGACACGATTGACTATCATATATAGGTAAGTATGTTTGCATGTATGTATGCTCAGCTTATGTATTATCACAGACTGACATCAGCTTATATCTGGACCAACATCAACGTGTGAGCTGTATGATCAATGGTTCGTCTACTGTATTGGGAAGTCATTTACAGCTTAGCTCACTCAGTACGGCCAGTCCTCTCTTCTCCTCTACACAGACCCCTCGGATGTCCAGTGGGTGTCTGAATGACCCAACCTTTAGCTTCCGTCGTCAGAACTGTGGTATTCTTTGTCAACATTCACCTCTTCAGTATAAGAGCGTTCCGCTTGCAATATTTTGATGATGGTAATTGGGATGGAACGCTGTTAACGTCGTCTCTTTCGCCGTTCGTATGGAGAGGGTTAGTCTTCTGTGATTTCTATACACTTTGGGGAAGTTATTGTTTGTGCAATTTGCGTTTATGTGAAATCAGGTGCTTTGTGTTCAGATAATAATCTAAACATTATTTCATTCAATTTAATTACAAGTCTGCCATGCTCTGTGTAACATTGTCACACCTTCTCGCCATCTATTGTTTGATTTTTGATTGTTGTTGTTTTTTTCCATATGCCCACATGGTGATTTTTTGGGGGGAATAGATTCTTGAATCTTGAATCTTGTGACTGATAGTTTCAGTTTCAGTTTCAGTAGCTCAAGGAGGCGTCACTGCGTTCGGACAAATCCATATACGCTACACCACATCTGCCAAGCAGAAGCCTGACCAGCAGCGTAACCCAACGCGCTTAGTCAGGCCTTGAGAAAAAAAAAGTGAATGAATAATAGATAAGCTTACATAAATAAATAAATAAATAAATAAATAATAATTATGATATAAAAAAGGTAGTAGTAATGATAATAATGATAAAATAATAATAATAATTAATAAATAAATAAGACAACGATGATGATTGTGACTGATAATGACTCTCAAACTGTGAGGCACGATTGCACTGGCACTTAGAGCTGCAGCCTTGGGCGGTGGGGGCCGTGGGGGTGGTGGCGGGGGGTGGGGGGGGGGCGGGCTGGTTGACCTTTGGGAACGATCCCCAACACCGACTGTCCTAAAAACCCTCTTGGTCGAGAGAGTAGGGATGTAACTTGGGCAAGACACTCTCCACTATAATCGAATTCTAGCCTGGATAGTTGGATCAGCAGCTGCCTTTTCTGCTGTTCTGATGGTCTTGGTCAGAAACGACTGACCATCATATATATATATATATATATATATATATATATATATGTGTGTGTGTGTGTGTGTGTGTGTGTGTGTGTGTGTGTGTGTGTGTGTGTGTGTTGTAGTAGTAGTAGTAGTAGTAGTAGTCTTCAGTTTAACGTCTTCCACTTTAAGTGATATTAGAAATATTAGATATATATATGTGTGTGTGTGTGTGTGTGTGTATGTGTGTGTTAGATATATATATATATATATATATATATATGTGTGTGTGTGTGTGTGTGTGTGTGTGTGTGTGTGTATTAAAAACTGAACTGGATCCGGTTCTGATTTTTATTTGTTTTTTAAATGCGGATTTGCTTTGTATTTAGATTCTTTCCATTAGTTATTTGATATGTATACATGTATGCATGTATGTATGTATGCATGTATGTATGTATGCATGTATGTATGTGTGTGTGGGTGGGTGCATTTGTGTATCAAAATGATACGATACGCATTTTATGTCATAAAATAACGTTGCTCTACTGCCATATTTTCTTATTTTCCTGTCAGATGTTTGAAAAATATGAGATTAAAAGGCCCATTTTAAAAACAATCAGTGATCCCGGACATTCATAGAACCACAGCAAAGGGGAAAATACGTGATGAATTCTATACGGTTCGGTAAATAGACAAACTGGTCGTTTCTTTGTATTTGTATTTCTCTTTTTTGTCACAACAAATTTCTCTGTGTGAAATTCGGGCTGCTCTCCCAGTGGAGAGAGATCGCCACCCCTTTTTTTGACTCATTTGTGTAAACAAAGTGAGTCTATGTTTTAACCCGGTGTTCGGTTGTCTGTGTGTGTGTGTGTGTCTGTGTGTCTGTGTGTCCGTGGTAAACTTTAACATTGACATTTTCTCTGCAAATACTTTGTCAGTTGACACCAAATTAGGCATAAAAATAGGAAAAATTCAGTTCTTCCCAGTCATCTTGTTTAAAACAATATTGCACCTCTGGGATGGGCACAAAAAAAAAATTTAAATGAAGCCTAATTATATGCAAACTGTATTTACTGTTATATTTATATTTTTTTATTCTCTAAACTTGGCACTTTGATCTGATATTCTGACCCAGCAACAAGAACAGTCATTATTATCATTTTTTGTTCAAACAGGAACTTCTTTTGCTAAGCATGGAAGTTTTATTTATTTTGCAAACGCTTTGGTGCAGATAGTAAAAAAGGGAAATTAATCTGTAATTAATGCTAGGGGACTTAATTTGCTTTAAACTGATCTTTCTCATCTTAAATATTACATTTTGAAATTATACTCAATACATAAAAAGCTTGGTTTTTTTTT
>NC_134892.1:7224453-7226953 GCF_041734735.1 Babylonia areolata | reverse complement strand
AGATCACAGGATATGATACTCTTTCATAATCATCTTCTGTTGTTTTCAGCCCTGCCGATCACGAGGGACACATGTGCACTCTCCATCACCACAGTCACTTCGAAAGCCACGGGTATTTCAATTTCACTTTCAGGGTATTTCACTTTCACTTTCAGGGTATTTTACTTTCACTTTCACTTTCAGGGTATTTTACTTTCACTTTCAGGGTATTACACTTTCACTTTCAGGGTATCTCACTTTCACTTCCAGGGTATTTCACTTTCACTTTCAGTTTATCAAGGAGGCGTCACTGCATTCGGACCCTTTTTTTTTCTTTTTCTTTTTTTTTTTTTAATTCGTATATGACGCGCGCAAAAGCTGAGTGGTTAATCTAAAGCGTTGGACTTTCAATCTGAGGGCCCCGGGTTCGAATCTCTGAAACGGCGCCTGGTGGGTAAAGGGTGAAGATTTTTTCTGATCTCCCAGGTCAACATAATTTGTTTTCTTTATGTGCAGACCTACTTATGCCTGAACCTCGTTTGTGTGTTTTCTCAAGCAAAAGATCAAAATTAATACGCACGATAAAGATCCGGAAATCCATGTCAGCGCTCGGTAGGGTTATGTCTCTCTCTCTCTCTCTCTCTCTCTCTCTCTCTCTCTCTCTCTCTCTCTCTCTCTCTCTCTCTCTCCGTCTCTCTCTATCTCTGTCCCCCCCCTCTCTCTCTCTCTCTCTCTCTCTCTCTCTCTCCCTTTCTCTCTCTCTCTCTCACTGTGTATGTGCGAGTGCGCGCGCGCCTCTGTGTGTGTGTGTGCGCGCGCGCGTGTGTGTGTGTGTGTGTGTGTTTGTGTGTGGGGGGGAGGGGTGGTGTAGGTATTTGAGTGTGTATGTGTGTGGGAGCGTGCGTGTGCGGGTGTGTCTGTGTGTGTGTGTGTGTGTGTGTGTGTGTGTGTGTGTTCTTTAGTTTAGCGTCTTTTCACTACATGTAGTGGTATTAGACGATTTAATTTAAAAGAAAAAGAAAGGGGGGGCGGGGAAGGGGGGGGGAGGGAAGAGGAAAATAGGAAAGGTAGAAAACTACCAAAAAACGCATAACTAACATGCAATTACATTTGACAGTAACAATTAAATAATAATAATAATAATAATAATAATAATAATCAGAAACCATTAACACAATTCTGAAGTACATTAGAGGAATGTAGAAATAATGCCTGTGAAAGTTCGACCATAAGAACCTCGTCAGAAATAACTTTCCAAAAAGCATCTGCAGAACAGTTACTCTCTTTGAAATACTTGGGCAAGAAGGTACTTAACTGCTGGCAGTGAAACAAACAATGATGCATGCTGAACTGCCTACCACAGATGCATGTAACACTTTTACTATACTTTGTCTTCAGCGCATCAAGTTTTATACGGAAGAAAGTAGAGGTTATTAATCTTGTATAGTAAGCTGATGCATTCGGTATCTTTTCTTTAATTCTTCAGTAATTTTCTCGGGGAATAATGTCCCTTTATGTTTTTTGTTGGGTTTTTTTTCCCTTCCATCGGTTATGAAATCGACCCCATGCTGATTTTTCTAACAAAGTGTATGCCTCTTTTACGGAAAGATGGACATGTATTTTTGTCGATTTTTCTGAAACTTGTGTGTGTGTGTGTGTGTGTGTGTGTGTGTGTGTGTGTGTGTGTGTGTGTGTGTATGTGTGTGTGTGTGTGTGTGGGTGTGAACAACTGAATAATTCCTTATTTTTGTTTTTAAAGTTGCATCCTAACTCTCTCCATACGAACGGCGAAAGAGACGACGTTAACAGCGTTTCACCCCAGTTACCATCATCAAAATATTGCAAGCGGAAGGCTATTATACTGAAGAGGAGAATGTTGACAAAGAATACCACAATTCTGACGACGGAAGCTAAAGGTTGGGTCATTCAGACACCCACTGGACATCCGACGGGTCTGTGTAGAGGAGAAGAGAGGACTGGTCGTACTGAGTGAGTGAGCTAAACGAATGTACGTGCACTGATCCATGTTTCAAGCCATGCAAAGTCAAGCGGGGTCACAGCGAGAAGCGACAGACGAAGGGAGAGCACCTAGCCGTGACTTCGCGGATGTCTTACATAAGGCGTGTGTGTTATCGGCCTTTTGTAAGCCATTTGCATAGTTACCCAGGTGATAACCTCAAACCTCTGGCGCAGGGCGGAACCTTCAATTCAAAACCACGTGTGGTATCATTTGTCTAAAGGGTTGTTCATCCGCATCGTCTGCTAATCGTTCTGTCAGAGGTCATAGTGGAGTGAAGGCCTAGAGGTAACGCGTCCGCCTTGGAAGCGAGAGAATCTGAGCGCCGCTAGTTCGTATCACGGCTCAGCCGCCGATATTTTCTCCCCCTCCACTAGACCTTGAGTGGTGGCCTGGACGCTAGTCATTCGGATGAGACGATAAACACAGGTCCCGTGTGCAGAATGCATGCACTTAGCGCACGTAAAAGAACCCACGGCAACAAAAGGGTTGTTCCTGGCAATG
>NC_134892.1:7194453-7221953 GCF_041734735.1 Babylonia areolata | reverse complement strand
AAAAACAAAAACAGAAAAACGAAAACGGAGTATGGCTGCCCACATAACTGGGACACATAAAAGCTCACTCGCGTACATACGAGTGAACGTGGGAGTTGCAGCCCACGAAACGAAGAAGAAGAAGAAGAAGGCCTCAAACGCCTACCTGAACAAATTAATGGGGACTGTTGCTTAGAACCGGCGATCGGCTTGGAGGTACAGATGGTGCAGAAATGAAGGCCTCTCACGTTCGAAGAGACGCTTGTCAAGCAGCTCCTAGGCCAAGAGGCTTCAGGAGGAGAAGCCAGCCAGCCTGACAGACAGACAAACAGACAGAAAGACCAGCGTTAGACGTCACCTGTGTGCATTGTGTGGAGGGGCTGTCATTCCAGTTTTGGTCTGTCCTGAGCCACACACACCCAGAGGGCAAGTCCATTGTCTCTTGAGTGAGACTGACGGATGCCTATAACACACACACACACACACACACACACACACACACACACACACACACACACACACACATCTCTCTGTCTGTCTCTCTCTCTCTCTGTCTCTCTGTCTGTCTCTCTCTCTCTCTCTCTCTCTCTCTCTCTCTCTCTCTCTCTATATATATATATATATATATATATATATCTGTATGTGTGTATTATGAATGTGTATATATATAGACATCTCTCTCTCTCTCCCCCTATATTATATATAGCTGCTGCTATGTACTCTATAACTGTCAAAAGGAAGACGCTGATTTGGACAATCCAGGGGAGAGCACTGTTCATAGGCTTGATCGCAACGCAAATTAGCTAGAGTTCTCTCCCTGATAGCCGAAAGCTTTGATCAAATTAATTTGTCCAAGTTTTCTGTGAAAACACAAGTCCGTGTTATTACGTATAATGAAATTGTTATCATCATCATCATCATCGCTATCATCATCATCATCAACATTATCATTATCAATTTACAACCACCACCACCACCAACAACAACAACAATCATCATCATCATCATGGCCTGGCTTCGCTGACGAAGATCTAGGAAGGGCGTTGTCCACGTCTCATGCAGGCACGCTCATGGCTGACAAGGCCAATGCGGGAAAAGCAGAGTCGGCCGCAGCGGTTGCAAGGGAAAGTCTGGTCTGGGTTCGCGGCTGCAGCGTCGTGGTTTTTCCTCCTTCTGCGTTTGTCCTCAAGGCTGGCCCTGCGGTTGTTTTCGAAGGAGGAGACAGCTTGGTGGATGGTGCGTCGCCAGGTCTCTCGATCAGCGGCTACTGCGGACCACTGGCGATGGTCAATGTGACAGGCACCGAGAGCTTTCTTCAAGGAGTCTTTGTATCTCTTCTTGGGTGCTCCTCTGTCACGGTGGCCAGTGGACAGGTCGCCATACAGCGCGATCTTGGGCAGGCGGTGGTCCTCCATCCCTGGACACGTGCCCTGCCCAACGTAGCTGGGTCTTTAGCAGCACTGCCTCGATGCTGATAGTCTTTGCCTGCTCCAGGACCTCGACATTTGTGATGTAGTCACTCCAGTGGATGCTGAGGATGGTGCGAAGGCAGCGCTGGTGGAAGCGATCAAGCAGTCGTATGTGGTGCCGGTAGGTGACCCAGGTTTCGGAACCATACAACAGGGTGGGCAGTACAACAGCTCTGTACACGCTGATCTTTGTGTCTTTCTTCAGGTGTTTGTTGTTCCACACTCTCTTGTACAGCCTGCCGAATGCGCTGTTTGCTTTGCAAGTCTGTTGTCGATCTCCTTGTCAATCTTGGCGTCAGACGAGATGGTGCAGCCTAGGTAGCTGAACTGGTGGACCGACTTCAGCTCTGTCTCACCGATGTTGATGTGAGGAGCGTGGAATTCTTCCTGTGGGGCAGGCTGGTGGAGAACTTCCGTCTTTTTCAGACTGACTTCTAGGCCGAAGAGCTGCGCAGCCTCTGCGAAGCAGGACGTTATACGCTGCAGGGCCGCTTCTGTATGGGCGACGAGGGCAGCATCGTCGGCAAACAGAAGCTCTCTGATGAGTTGCTCCAGTGTCTTGGTGTGGGCCTGTAGCCGCCTCAGGTTGAATAGGCTGCCATCAGTGCGGTATCTGATGAAGATACCGTCGTCGTCGCCAAGATCTTCAGTGGCCTGTTGGAGCATCATGCTGAAGAAGATCGTGAAGAGGGTCGGCGCGAGGACACAACCTTGTTTCACTCCATTTCCAATTGGGAAGGGCTCCGAAAGGTCGTTGCTGTGTCTGACCTGTCCACGCTGTTCCTCATGTAGTTGGATGACCATGCTGAGGAATTTTGGGGGCATCCTAGACGTTTCATGATCTCCCACAGACCTTTTCTGCTCACGGTGTCGAAAGCTTTCGTGAGATCGACGAATGTCGCATACAGTCCTTTGTTCTGTTCCCGACATTTTTCTTGTAGCTGTCTGAGAACGAAGACCATGTCAGTGGTGCCTCTGTTGGCTCTAAAGCCACACTGACTCTCTGGGAGATGTTCTTCGGCGATAGTAGGCACCAGCCGATTTAGGAGGACTCTGGCGAGGATCTTGCCTGCGATGGAGAGCAGAGTTATCCCCCTGTAGTTGGAGCAGTCCGACTTTTCTCCCTTGTTTTTATACAGGGTGATGATGACTGCGTCACGGAGGTCCTGTGGTAGTTTGCCTTGCTCCCAGCAGCAGACAAAGAGGTTGTGGAGTTTGGAGTGTAGTGCTGGGCCTCCATTCTTCCACGCCTCCGGCGGAATTCCGTCAACCCCTGCTGCCTTGCCACATTTCAGCTGTTCAATGGCCTTGACAGTCTCTTCTAGGGTTGGTAGCTCGTCCAGTTGTAATTTCACTGGCTGTTGTGGGATGCGGAGAATTGCCGAGTCTTGAACCGTGCGGTTGGCGCTGAAGAGGGCCTGGAAATGTTCCGACCACCTGTTCAGGATCGACGTCTTGTCTGTGAAGAGCACCTGGCCGTCTGCGCTGCGCAAAGGACTCTGGACCTGGTATGAGGGACCGTACACCACCTTCAAGGCTTCGTATAAGCCCCGGTAGTCACCAGTGTCTGCACAAAGCTGAGCCCTCTCTGCCAGGTTGGTCCACCACCCATTTTGAATCTCACGAAGCTTGCGCTGGAGGTTGCTGCATATGAGCCGGAAGGTTGCTTTCTTCACCGGACAAGACGGTTGTGCAAGGTGAGCCTGGTGGGCTGATCTCTTCTTCGCCAGCAATTCTTGGATCTCCTGGTTGTTTTCGTCAAACCAGTCCTTGTTCTTTTTCGACGAGAACCCTAGGACTTCTTCAGAGGACTGCAGGATGGCTGATTTCAGCTGTGCCCATAGTGCTTCTGGAGAGGGGTCTGTGGGGCAACTGGGGTCTTCAAGTTTGTCCTGAAGCTTCGCCTGGAATTCAGCTTTCACTTCAGCTGACTGAAAGTTGCCGACCTGGAATTTCTTCCTAGGAGCTCCTCCTTTCTTTGGTTTGGGCTTGAAGTGGAGCCTGAGCTTGCTGCAGACGAGGCGGTGGTCAGTATGACACTCCGCGCTGGGCATCACTCGGGTGTGTAGGACGTCTCGTACGTCTCTCTGGCGCATCAGGATGTAATCAATGAGGTGCCAATGTTTGGACCGAGGATGCATCCACGTTGTCTTCAGGCTGTCCTTCTGCTGGAAAATGGTGTTGGTGATGGTAAACTGCTGCTCTGCACAGAACTCGAGAAGAAGGCGCCCATTGTCGTTGCAATTACCAACGCCATGCTTGCCAAGGACTCCTTTCCAGGCTTCTGAATCTTGGCCAACTCTGGCATTGAAGTCGCCAAGGATGATGACCTTGTCGTCAGCAGGGGTGTTCTGAACGAGGTTGCGCAGATCAGTGTAAAACTTGACCTTTTCTGTGGGGTCCGCTTGGAGGGTTGGAGCGTACACGCTGAACAGAGTGGCATGCTGTTTGTTCCGTAGTGGGAGGCGCATGGACATAATTCGGTCTGAGTGTCCTGTTGGCAGGTTTTCAAGCTTGGAGGCAATGGTGCTCCTGACCATAAAGCCTACGCCATAAAGGCGTCTCTCGGTCTCTGGCTTGCCTGACCAGTAGAGGGTGTACCCAGCGCCGTGTTCCTGGAGGCTGCCTTTCCCTGCAAAGCGGACTTCGCTGACGGCAGCAATGTCAATGTTCAGTCTCTGAAGTTCGTGTGCGACTAGAGCGGAACGCCTTTCTGGGTGGTTGCTGTCTGCAGAGTCACGCATGGTTCGGATGTTCCAGCATGCTACCTTTAGTCCTTTTGCACCTAATTGTGAGGCAGGTGCCGGCCTTTTCTTCTCTATTGTTGTTCGACCGCGTTTGGAGATGCCCGTTGACCGCGGCTAGCCAACTGGGGAGTATGGAGATGAGCATTTGTTTGGACCACCTTTTCTAGGCCCCTCTCCGTGTGGAGCAAGCAGTGCTGTCCCTAGAAAAGGCTGCTTGGTCGTTCAGGGTGCTGCCGAGTGATGCTGTCACCTCCGGGTCAACAATCAGGCGACCAATATCCTGAACCGCCTGCATGCAGGATTGGAACTGCGGCTTCCAGTGACATCTTCCACCTGCCGTTTTCGCCCCTTTCCCATCGCTACAGGGCTTGGAATAGTTGGTGGCGCGGACGTGGACGTGTCCTTCAAGCCTGCGCAATGGAATTTTTAGGTGGAGTGCAGTGTGCGCAGTACTGGCCCCACCCTTTACACCCGTGGTTCATCTGCCATAGCCTAGCAAGCTGGGACGGTGACAGTGAGGTCCTCAGGTCGTAGGTTTTATATCAGACTGTCCTTGTCCTAGCCTCTGGCTCAAAAACCTTCCTCGGAGGCACGGGGGCGCGGCTACTGAAAGTCAGGACATGGCCATGGACCCAGGGTCAATGCATGTCGAGACTGTCCTGCATTCCTTAGCACTTCATGGGTTTTACTTCAGACTTTTCCTTGTCTTAGATGGACTGCCTTCCCGGGCTGTCGAGCTCCATCTGCCCGCATGTGACAGGTAGCACAGGGTTACATGGTACCTGTGGCAGGTAGAGACCTGACCTGACTAATAAACAACAACAACAACAACAACAACAACAAAGACATTTTTCAAAACGAAGTGCGGGGAAAAATAGTAGTACCCTCACTCCCACTATGTCTTTCTATAATCAATTATGTGTTTGATCAATAATGTGTTTGACTTTATAAATCCCATTAAAATCAAAACTGAAGCATAATAGATAAATAAATGAATATATAAATGAATAAACACATAAATAAGTATAAAAAATAAATAAATTAATTAAAATTTAAAAATTTTTAAAAAAAGCTTAAATACTGAAATAAATAGATAAAACACTAAAATAAAAACAGAGGTGAATAAATGATTACTAAAATAATGTCACCGCAACCCGTAAGGGGTTGCCCATTTACCCCCCCACCCCCCCACCCCACCCACCCCACCACCCCTCCACCCACTCCCAACCCCTTTCCCAGACTAGCTAACGTCGCAACAACACAAACACGGAGACACAGAAAAGTTCAGCTCGTTTTCTTTTTAGTACTGTGATCATTGGGAAAAAAAATACATAAATAGATAAACGCCATAAAACAAAACATTCAAATATATAACCTCTGTCTAACCACAGCACATTTCTTCTACTTTTTTTCTTTTTTTTTTTTTTTTTTTTTTTTTTCTCAAGGCCTGACAAAGCGCGTTGGGTTACGCTGCTGGTCAGGCATCTGCTTGGCAGATGTGACCAGTGTAGCGTATACTGATGAATTTGTCCGAACGCAGTGACGCCTCCTTGAGCTACTGAAACTGAAACTGAAACTGAAACTACAATTTCACAGTCATTTGCAGTGCCGGCTCAGAGCTCAACTTACGCCGCGTGCCAGAGTTCAGACTCATTCCCACAGCTGAAACTGAAGACTGACCCACGCGGCGACGCTGGCAGTTTCGATGGTCGCCGGGGTAGGATGAGGATGAGAGGGGCAATGGGAAAGTGGGAAAGGGTACCGGTTGGAAGTGTGGAGTGGGAGCGGGAACCGGTGAGGAAGTTTTTGGGGAGGGCCTAAAATGCGATAAATACACCACTGACATAACACCGCATCACATCACACAACACCACGCCATAACAGACTACAATCTACCCACCGTGACACCCCACTCACCACACTCCACACCACAAATCACCACACCACACACACCACACCACACGACCACCACCACCACACACCACCACACCACAACACACACCACACCACAACACACACCACACACCACACCACACCACAGCACACCACTACCACACACCACAACACACAACACACCACACCATACAACACCACACCATACAACACCACACCACACCACACCACACCACACACCACACCATACAACACCACACCATACAACACCACACCACACCACACCACACACCACACCACACAACACACAACACAACACACCACACACCACACACCACACCACACCACACCACACACCACACCACACCATACAACACCACACACCACACCACACCACACACTACACACCACACCACAACGCAGCACACCACACCATACAACAGCACACCATACAACACCACACCACACAACACCACACCACAACACACACCACACCACACAACACACACCACACCACACACCACACCATGCAACACCACACCACAACACACACCACACCACAACACACACCACACCATACAACACCACACCATACAACACCACACCACAACACACACCACACCACAACACACACCACACCACACAACACACACCACACCACACCACACCACACCACACCAAACCAAACCAAACCACACAACACCATACAACACCACACCACACCACAACACAACACAACACACACCACACCACACAACACACACCACACCACACCACCACACCACACCACACCACACCACCACACCACACCACACCACACAACACACACCACACCACACCAAACCAAACCACACCACACCACACCAAACCAAAACACACAACACCACACCACACCACGCACCACACCACACCACACACCACACCACACACCAAACCACACCACACCACACAACACACACCACACCACACGACCACACAACACCACACCACACCACGCACCACACCACACTACACACCACGCACCACACCACACAACACACACCACACCACACCAAACCAAACCACACCATACCACACAACATACACCACACCACACGACCACACCACACCACACCAAACCAAACCACACAACACACACCACACCACACAACACACACCACCACACACCACCACACCACACCACACCACACAACACACCACACCACACACCACACCACACCACACCACACCACACCACACAACACACACCACACCACACAACACACACCACCACACCACACCACACCGCACCACTACCACACATCACCACACCGCACCACACCACACCACACACCACACCACACACCACACCACACCACATCACACCACTCCACACCACCACACACCACACAACACAACACCACACCACGCACCACACCACACAACACCACACCATACAACAGCACACCACACTACACCACACACCACACCACACTACACACCACACCACACCACACCAAACCAAACCACACTACACCACGCAACATACACCATACCACACGACCACACCACACCATACAACAGCACACCACACCACACCACACCAAACCAAACCACACAACACCACACCACACCACACACCACACCACACAACACACACCACACCGCACAACACACACCACCACACACCACACCACATCACACCACACTACACACCACACATCACCACACCGCACCACACCACACCACACCACACCACACCATACCACCACACCATACAACACCACACCATACAACACCACCCCATACAACAACACCACACCATACCACACCAAACAATGCACCACAACATAACACAAAACACCGCACCATACAACACAACACCACAACACACCACACCACACAACACCACACCACACCACACCACACACCACACAACACCACACCACGCACCACACACCACACCACACCACAACACACACCACAACACACACCACACACCACACACCACACCACACAACACACACCACACCACACCACACCACACCACACCACACCAAACCAAACCACACAACACCACACCACACACAACACCATACAACACCACACCATACAACACCACACCACACCACACCACAACACAACACAACACACAACACACCACACAACACACACCACACCACACAACACACACCACACCAAACCAAACCACACAACACCATACCACACACCACACCACACCACACACCACACCACACCACACCACACACCACCACACAACACAACACCACACAACACACACCACCACACACCACCACACCACACCACACACACCACACCACACCACACCAAACCAAACCAAACCAAACCACACAACACTACACCACACCACACACCACACACCACACCACACCACACACCACACCACACAACACCACACCACACACCACACACCACACCACACCACACACCACACCACACAGTAATCGTTCGCTTATAAGGACGAGAAACAAGACAACACAGTACACAGCGCAACGCAAAATAATTTCACGTCGCGAAATCGATACCACATAATGAATACATATCAATGCAAAACAAAGGCGACGACAATATTAGCAGCAGCAGCAGCAGCAGCAGCAGTAACAACAGCAGCAGGTATATTGCAGCAGCAGCAACAGCAGCAGCAGTAATAGTAGCAGCAGTAACTGCAGTGGCAAAAGCAGCACCAATAGCAGGAGAAGTTACAACAGCAGCAGCAACAACAACAACAACAACAACAACAACTACTACTACTACCACTACAATAACAAAACGGACCGTCGGTATATAATATCACGAAGACTAACAAGTATTGTATGTATGAGAGTCAGTCGTGTCCGACTATGACAGCAGAAGAGCAGCAAAAGGAGGCATTGTGCTGTCCTGACTACTACCATTGCAGTGGACAAACCATTGATCGTAAACATAATAAAAGGATACTAATGATACATAAGCCCTGGGCGTTTGCTATATATATATATGCAGTGACGCGTGCATACTAAAAAAAAAAACACACAAATACACCCGCAAGCACAGATCATCCCGTTTCAACTCAATCCCGGGCGCAATAGCCGAGTGGTTAAAGCGTTGGACTCAGTTCAATCTGAGGGTCCCGGGTTCGAATCATGGTGACGGCGCCTGGTGGGTAAAGGGTGGAGATTTTTCCTATCTCCCAGGTCAACATAATGTGCAGACCTGCCAGTGCCTGAACCCCCTTCTTGTGTATACGCACGCAGAAGATCAAATACGCAGGTTAAAGATCCTGTAATCCATGTCAGCGTTCGGTGGGTTATGGAAACAAGAACATACCCAGCATGCACAAACCCCGAAAACGGAGTATGGCTGGTGGGATAAATAAACAAAACGGTCATACACGTAAAATGTTAAATGTTACATGTTTGCCTGAGTGTGTAGGTGTGCGTGCCTGAAATCTGATTGAATGACACAGGAAACGAATGATGAGCGGCCATTGGTAGCCGTCAGTCGGCTCTACCCAGGTAGGCAGCCTGTTGTGCAAATGACTGTGTTTGTAAAGCGCTTAGAGCTTGGTCTGTGACCGAGGATAGACACTATATAATTTCAGTTTCAGTTTCAGCAGCTCAAGGAGGCGTCACTGCGTTCGGACAAATCCATATACGCTACACCACATCTGCCAAGCAGATGCCTGACCAGCAGTGTAACCCAACGCGCTTAGTCAGGCCTTGAGAAAAAAAAAGGTGAATAAATAATAGATAAGCTTACATAAATAAATAAACAAATAATTATTATAATATAAAAAAAAGGTAGTAGTAATAATAATAATAATAAATAAATAAATAAATAAGACAACAATGCTGATAAATAAGCAAATAAATGTAAAACATGAAGACACACATTCACATATACACTCACACATGCATAACAGATATGCACCAAACATGCAGTTTCACAGATATGAAAGCACAGTCAAATATGTATCCTTATCAATCAATCAATCAATCAATCAATCAAATCCCACCAACCCACACCCACTCCACTTCACACAGCTCACACTTTGCTGTTGGCCCAACAATAACAACAACAACTACCACTACTTCCACTATTGCTACGACTACTACTACTACTACTACTGCTACTACTACTACTACTACTACAATAACGAAACGCACGGTGTAGCACCACACAGACTAACAAATAATTATTACATGAGGCAAAACGATTCTGACCAGGCCGATAAATGTAAGAGTTCGGACGGAATGCCAGGAAAATGTTAATAATCGAACCGTCAACGTCCGGCAAAATGTCACCAGACTGTTCAGTGCAAAATACCAGATCGATAATAATAATAATAATAATAATTTGTTTGTATTTGTATTTCTTTTTTTTATCACAACAGATTTCTCTGTGTGAAATTCGGGCTGCTCTCCCCAGGGAGAGCGCGTCGCTACACTACAACGCCACCCATTTTTTTGTTATTTTTCCTGCGTGCAGGGTTTTTTTTGTTTGTTTGTTTGTTTGTTTTGTTATTTTTCCTATCGAAGTGAATTTTTCTACGAAATTTTGCCAGGAACAACCCTTTTGTTGCCGTGGGTTCTTTTACGTGCGCTAAGTGCATGCTGCACACGGGACCTCGGTTTATCGTCTCATCCGAATGACTAGCGTCCAGACCACTACTCAAGGTCAATTGGAGGAGCCGGGAAAATATCGGTGGCTGAGCCGTGATTCGAACCAGCGCGCTCAGATTCTCTCGCTTCCTAGGCGGACGCGTTACCTCCAGGCCATCACTCCACATAATAATAATAATAATAATAATAATAATAATGTTTTATTTTTATATAGCGCTATAATACAAGCATAAACAAGCTCTAAGCGCTTTACAATCCAGCACGTGACACGCACGGCGCACGCACGCATTGGCAAACACACACACACACACACACACACACACACACACACACACACAGATCGTCAGTTAACGACGTCAGTGTTACGACACACACACACACACAGGCCGTTTCGTACTATCGGATTTCCCCATCCTTCTCTCTCTCCCTCTCTCTCTCTCTCTCTCTCTCTCTGTCTGGTAGCGAGCAGCAGCAGTCGAGGGAGCTGGCCGCTACAGCACCTATCGCTACACATCATACAACGCCTCTGGCGTTAGCGCGTAACGACGGCTGCGACTGTTGCCGATCGGAGCGAGTCCTTACCTGCTGGACGTTGAAGTCCTTATCGCTACACTGACATCATCACGTTCAACGCCTCTGGCAGCATAGTCGCGGTTCGTGCGTGACCGGGTCAACGAGTGAAGATCTATATAATATATCGGCGCTGGGAGTCGTAAACTTGGCGTTGTAGTTGCGTTGGCGTTTGTCCTTAAGTAGGAGGTATATACGCCGCGAGCGCACGAGCGCACGCGCGCACACACATATACGCGCACACTGACATACACACACACACACACACACACATGCACGCGCGCACATGCACGCACGCACACACACACTGGCACTGAGACACACGTACATTCTCTCTCTCTCTCTCTCTCTCTCTCTCTCTCTCTCTCTCTCTCTCTCTCTGTCTCTCTCTCTTCTCTCTCTCTCTCTTTCTTTCTTCTCTCTCTCTCTCTCACACACACACACACACACACACACACACACACACACACACACACACACACACAGAGGGAAAAAAATTAACGACAACAATAATTAAATAAATTGATTAATTGATTAATGATACTAATAAAAAAAGAAACTAAACTACTGGTGTACAGTAAAACATTGTGCACGAAAAGATTAGTAGAAAGCAAAAGATCTAATCAAATAACTACTTATATTTGAATATATATTTTTAATGAAAGAAGACGAAAAAGAAGAAGAAGATTGATTGATTGATTGATTGATTGATTGAATCTTTAATGGGTAAAGAATTAGTCATAGTAAAGGCCTTTTTACAATTCTGCCCATTTAACGACATAAACATAAAAATAAAGAACGACACAAAACATTAAAAAAATTAAGAAATAATTTGAAATAAAATAAAATAATAAGAACGACGAATAAGAATAGTAACTGGAATAGTCTATTAAAGGTAACAAAGCGATGAAAACTGGAACAATTGGTACATTACATGTACGGCGTACGTACTCACACACACACACACACACACACACACACACACACACACACACACACACACACACACACACACACACTAACACACTACACACACACACACACACACACACACACACACACACACACACAATTATAAAACAAGCAAACAAAGACATACGTACACATTCTCGCTTACAACACTCAAACACACACTGACGCACTTACTGTTCACACATACACATAAATTAAAGAATTAGAAGAAGAAGAAGAAGAAGAAGAAGAAGAAGAAGAAGAAGAAGAAGAAGAAGAAGAATGATAATGTCAATTCATAACTTTTTATTCTTCCTTTTTTTTTTTTTTTCTTTTTTTTTTCTCCTTTTTTTTCTTTCTTTCTTTTTTTTTCTCTTTTTTTCCTTTTTTTTCTTCCTTTTTCTTCTTTTGTTTCTGTCGTGTTGTTGTTGTTGTTGTTGTTGTTGTACCACTTATCTTCCAAGAAAGAAAATGGGCCACGCTCAGCCGTGCAGTCAGTGAGTGGTTCGGCTGACAGTAGTAACAGTAGCAGTAGTGAATAATCCCCTTCCTCAGAAAATCTTCGTTCGCAAAGTCCAATAAAACCCATGATGATAATGGTGATGATGATGATGATGATGATAGTGGTGGTGGTGGTGGTGGTGGTGATAAGATCGAGTCACTCACTCAGCATCCTTGACTCTTGGGGATGATTGTAAAGTTCCGCTGACACAGTTTTAAGGACAACAGACAATGACTTTTTTTTTTTTTTTTTTTTTTTTTTTTGCGAGCGCATCTTTTCTTTTTTTTTTCTTCTCTCCCCCTCCCTCCCCCTCTTTCCCTCTCACTTCCTCTTCCATCATGTTCAGGCCGGTCCCCCCCTCCTCCCCCTCCTGCCCCACTGCCTTTCCGACCCCCCCCCCCCCCCCCCCCCCCCACCTTTCCCCCATGATCTCTCCCTCTAACACGCCCCCTACCGACTGCCTCTTTCCAACCCTCCGCTGCTGATGTTGGTATTCATTCCACAGGCCAATGAAAGTGAGAATAAACATGAAGCATTAGTGGAGGGTGATGTACAGTTTTATATATCTTGGGGAGCGGTAGGAACTTGAAGAGACAGATCGGAGGATCCGGAGATCAGTGTGTAGAAGATTTGCGTATGTATGTATGTATGTATGTATGTAGCTTATTCTACCTGCCTGTATGATCTCTGTCGCTCTGTCTCTCCGCGTCTCTCTGTATCTCCCTCAGTGTCTGTCTGTCTATCTATCTCACCGTGAGTCTCTGTCTCTGTCTGTCTGTCTCTCTCTCTTTCCCTCCCTCTCTGTCTGTCTGTCTGTCTGTCTGTCTGTCTCTCTCTCTCTCTCTCTCTCTCTTTCTCTGCCTGTCTGCCTCTCTCTGTCTCTCTCTCTCTCTTTCTCTCGGCCCTCTCTCTCTCTCTCTCTCTGTGACTGTCTGCCTCTCTCTGCCTGTCTCTCTCTCTCTTTCTCTCCCTCTCTCTGTGTGACTGTCTGCCTCTGTCTGTCTCTCTCTCTTTCTCTCTCTCTCTCTCTCTCTCTCTCTCTCTCTCTCTCTGTGCCTGTCTGCCTCTGTCTGTCTGTCTGTCTGTCTGTCTCCGTCTCTCTGTCTGTCTGTCTGTCTCTGTCTCTGTCTCTCACTTTCTCTCTCTCTCTGTCTCTGTCTCTGTCTCTCTCTCTCTCTCTCTCTCTCTCTCTCTCTCTCTCTCTCTAAACTCGATCAGTAATCACAGTATCAAATACGAAAAGCATACACATTAATCATAGCTGTCTACAATGGCATGCACCAACAGGGATCAGAAGAAAAAATTAAGTTCTCTCAAGTTGACAGTTGATCCATGTGCAACGGCGGTGTGTGTGTGTGTGTGTGTGTGTGTGTGTGTGTGTGTGTGTGTGTGTGTGTGTGTCTTTCACATGAACAAGCAGGAGGGATTTTATAATTATGAAGATCTGCTGACCGTGAACAGTGACCGTGAAGAAACTTAACCTCAGAAAGCAACGCAGCTGGTTCTCGGTATGGTCAACAGTAGTGTAACAAAATGACTGCTATCCAATGGCATGCCCCTGAAAACAACTGATCCTCCAAGGAACTGTACAGAGAAGGAGGGAGACGGCGAACTGAAGACCACGGTGCATGTGTGTGTGTGTGTCACGGTGTGCGCGCGTCATTCGGATGAGACGATAAACCGAGGTCCCGTGTGCTAGCATGCACTTAGCGCACGTAAAAGAACCCACGGCAACAAAAGAGTTGTTCCTGGCAAAATTCTGTAGAAAAATCCACTGCGATAGGAAAAACATTTAAAAAAAAAAAAAAAATTGCACGCAGGAAAAAATACAAAAAAATGGGTGGCGCTGTAGTGTAGCGACGCGCTCTCCCTGGGGAGAGCAGCCCGAATTTCACACAGAGAAATTTGTTGTGATAAAAAGAAATACAAATACAAATACAAGACAGAAAAAAAAAGATTGACTGACAATCAAAGGACAGGACAACCGTTTTGCAGAGACCTCAGTAGTATAGGCTCAGTTTTGACACACAACTGAACCAGCGACAGGCCTGCATGCCGTGGAAGACTGAATCTGGTGAATAGTTCTTCTGTGATCAGGTGCCTCAACCGGCGACTCTTCACAGAGACTGAGAAGAGGAAGAAGAAGAAGATGATGATGATGATGATGATGATGATAAGAAGAAGAAGAAGATGATGAGGAGGATGAGAAGAAGAAGAAGAAGATGATGATGATGATGAGTGATGATGATGATGATGAGGAGGAGGAGAGAAGAAGAAGAAGAAGAAGAAGAAGAAGAAGAAGAAGAAGAAGAAGAAGAAGAAGAAGAAGAAGAAGAAGGAGGAGGAGGAGGAGGAGGAGAAGAAGAAAAAGAAGAAGAAGAAAGAAGAAGAAGAAGAAGAAGAAGAAGAAGCTCAGTCTGGCTCCGCGACTATTATTGCCATCAGTAGGGGGCCGCTTAGTTAGTGGTACCTTAAGTACGTTAAATCAGAACAGGCACTACCGATCAAACACCGCCGAAGTGGCTCAGCAGCAGTGCAGGGTCTCCTCTGGTGTGGAGCCTCCTGACGACCGAACATCGATTAGTTCTCAGTGGCTACTGGCGCTGGGACTGAGACAGACTAACCGTGGTCACGGTGTGGCCGTGTATGTGGAGGGGCCGGGGCCGGGTGGGTGGAGGGTGGGGGTTTGTGTGCCAACCGGCGGTGGGGGGGCCGGGGTGGGGGGTGGGGGTGGGGGTGGTGGAGGGACTCGGAATGAGCGCGGCGTTCAGTGGAGTGATGCCATCGTTGAAACGGTGCATATGATGGGGCAACAAAAAATAAAAATAAAATAAAATAATGAAAAAATTAAAATAAAATAAAGAAGAAGGAGAAAAAGAAGAATAATTCAAAACTCTTTACCGGATTCAAATTGAAGAATTTGGTCTTACTGAGGCGCAAGGGAAGGGGTGTCACACTTATATTAAATCAGCCATCAGCCACTGATGCATCTAAAAAAATTTTTTTTTTTAATGCGGCTCACACATGCTCTATCAACCCCCCGGCTCCACACACCAACCCCCCATCCCCGATACCCCCACACACTGATAACAAATTATCATAATAATGACAATAACAATTATGCTTGCACACGGAACTTTCCACGTAAAATTACTACCAAACACAACAGCAAGGCTTGCGCATCCATCACCAAAGAAGAAAAATCTCGAGTCTCTTGTGTCTTGAGTAATTTTTTTGTTTTCTTTAACCTCCTTCTTTTTTTAATTTTTCACGTGCCTCTGAAACATAGCGGGCGGTAAGCACGAAGTTGGGCGGGTCCGAATGACTTTTCTCCCTTCGTAAGCCATCCTTTTCCTCTCCAACAGAGTGCACTCGCTCAACATTGCGAAGGAAAACAGAGACAGACGGAAAGAGAGAGAGCATCGCCTAACACGCTTGCCTGGCTGAACATGTGAACCAGCTTTTCTGTTTATCGATTCGAGTTCTGACATTTTATGCTGCAAAGCGAAGGATTTTCGTCTATGTTTGTTGTGTGCCCCTCAAACGAGACAAGGCTGCTGTGTGATTTTTTTCAGTTTATCGTCTGCTGTCCATCTGGGTTCGGCTTTTTGCTTCTGAATCATTTGGTGAGAGTTGTGAAATACTTGGCTGGGAGAGGCTTCTTCAGTGTAGTAAATCTCGCGAAAGATAACGGAGTGGTGTAGAACTGACCTAGTTTCACTGAGACCTTGGCGAAATAGTCTTCGAAAGTGTGTGCTTTTCTCCCGCTACAGTAAGAAAGAAGCAAGAAAACCCAAGGAGCCAAAATGGCGTCATGTGTTGTTGTGACGGCAGTCTTTAGTGTCTTGATAACGGCGGTGGCGATCATCGTAGCCTTTGCTACTCCCAATTGGCTAAAATTTCGTGGAAGCAACCCCACCAGCCTATGCACCTCAGGATCTATATTCGACTATTGCAAGACGTGTGATTGTGGCCTTTGGTTGAGATGCCATGGAGACATCACGGAAGCAGGAAACCTTGACAACTGCCGCTGGTTCTTTGCGGACGACTTCTACATTGAGCAGAATTTGCCAAGTAAGATTTTGATTTTGTAACCTTACTAGATTCTTGTTGCCCACTGTAATACGTTTGTTTATTAAATTGATTAGGTTTCGTGTTTTTTTCTGTCAGTTCAATGGTGTTCGTCAGGTATAAAATTCCTTGAATCACAGAGGACAGCACAGAATAAAATTACCGTACGATTTCACTTTGGTTGTAATTTATTTCAGTCCTTGCTCGGGTTGGCCGAGACAACCATGGCCAATGAGATTTTTTGCAATAAACAGTGCAGAAGAATTTCATATTTCTTGTAAGAATTATGAGAGCTAAGAAGGAAGGAATTTTTGTTTAATGTCCCGTCACACATATCGGTGATTGAAGAAGACTGAGAGCTAAGACCAGATTAAAACTGTTTTGATGTTGGCATGCATGTTATCCACCTTTTTATAATAGCCACCAAGGGAAATTTGATACTGTAACATCCCTCCAAAGTCTATGCTTTCAATTTCATTGTTGGCATTTCTGATGTAGATGTGTATAATTTGTTGTACATAGCCTGATGTGTATGCAGCATGCACTAAGTTCATACAAAGGAACCAATGGCAGCAAAAGGGTAATTGTCCCCAGCAAAGTTCTGTCACATCTCACCTGACCAGTGCATTAAGAATATGAACATCAGATTATTACAGTCTGTAGATAATAGGCCATACCAGCCCTTTCCCTGTGAACGCATCACAAATCATGTCCTTCCTTTGCATGATATGCATAATTCATACATAGCTCTCTAGAGCCAATGTTTAGCATACTTGGCAAGCAGACACCAGATTTTTCAGCCACTGGCCAGCTGCTATACCCAGACTAGTGAGGCTCAGGCCACATTGCTGAATATCTACCACTACACATATTTAAATTTATGTGATAAATGGCTGGAATTGGAACCCCCCTCCACTTCCCCCACTCCCCACCCCCTTTTGAATATATGATTGTCTGCTTTCTGTTAGATAGTCTGCCAAAGGTCTTCATCATGTGAGAATTAATCATAATGACAGTCATTTTCTGTGTTTGTTTAGGGGGGAGGGGGGTTCTGGCCTTTTCCTTTTGTCCTATTCCGAGATAGTGAGGATCAAACCCCATTGAAATTTTTTTTTTCATGGAGTGATGCCAGCAGTTCCAGCTTGCTTTTTTTTTTTTTTTTTTGCTTTAAAAAAAAAAAAAAAAAAAATTCTGTACAACCAGAAGGAGCCTGGTCATGGCTGTGTATTTTAATTATTATGTGTAGGAAATTGGGGATTATGGTGTGAGGAATATCAGTGCCACTTGCTCACTGTCATGTGCACACACACACACACGCATGCGCGCGCACACACACGCACACACACACATACATAAACGTATACATGTATGCACACACGCTTGCATGTACGCGCACGCGCGCGCGCGCACACACACACACACACACACCACACACTCGCATATTAAACACACACACACACACACACACACACACACTTAAGTTGTATTGGGATTCATTTGTTGTTGTTACTGATTCTAAATTGGTAGAAGTAGAATACTATGTAGGGATGTGCATGCATGCACATGGTTGACTGTGTAACAAAGACTAGACTAGAGTAAGACTTGATGAAAGCTGATAAATTTGAGAATAACTCAGTAAGACTTTTTTTTCCTAGAGCATGAGTAAAAGGCAATTTTTCCATAACTAAGAATGGAAAACTGGCGCAGTCTTCTGTATTGGTGTTGGCATCAGGTCTCCAACTTCAGTATGAACAGATTGCTACTGTGCTACTTCGTTGTTTTCGTTTTGGTTTGGTTTTTCTGTCGGGACTTAACCCCATCCCTTAAACCCCATCCCTTACTTCAGGGCTGCATCCCCTCCACCCATTCCCCCTCCCCCTTACTAACCCTCCCCCCCCCCCCCCCCCTCCCGATCCTTACCCCCAACCCTTCTCCCAGGTTTTGCTGCCTATGAAGTGAAGAATTTGTGCTTGTGTAGATCTGTGTATCTAGAGCTCCCCGAGGTCAACAAGCTGCTGTTTCTCTGTTTGTCTAGTAGTAGACAAGGTGTGTTTTAAGGGAAGCTACGCTGTTTCCAGTTTCAGTTTCAGTAGCTCAAGGAGGCGTCACTGCGTTCGGACAAAACCATATACGCTACACCACATCTGCCAAGCCAAGCAGATGCCTGACCAGCAGCGTAACCCAACGCGCTTAGTCAGGCCTTGTTTCCAGTGATAGTGTTAACAGTATACAGTGGATGAAACCTGGTCCATGTGTGTGGCAGGGTTGTTGCAGAGCTCTCAGTCCCAGCGTTGAATTTGAAATGTTTGCTTTCTTCTTGTGGTGCAAAGTTTCAGTGTTTGTGTGTGTGTGTGTGCGTGTGTGTGTGTGTGCGTGTGTGTGTGTGTGACTTTGTGTGTGAAGTAATCATTACATAAATGATAGATGTTTTAATTAACAATACTTTTCAACATGGGTCTGGGTTCCCAATAGCCCCCCACCCCCACCCCCTTCACTCCACCTCTTTTATTTTATAATTTTGTTTTTTATGACTTATTATATATATATTGTTTGGTTTTTTGTTTGTTTGTTGTTGTTTTTTTGTTTTTATGTTTTTGTCATAATTTCTTCAATTTGTAAAGTAAGGCTCCATGGTTTTGTTGTTATTGTTGATAGGTGTTACTACAAGTTGTTGTTTTAATCCTATACTATGGGAATAAAACTTTCAGACACATTGATCCATATAAGATCTGTAAAGTACAATACTATTAATAGTAATACCATGCAAAATTTGGTGGCTACACAGGAATAGATCTCTAGATTGTTTGTCATTAGAATAGATTTATATATAGCTTCTGGAATTTTTCTGGAAAATGCATACACCATCACTACATACATCATGTACATGAATGTTACTTCCAGCCTCAGCCTTGTGAGAAGATCACAGAGTGGTCATGAGTGGTTTATGAAATTAGTAACTTTTTCCTTGATAAAGCATCTTGAGCTTTTGGTGAGAAAGGCACCATTTTAATGAAACCACTTTAACTCATTCCATACGAACAGCGAAAGAGACGACGTTAACAGCGTTTCACCCCAATTACCATCATCAAAATATTGCAAGTGGAAGGCTCTTATACTGAAGAGGTGTTTGTTGACAAAGAATACCACAATTCTGACGACGGAAGCTAAAGGTTTGGTCATTGAGACACCCACTGGACATCCGAGGAGTCTGTGCAGAGGAGAAGAGAGGACTGGCCGTACTGAGTGAGTTAATTTAATGAAACAAATGTACAAGCCAGAGCAATACTCGGGCACAGGGTTGAATGAGTTAATATGAACCGTTTCCCTGATGTGTATATAATGTATTTTTTGTGGTGGTGTTTTTTTTTAAATTTTGTTTGGGGTTTTTTTGTTTGTTTTTTCCACAGACTGGTTCAAGGCAGTGCAGGGGATGATGGGGGTGGCGGTGGCCAGCAGTCTGCTGGCGCTGCTGATCGCGCTGTTCTCCCTCTGCTGCTACTGCAAGAACTGCAACCCTCACCAGGCTGCCTGCGCCTTCATTGGCCTCACTTGTGAGTCTAAAATTGCCCCCCCCCCCCGCCCCCCTCAACCCTCCCAGACCCCCTTTGCCTCCTCTCCAGGGGGTGGGGAGTTTTGTTTTTACAATGTTAGGTTTTTTGTTTTTTTGGGAGGAGGGGGATTGTTGGGTGACATGGCAGGGCTGCCTACCGTCCTGGGGGTACGGGTATTTGTCCCGGAAAACAATGAAAACGGACAGTCCGTCCCGGGAATCCACTTTTCAGTTTCGTGTCCCGGGAAAAAAGTCTTTAGGCAAATACGCATCGACTGACTATGGCCACACCGCCAAAAGTGTGACCAGCGCGCATGCGTATAGGCCGATGTGGAACTTTCGAGAGAGATTGAAATAATGGCGTCGAAGCGAAGCAGCAAGGAGTGCGAATCTACATCGAAGAAGATAGCAAAACGGCATCAAACTTTCATTGCGAAGTACACCGAGACATGGCCGATGTTGTACATAGTGTAAATAAAGGTAATTTTTCATTTCATTTTCTTTGAGGTGGTAAAATCTGACGTCATAAGAGGTGTCCCTGGAAATCAGGCTTTGTCCCTGGTTTTTAAGATGTGTGTCCCTGGAACTTGAAAAGGGGGGTAGGCAGCACTGACATGGGTGGATTTTGGAGGGGTGGTAGGTAGAGCTCTGCGGAAGGTACAGTAGCAGTGCTGCTTCAGTGCTTGTGCCTTCTTCAGCATCACTTTTGAGTCTTCCCCCTTGTCCCCTCCCCAGAGTGAGAAGAGTGGGGAGTTTATTGGTATGGGGTGTGGGTGGATGGGGTGGTGGGTGAGGGAGTGTTGGCTTTTGGAGGGGTGGTAGGTAGGTACCACTGCAAGGCTGCATGTGCCTTCGTCAGCCTCACTTGTGAGTCTAATCCCCCCCGTGCCCCCTCCGCAGGGGAGAGGGGTGTGGAGTTGATTGGTTTTTTGGGGGGCTGGGGTGGGGAGGGGGGGGGGTGTTGGGTGGGGGGAGGGGGGGTGGCTTCTGGAGGGGTGGTAGGTACAGTAGCAAGGCTGCTTGTGCCTTTTTCAGCCTCACATGTGAGCCTTCCCCCCTTGCCCCCTCCCAAAGGGAGAGGGGTGGGGAGTTTTTCGGTTGGGGGGTTGGGGAGGGGGTTGGACTCTGAAGAGGTGGTAAGTAGGTGAGGAAGGTACACCGCAAGAGCTGCAGACACCCCACCAGGCTGCTTGCGCCTTCATTGGCCTCACTTGTGAGTCTGATTCCCCTTGCCCCTCCACATGGTGAGAGGGGTGGGGAGTTTTTTTTAGGTGTGTGTGTGGCGGGGAGGGGGGGGGTTGGGGGGGAGGGGGGGGGTTCTGGGTCTGGTTTTTGGTTTTGTGTGTATTTTGTGCAAAAGAAGTTTAACCAAGAGTGGCAAATACCTGAAGAAAAAATATTTTTGTTGTTGAAAATTAATTGTGTGTGTACTGTATACAAACAAAACACACACACACACACACACACACACACACACACACACACACACACACACACACACACACACACACACACAAACAAACAAACAAACAAACAAACACACACACACACACACGTGTACACACACACACGTGTACACACACACACACACACAGCACACACGCGCATACACAAACACACACACACACACACACACATACACACACACACACGTGTACACACACACACTCACACACACACACACACACACACACACACACACACACACACACACACACAGGGAGAGAAAGAGAGAGAGAGAGCTTGAACTAAGGGAAATAAAGTGGCTCTGGTTTTATGGCAACACACAAAACTCACAAGGCTGGGAAGGAGGACTGAATTTTGTACAGTGAAACATGTAGAGCTATTCAACTGTAGTACAAAGTTATACTACTACTGAACTGCCAGGCATAATAATAATAATATTTTATTTTTATATAGCGCTATAATACAAGCTCTAAGCGCTTTACAATCCAGTACCTAAAGTGAAACAAGAAAGCATATAAAAAGTAGCAGAAACATGAAACAGAATCATTAATATTATAAAAACACAATGCATAAAACTCACAAAATAACATACTATCAATACTACAACTGTCACACTCCAACATGCACACTAACACACACGCACAGACACACACATGATTAAACGGCTGAGATGACAGCAATTTTCACTTAAAATACATACATGTAAAAAGGAACATAATTGTAATCTGCATGCCACAGATTTTGTAAAAATTGTAAAATAAAATTTTGGGTAGAAAAGGTAAAAGGGGTAAAAATCGGGTCATTCTCCCTTTCGAACCACACCACCACCATCCATCTACCCACCCCCATTCTCTCTACTCTCCCATCACACACACTCACATTGCCATGGGTCTGGGACAACAGCACTATTTGAGTTATGGCAAGTATTTTTTTAAAGAGATAAATTTTAAGATTTGCTTTAAAGGTAGATAGATGAGTTGTAACTTTGTCTGAGAGCAATAGGCAGAGAATTCCAAGTTGTTCGGCTGAAGACGGAAAATGACCTCTTTCCACAGGAGTTAAGAAAGTATCGGGGAACAGTTAGCGGGGAGCAATCAAGAGATCTCAATGTATGGCAAGTACGGGTTAATAAGCTCAGAAAGATATGAGGGTATGGTATCATAATTCAGGCACTGAAAGCATAGGCAGGCAACCTTATATTCAATTCTGGCTTGAACAGGCAACCAATGAAGTGTCCGCAGAAGAGCAGTAGCACTCTCTCTCCTCGACTTTTTAAGGACGAGTCGAGCTGCACTGTTCTGTATTTTCTGGAGCTTGAAGAGTTTATCATTGGGAAGGCCAGCTAAGAGAGAATTACAATAATCTAGGCGGGATGAAATGAAGACAACAGCAAGTTTGTTGGCGGCATCAACAGACAGGAAGGGGCGGATTTTACTAATCTTACGAAGCTGAAAGTAAAGAACTTTATACAGGTGGTTCACGTGAGTTTCCATCATGAGGGATGAATTGAGGTAAAAACCATGATTGCGGACAGAACTAGAAAAAGAAATTTCTATGCCAGAACAAATGATAGATGTTCTATTTATCTGCTTGAGCTTTTTTTTTTTTATTACCAGTCAACATGAGTTGTTTTGTCGTCATTCATTTTTAGTTTGTTTTGTTTCATCCACTTTGCTACATTTTCTATACCAGTTTTAAATTTAGAAGCTAAACATGGAATTTCAGAGGGAATAGTAGAATCATGCAGTTAAGAATCGTCAGCAAACAGATGATAGTGAGGTACAGACTGTTAAATGGTCAAACTTAGACGTTGTGTGTACATTGTAAAGAGTACAGGTATCAGGACGGAACCTTGTGGTACCCCATATCTGAGCACAGACGGAACAGACTGGTTTCCATTTACAAGGACAGAGTGTGTGCGACCTGATAAGTAGGAATGAAACCATTTCAGAACAGTACCATTGAGTCCGAACACAGCACACAACCTTCTGACCATAATTTCATGGTCTATCGTGTCATATGCTGCAGAAAGGTCCAGCAGTGACAGAATGGATACCTTGCCTGCATCAGATGCTAGCAACAGGTCATTGACCACATGTAATAAGACTGTTTCCATGCTGTGTCCCTTTTTGTATGCTGACTGAAATGGCTCCAGGAGACTGTGCATCTCAAGGTGTTTCATAAGCTGGCCAAACACAATACGTTCTAAAACTTTAGACAGAAATGGGAGGTTTGATACTGGTCTATAGTTTTTCAGGTTTTCGGGATCAAGACTAGCTTTCTTCAAAAGGGAACACACCAAGGCATGCTTGAAGGACTGTGGGACAACACCTGAGGTTGAGGATATATTCATGATATGTAGTAATTCTTCTAAACATTGGTATAATATATAATGTGGGATAGGATCGAGACTGCATGATTTCTTTGGCATCTTGAGGATGACATCTTTGACCTGTTCCTTAGTAACTTTCTAGAATGTAGTGAACTGTGTTCCATTAAAAGGATCAGAATTGCCAAAATCAGTAGGAGAAACGAAGCTACTTCTAATCATCTCTATTTTAGTAGTGAAATAATCAGTAAATTTATAGGCTAGATTTTCAGAAGGTGCATTGCCAGGCAGAACAGTTCGGACATCCTTCCCCATCATCTGACTGGCCAAGCGAAACAGAACTCTGGAGGAATCAGTAATTCTGTTGCACACGTATTTCTTTTCCGCATCGCAGATCATTTGATTTACAACTTTGAGTAAGTGAGCATATATCTGCTTGAAAATTTCCAGACCAAACTTTCACCATTTTTGCTCAGCAGAGCGACGCTGCTGTTTTGCCATCTTGATTTCAAGAGACATCCAGGGTGCACATCAACGATCGAACACAACACACATTGTGAGAGGGGCATGCTTATCAAGTTGTTCCTGTAGGGAAGCGTTGTAAAATGTGATCAGGTCACTGGTATACAGACTGGTGGCAAATACTTTTGAAACATCAGCTTTTAAAAGATTAACATTTGAAGATCTGTAATTGCGTGAGTAAACATTTTTCTTTATCTTTACAGGTTTTTTGAGCTTAAGATTAACTGCTATCACAGAGTGGTCAGAGATGAGTTTGTCAACAACAAGATCTGTCACACTGTTCTCACTGTTTGTTATGACCCAGTCTAATGTATGACCGTGACGGTGGGTGGCAGCCTTAACAAGCTGTTGTAAACAATGGTTTTCAAGTATTTTTTTAGGAGAAGCAACATTTGCATCAGAAGTTGAATCAAAATGAAAGTTAAAACTTAAAATCACCAACAATAAAAATGTTATCACATGAGATAAAACAATCCAGCAAATCACAAAATTCATCGATAAACATTTTGTTCGAAAGTTTGTTCTTTTTGTTTGGTGGCGGTCTATAGACTGTGAGGAATGTAACATGCTGGTTCTCGTAGCACAGCCGAGTTTCACACACTTCAAAGGACCTAAAATCAAGGTCTTGAGTAGAAACTTGTATGTAGCAAGCTAAAATGTCCCTAAACAAAACAGCAAGTCCACCACCTACACCAGTCTCTCTAGGAACAGATTTCAAAGTAAAACCAGAAGGGGTCACATTAACAATATCACATTCATCACTGGTCGGTCTAAGCCATATGTCTCAGTTAAAAACACAAGATCATAGTTTACCACAATGATCAAGTCACACACTGCATCTGTTTTGTTTCTGCACGACTGGGTGTTAAAGACACATTATTTCAAAAGAATCAGAATGTTCTTGGGCAGAAATAGTGGTGTCGATCTTGATCAGATTAGCAAGGTTACATTTCCGAGAATGATTGAAATGGAACAGACTTCCAGTTACTATCGGTGGGCGGGGTAATCCAAACAGGAATTTTCATGCCCTGCTTCCTACGACCTCCTCTGTTAGGACGCTTATTCCTGGCAGGCTTCCTGAGACAGGGCAGGCAGCAGGAATGAATCCCTAGTCCCTGAAGGCGCCAGCACAGTGTCCATGATGGCAGGGAGGAAGAAACTGGGGAGGCGCTGGTCGTCGTCAGAGAAAATGAACACTGGTTTTGATAATCCATGAGCTGTGCCCGAGAGTAAGCCACGGAATAAACACTGTGTTTGTTGGTGTCATGTGGGTGCACTTGTGCTGGAAGAGTGCAGGGAAACTGACAAAACGACACATTGACATTGGCAGGCCGTGCGAAGAGATCACTTTGGCTATCTTGCCATGACAGAGAAGAGAGAGAGAGACCAAAGAAATTCCAACGTATTTCTGTTATCCATGGCCAAAACTCGCAGAAAAAGATACCACAGTGTTGTCCAGGTCATGGCAGAGAAGTTGACACCATTCACAATAAAAACTTGGTTAATTAAAAGAATAATAAGTAAAAAAAGGGAACGGAGCGTGCACATCAAGCCTGCTAGGTGAATCGTGACAACTCGTGCCATCGGAATGCCCTTTCTCCGGTTTTAATACAATTCTCTGCCTTGCTTTTATAAGTTTTAGGAGGGGCCATGATTGGAGAAGGAGGTTAGGCTTAGGGGTGGGGTGGGGGGGAGGGGGATTGTAGTTTTGGGGTTAATGTTCGTCATCTGTGTGTGTGTGTGTGTGTGTGTGACGCTCTGTGTGTGCGTGTGTGTGTGTGTGGTGTCGTGTTGCTATGGGGCATGTTTCCTTTTGTTGCTTTGAGGTGTGTTGCCTTTTTTTTTTTTTTTTTTTTTTTTTTTGCCCTGTCCACATGGCTGCCTGCTATGTAGTGTCAGTGTTTGCATTGTTGTTTTGTCTGCTTGTGACACTGACTGGCACTGTGACACTGTGACAGTCAGGTGTTTGAATGACAGAGATATAGTGTGATGTTATGGCAGTGATGTGTATGATGTTATGACAGGGATGTGTGTGATGTTATAAAGTGATGTGTGTGATGTTATATGACAGTGATGTGTGTGATGTTATGACAGAGATTGTGTGTGATGTTATGACTGTGATGTGTGTGATGTTATGACTGTGATGTGTGTGATGTTATGACAGTGATGTTTGTGATGTTATGACAGTGACAAATGTGTGTGCGTGATGTTATGATGGTGATGTGTGTGATGTTATGACAGTGATGTTATGACAGTAATGTGTGTGTGTTGTTATGGCAGTGATGTGTGTGTGTGATGTTATGGGTAGAGACATCTGTGATGTTATGACAGTGATGTGTGTGATGTTATGGGCAGTGATATGTGTGATGTTATGACAGTGATGTGTGTTGTTATGACATCAACAGTGATGTGTGTGATGTTATGACAGTGAATGAGTGATGTGTGTGATGTTATGACAGTGATGACAGTGAATGAGTGATGTGTGTGATGTTATGGCAGTGATGTGTGTGATGTTATGACAGTGAATGAGTGATGTGTGTGATGTTATGACAGTGATGACAGTGAATGAGTGATGTGTGTGATGTTATGGCAGTGATGTGTGTGATGTTATGACAGTGAATGAGTGATGTGTGTGATGTTATGACAGTGATGTGTGTGATGTTATGGCAGTGATGTATGACATTGTGACATTGATGTATGTGATGTTGTGGCAGCGATGTGTTATGATGAGACATGTATGATGTTATGACAGTGACATGTATATATATGCCATTGTGGCAGTGACATGTGAGATGAAAGTGTTGTGACAGTGACATTTTGTGCTGTTG
>NC_134892.1:7139453-7189453 GCF_041734735.1 Babylonia areolata | reverse complement strand
AATATGATCAACAGATGATGAGGGGGGAGTTGGGGGGGGGGGGGGGGTGGTGGGGGGGGGGGGAGGCTTAAACAGGAAGAAAATAATCGACAGAGGAGATGGAGCGGGGTGGGTGGGGGCTTAAACAGGAAGAAAATGATTGAGAGGAGGAGGTGGGGTGGAGGGGGGGGGCTTCAACATGAAGAAAATGGTTGACAGAGGAGGAGGAGGAGGTGGAGGAGGAGAGTAAAATGATGATATTCCGGGCACATGTGTACTACACATGTATTGTTGTATAATAGATGAATGTATCTAGGTACTTGTTCATTCAGATGTTTGTCGCCCCCCCCCCCCCCCCACCCCGGCCCCCTTCTAATAAATAAAAAATAAATTAAAAAAAAAAAAAAGACGGGGTGGGAGGAAGATGGAAAAAAACAACAAAAAAACGGAAAAAAAACCCAGTGTTTTCCTCTGAATATCTGTTCAGCTTGTTTAGAGCTCTCTTTTGGTTTGGAGATTGGTGCTTTAATTTTGTGGGGTGGGTGGGTGGGGGGGGGGTGGAGACCAGGTGTTTTGGGTAAGGTTATTTTGTGTGTGAGTGTGTGTGCGCGCACCCCCACCTCCCTTAAACCCACCCACCCCCTCTCTCCTCCGCGTTTCCTGATACAGACTGAACAAAACTTTGTTGTTGGTTTTTTTGTTTTGTTTTTATAGTTTGTAACCGCTCGGGGGACCAGGGTTATTATTATTATAAGTATGTATCGTTATGTTCTCTCTTTTGTTTTCTTCTTCTTCTTCTTCATTTTTTGAATAGAGTGTGTTCATTTTTGGCATGCAATAGTTTGTCCTTTCAACGAGAGATAGTGACTGATCATTGAAAAGAAAGAAGAAGAAAAAAAAACCGGAAAAGAAAGAGAAAGCATGTCTTATCATTTGATTTAGAAACACCAGTGAGACCTTGTTGTTCCAGAACACAAGCATTATGATCATGTTTGTATTTGACATTTGGAAAATTGTATCAAAGATTTTTTTTTTTTTTTTTTTTTTTTTTAATTTTTTTGTGTGTTTGTTTTTTTTATTTAATACAACTTGCATCAAAATTCCCAGAAATGAGATGTTTGTCAGTGGAAGGAAAATGCGTTGATTTGATTTTTTTTTTTTTTTTTTTTTTGGTGTTGTTGATGTTTATGAACAGCTTTGTATCATTTGTTTTGAGGACTACTTTCAAACTTACTGTGTAAGTTGCATAATTATTGTATGGTTTGATGTTTGATACAGAAGGGCTGTTGGCCATTTTTCTTCTTTTTTTTTTTCTTTTTTTTTTTTAATGATCGATTGCATGGTTTTGTATACTCCTGTTTCAAAATGAAATGTCCCTATTGTGCTGAACCAGATTTTTTTTTTTGAGGGATGGGTGGGTTTGGGGGGTTAGAATCATGGTGTTGTAAAAACTTGTATAAAAATAATCATGTCAGCGTTAAGCACTGTATAATAATTGTCAAAGCAATTACATTTTTTTTTCTAAATACATTTTTTACCTGGTATTAGTGCTATTTCTAGCATCTGTTCGTGGTTCTTGTGTTGGAGATTTTTTTCTGTGAACCAAAGCGTAAGTATCACCGGTTATGATTGATTAAATGCCACCCTTTTTTTTTGTGGGTGGGGTTTGGGGGGGGGGGGGTGGGGAGTTAACAACATAAACATCACTTTATAATTATCTGTCAAATTGTGTCCTAATGTGCAGTTGTCTGACGCTGCTATCTGGGTTGTCTCCCTTCCATGTTTCACCCTTGGCTGGGCTGTATTAACTCTTTCACTGCCAAGTTTCTGTATGAAAAACACTCCCCAGCACCAACTATTTTTAAAAGGATGCTCTCGGTCACATGTTTCTCTCAGTCACAGGCTTCGGTTCATGTCAAAACAGCACAATGGACTCGTTCACTTCAAACTCTGGTCAGGAGGCAAAGGTTAGTCATTGTTCTGTTGGCGGGGGAAACTGGCTGCTGGTTGTCAAGCTTTGTTACAATGTGAAAAACGGTCTTATTAACATGACCCCTCGATGTCGACATAAGTATAGGCGGTGCACTGTCCAGTCAACAAAAGTCGTCTGTTACTAGGGTGGTGAAAGAGTTGATCAGAAAATAAGATTGAATAGAATAGAAACAGTAGAGAAAAAAGAATTAAAGAAAGAAAATGTTTGCAGAACTCTCCTGTTAAAGGTGGTTTGAACTGAACCTGCTGAAAGCAGGCGACAATGTAGTTTGATTGATTGATATGGATATTTACGTAGCGCCTAACCTTGGTTGGAGACCAAGCTCTTAGCGCTTTACAAACATGCGGTCATTTGCACAACAGGCTGCCTACCTGGGTAGAGCCGACTGATGGCTGCTTATCATTCGTTTCCTCTTGTCATTCAGTCACATTTCAGGCACGCACGCATACACACTCAGTCAAACATGTAACTTTTTACATGTATGACCGTTTTGTTCATTTACCCCCACCACGTAGGCAGCCATACTCCGTTTTGGTGGGGGGGGGGGGGTGTACGTGCTGGGTATGTTCTCTTTTCCATAACCCACCGAATGCTCACATGGATTACAGGATCTTTAACGTGAGTATTTGATCTTCTGCGTGCGTATACACACGAAGGGGGTTCAGGCACTAGCAGGCATGCACATATAATTTAGTGTACTTGTTTAGCTGTTTGAAATTCTTTAACGTTTATGTTGTTTACCACAAGTCTAGGGTGTGGGCTGGCAAGGCCTAACCAGCAACGTGGGGTTATGGGGATGTCAGATGCCTGCTTCCTTTTCTCTGTAACTAAAAAAAATTTATTTATTTTTTTTTATTTTTTTTTTTAAAGGAAAAAAGATTCAGCAGATGTGGTGTTGTAGCATTTATGGATCAGTCCGTACGCTTTGACGCTTCCTTCAAATTGCAACTTGACGACACTGAAATGGCGTGTAATTAGAAACAGTCTTCTGAAGGGCAACATCTATTTAAAAAAACAAAAAAAACAACCCTGTCATTTAACAATTTTGTTTTGTTTCGTTTTCCACATGGGTCTTTGCACAATGGGAAATCAATACAATAATGTTTTTTGGCAGGCTGCTTTTTTTTCTTTTTGTGTGTGTTGTTGTTGTTGTAAATCTGCTATTTTTCTTCATGGTGTTCAGGGCTCCAGATTTTTTTTTTTTTGGTTTTTTTTCTGTAAAGGTCTCTTTTTTCTCTCTCCTTTATTAATAAAAATTATAATAATCATAAAGCTAATGTTGACAGATTCAGTGACATATGGTTAAGAAGTGAAAACGTGTTGTCATCTCTCTCTCTCGTATTTTAAAATTGTTTTCTTATGTGTTTGTATATATATATATATATATATATATATATATATATATATATATATATATATATATATATATATATACTGAACTTCAACTATATCTCAATAATTGTTTCAGTATTGGTGAAACTCCAAATCTAAATTCATTTAATTATTTACAAACCTTTTTTTACATTCACAGACACAGCTGCGTATTTAAAAGTCGTATAAAAATTGAAATCTCTCAACAACAACTATATATATATATATATTTTTTTTTTTTTTTTTTTTTTTTTTTTTTTTTTTAAGGTAGTTCCCTGTTTGGAGACAGTTGTGTTTTTTTTTTGTGCATACATCTGTGTGGGTTTACAAATTCCTGGCTTTAAGGCTGAACATTGTTGTGCAGGGTTTTCACATGTGAAGGACAGCCAGCTATAAGCAGGCGAATACAGCATGTCCAGAAGAGGTTGTGGACCACATTGTTTTTTCATTTTTGTTTTTTTTCTTTTTCTTATTTTTCTCCTTTTGTTAAGAAAAAAAAAATGGTATATAGACTTTGATATTATTGTGGGGATACTGTACTTGATCACTTCCTTTTTTTTTTCTTCTTCTTCTTCTTTTTTTTTCCTTTTTTTTTCTCTCTCTCTCTCTTCTTTTTTTTTTTTCAAACCAAGGGAGAAAATTGTGGTTAACTTCTTTCAGACAGTTGTTTTAGTTTACCATCAGTTGGAGGTGTTGTACACATTAATGTTGACTCCCTCCACCCCTCCCCCCCCCCCCCCCTTCCCCTCCCCATCTCCCCACCCTTCTCTCCTCCTCCCCCACCCTCCTTTTTTTTTTTTTTTTTTTCACACATGACAATTGTACTGAAATCTTGTACTCGTCAATTTCGATTGGTGATGGATGTAGTTTATACAGCCTTGTTATATGCATATATATATATTATGTGTGTATACATATTCGTAGATATCATGGCTCTATTGGTGTTACGATTTGTACATGATCAAATTTTGTATTGGAGCATGTATGTTTTAACTACATATTCATATATATATCATGGCTCGTTGGTGGCATGATTTGTACGGTGATGATTGCATTGGAGCGTATATATATATATATATATATATATATATATATATATATATATATATATATATATATTAACATAGGTGTCATTGCTCATTGGTGGTGCGGTTTGTACATGATTATCACGCTGGAGCATGAATGTTAACTCTCATTTTTCTTTCTGTGCCGTGCTCCTTATGTCGTCAGGTTTTTCTGTCTCTCCAAGATTTTCCTTGCACTAGGCACAGGTGAAACACGTGGTTGTTTTTGTTGTTGTTTTTTTTTCTCTTTTGTAATAATGGGCTTCGTCATTTTTGGATATATATATATATATATATATATATATATGTATATCAACTTAGAGGGGAGTGAATGGTGTGGGGGAGATAGGGGTTGTTTTTGGTTGTGCATGCATGAATGAATGTGACATATATATATATATATATATATATATATATATATATATATATATATATATGCACTACTGTGCAGAAATGTCATTGTTCTGTAGCTTTTTGGGTCAGGGTTTTTTGTGGGTTTTTTTCTTTCTTGTATTAAATTCTCTTCTTCTTTTTTTTCTTTTTTTTTGGGGGGGGGAGTGGCCTGGGGGACGGGGGGGGGATGGTTATGATGGTGGGTGGGGGGGGGGTAGCGTGGGGGGGGGGGGTGTGAGATAATAAACAGTGGATAACCCACCGAACAGCTGACATGGGTTACAGGATCTTAAACGTGGGTATTTGATGGGAAAGGGGGGGAGGTGGGGGGGGGGGGGAGGAGGGTGGATGGCAGATAATGAACAGCCACTCATGCTGAATTTTGTGACAGGGAAGGAGAGAGGGTTTGGGGGGGGCGGGGGGGGGGGGGGGACTGACTGGTGCTTTGAAAATGTCAGTGAGCGATGATGATGATGATGGCAGCATAATGTCGTCATGAGTAGGTTGGGGACTTTTTTAATTTTTTTTTTTTTTTACTGGCCAGTTGATGTGTCCTGCCCTGTGTGTGTGTGTGTTTGATGAATTCTCTAGGAATGACTGTATTCTCTCCCACCCACTCTCTGCTTTTGTGTGGATGTGGGTTTAAAACTTTTGTGTATCTGTGTGTGTGTGTGTGCGTGTGTCTATGTCTGTACCTCTGTGTCTGTCTGTCTCAGTGTCTGCCTCTTTTTCTCACATGCTGGTGGTTTCCGTTTGTGACATGTGTTTGTATTTTGCAGTCTACGATGCTGAATTGAAGTTGTCTTCCTGTCTTGTCTGTCTGTCTTGTCTTTTGCCCTACCCCCCCACCCCCCCTCCCCCTTTCTCTCTCTCTCTCTCTCTCTTGTCTGTCTGTCTGTCTACCTGTCTTTCCCTGCCCCTCTCACTGTCTCTCTGTTTCTCTCTATTTTCAAGTTGGAACACAGCTTTCTTGCTTACGATCACACGAACAGTATTTGCTCAAACTGCGCCCAGAATTCATTAGATAAATTGCCAGGAAGTTTACGTAGTCTCATGTCACTTGCCTGACTGTTTACACTAGCTTGACAGGTCAAAACACCAGTTCTGTGAATGCAGATTCACCCCGTGAGAATACGCACCCCGGCGCCTAAGCGGTAATAGGACATAGAGAGTTGAATCTGTACATTTTGGTCCCTGGATGTATCATTATGTTATTCATAGGTATGTTATTTTTTGTCTCATTGTCTATCAAATATTTTTGGTCCCATACATTTGTCTCTCTCGTTTCGCATATTTTTCCCCCTTTATTGGCCAAAAAAAATATATATGTTTTTTGTTCCCGGAAACATGCAGATTGATCACGCTCAGAGTGAATATGCTCTGTTGCGGATGAGTCGGTGAGATAAATATGTATGCAACGGTACTGCAGAGTCAGAAGTTAACCCTTTATGGTACCTGGAGCTTTAACCCCTTGTCTTCTTCCAGATGCGAGACCGTTCTTCCATCTTTTGCCTCTGTGCCTGAAGGAAATAGAGACAGAGAGAGAGAACTCACAAAACGAAAAAAAAAGAGAGAGAGAGAAAGGGGTGTCATTTTCATCTGCATCACAGGATCCGTGTGAAGGGAGACAATCCTATTTAGTGAACCATCCTCTCTGGAGAGGTTGGGGATGGGTTGCGTCCTCTTATTTGTGTTCTGTCTTGATAATTATTGGCAACTTGGAGGTTGGGGGGAGATAATAATAAGATGATCCATTGAACCCTGGGGAGTTTACACTCTCGGCAGTTTTGCATGCCATTGTGATGCGGGGGGGGGGGGAATACAGTGGAAAGTATACTGTTTTAGAGGCGTTTGATTGGCTGAGAGCTGACCGGGGCAAGATGGCTCGTCTTTTCACTGTTAGCCGCGCGAAATTTGGCCAAGCAGAGCAAACCGATAGGCCTAGTTTGCATCAGTTTGACATGGTAAGTATATGTAACACCAAACATGGAGTATAATACAAACTCCTCCTTTTTTTCCTCCAAATTACGTGTGGACACAGGCTGGAAACACTGTGGAAGTTAGTTCCTTTCCTTAAGGGTTTCTGCATGTCACAACGTGAAAAAACATGTGAACGGGATGAATTTTGACGCTAGGTCACCGGGTTTTACTGTCCATTCACTACATGGTGCTCTAGACATGTATGCATTCGTTCTTTCCAGCGCACATGTACCAAACCAATACAGTGGGTTGTGGAGAACTTGGACATGGGAAGGGGTGGTGGTGGTGGAGGGTGGGTGTGTGTGTGGGGGGGGGGGGGCGGGGGATCTCTTGTGCTGTATCAGATGCGTCCCAGTTTTTCTTACTGGGAATAGTTTGGGTGAAAATTTCTCTCTTTCTGTGCGTTGTGTTATTTCCGGTGTGTCTCTCCGGTGGGTGGTATGGTGTGGGTTTTTTTTGTGGGGGTTAGGGGGTGTGTGTGTGGGGGGGGGGGGATGGGATGGGAGGGGGCTGCTGGAGAGGTGTTCCATGCTTGTGTGTTTATTTGTTCTTTTTAGGTGTTGTTGTTATATATTTATTAAGAAGTGTTGACCTGACAACGCATGCACGCACGCACGCACATTTGAAAACAATGAATGAATGTGTGTAAATCCATGCAAGATATATTTGGTGGGTATTTATAAATAGATATTCAGAGGGGAATTATGTTTCCACTCATGTTTTGATAAATATTTCATTCGGTAATATCTATGCGTTTTGGTTGTTGCTTTTTTTTTTTTTCTTTTTTCTTTTTTCTTTTTTTTTTCTTTCTCCTTTATATTGTGACTTTCCTGTGAGTGAATTTAGTCATTTGATTTAGTGAATAGTAATTTATTAGTGCCAGAATAGCCTTGTAAGGAATCTAAGAGATCAACAGAGTAGACACATATAGATAAAATGGTGCTCCAGGCACCCTATAAACACTAGTTGACCCACATAAAAATAAATGAATAATTATGATAAAAGAGGTGCTACAGACACTCTACAAAAGAACCATTTTATAAAGGTTGTTGGTGGGGATTTTTTTTTTTTTTTTTTTTTTTTTTTTTTTTTTTTTTTACTGTCTCAAAGATGTGACTCGGGTGTTGCTGACTTTTGTGCAACAGATGAAGTAGACACGCACAGGTCCTGTGCAGCGCAGTGGGTCTTTACATAGGAACGAGGACAGGACCAGACCATAGACGTACAGACTGTGCACAGTTTAACCCTTTAAGCACTGCACCAGTTACCTGCAGGGATTTTTAAAAAAATTATTATTTTTTTTATTAGCCTTGCTGCAGTTTTTTTGGGTTTTTTTTTGATGATTGGACAACTCAAAAATCATTGCTCTTCCAAACCTGACAGATGTGGTCAACATCTCTCAGTATATTTGCTTTAATATACATATATATATATATATAATTCTTTATTTAAATATGATTATTTTCAGTATTGAAATTCCAGTTTATCGTCAGCATCTATCAGTGTTTGTTAACAATATCATTTATTTCAGGATTATTTCATTGCCATCGTTATTTCAGGATTGAATCATTGAACCGTGTGCTTAACAAAACACTTGCCAAGCTCTGAAGCGTAATGTAACATCCTAAACAAATTGCAACAGTTTACCTTCCATTGCTCAAAAATGCTTCAGCTGCACTCAAACATTTGTTTGCAAACTCACACTTAAATACGTCTGTGGTGTGTCTGCTTTTTGATCTGCGTTTTTGGGGGCATACCTGTTATGCATGTGTGGGTGTATGTGTGAATGTGTGTCTTCATGTTTTATATTTATTTGCTTATTTATCATCATTGTTGTCTTATTTATTTAATTATTTATTTATTATTATTATTATTTTATCATTATTTTCATTCCAACTATCTTTTTTTTATATATATATATATCATAATTATTATTTATTTATTTATGTATGTAGGCTTATCTATTTTTTTTTTTTTTTTTGGCTCAAGGCCTGACGTTGGGTTACGCTGCTGGTCAGGCATCTGCTTGGCAGATGTGGTGTAGCGTATATGGATTTGTCCGAACGCAGTGACGCCTCCTTGAGCTACTGACACTGAAACTGAAACTGCTTTTTGATTGGTCATGGGTGGAATGCAGAACACTTGATTGGCTAGAGGAGTTGGGGTGGGGGGTGGGGAAGGGATAGGGGAGTGGGGGAGGGGATGTGCTGAGTCGTGATTGAGCACTGCATTTCTTGGGTGTGTGGGAGGAGAAGAGGGGAGGGGTGGGGTGGGGTGGGGTGGGTGGCTGGGAACGAGTCTCCAAGAACAGCTTGATGTTTCACTGTTTATGATTTAGGCAGATCTTCTTGGAAGAATTGATCAGCTCATACAGAGTGCAGTGACCCTTTTTTTTGCTTTTCTTCTTTTTTTTTTTCTCTTTTTTTAACAGTTGTCACTGTTTTCAAGGGTTTGTGTGTGTGTGTGTGGATTTCTTTCAATTTCTTCCCACCCCCACCCCTCCCCCCTTCATGAATCCAAATAATTTAATGTGTTCATTTGTTGGCTTTTTTTTCTTTTCTTTTTTTTGAAAGCTGAAGTGATTGTTGGATGAACAAGGTTTCATGGGGCTATGAGAGTCAAGGATTACATACACACACACACACACACACACACACACACACACACATATATATATGCACACACACTCTTCTTTCGACAATGGTGAATTGTGCTGTTTGTTCTCAACTCTTATTCCCTCCCTTGATCTGTTTTTTTTTTTTTTTTTCTTTTGTACACAATTATAACTGAATATACAAAACAAAAACAACAAACAAACAAAGCTTTGCCTTATTTAATGAATGAATCGCAGGATTTTGTGACCATTGTTATGGACATCTTGTCTTTTTCATCTTGTTGTGCGAAAAAGCTTTGTATATTTGTATGCAACAACAACAAAAAATCAAATCTTGTCTTTTTTGTATTTTGCGACGTGCATTTTATAAAAGTATTTTGCTATGTTATGTTTGCACGTGTGTGTGGCAAATGTAATTTTGTATTTCCTTCTTCTTGAGCTAATTTTTGAATGGTGGTTTAGGTAATGAACAAAGAAAAATAAATTAAAATGTTTTCCTTTTTTTTTCTCTTTTAGATGAGCAACAAAGTTTATGCTGCTGAGGTTTTTTCTGCCAAAAAAAAAAAAAAAAAGAAAAAAAAAAAGAAAGAAAGAAAAGCTCCATTTATTTAACTTGCTTCTAATAGTTTAAGTACAAGGCAGCAATTTTTTCAAGCTATTTCTTTCTTTTTACTTAAAAAAAAATATATATTGATAATATCTGTAGAAGTGGTGTCTGCTTAAAACATGTAGTGATTATTGTGATGTTCTGACTTCACTGTAATAATTCAAGTTGATGAAATGTTTATTCCTCTTTTCTTTTTAATGGTTTATTTTGGGGGGGGTTGGGGGGTGGGTGCAGGGGGGCTCTTATTTCTTTCAGTCTCCTGTTTTCTGAGTACACTCTGTAGCTAATATATTGTCCAGCTTCTTTGTTTTTCTATTTGCATTCAATTGTCTTTCCTCTTTTTTTTTTCTGTATGTCTCGAATGTTTGTTCTCCTTTGTTTTGTCCAGAAAATCACTTTATCTTCTTCCTTTTTTTTTCTTTTTTTTTTTTTTTTACCTCCATGGGCTTGATAAATGTGAAATTTATGTTTTGTTTTTTGTTCCTTTCTTTTTTTTTTAATGTTTGTTTGTTGTGGTTTTTGTGTGGTGGAATATGGAAATGAGCATTCTGTTCAAAGGATTTTTTTTTTTTTTTTTTTTTTTTTAATGGAATAGTTTTTTTTCTGATCGTGTTTACAACTGTTCACTGCAGATGAACGTTTGGACATCATTTAATCATTCACTTTTTTGGGGTGTGGGTGGGTGGGGGGGTGTGTGGGTGTGGGGGGGATACCACTATCTATCACTTCCTGTTGACCTGAGAAGAGTGGGGGGTCCGTTTTAGCTCCTTGTCTCTTTTGCTCAGAAGGGGGGGGGGGGGGGGGGGAAACACAAGACGGGTTTTATTTCCTTTATTTTTATTTATTTATTCATTTGTATGTTCATTTACTTATTTATTCATTTTGTTTGTTTGCTTTTTTATTTTATTATAATTATAGGGGTTTTTTTTTGTTGTTTAATTTATTTAGATGTCCTTTTTTGTCAGTGGGATGGTAGGGGCCTTTCCTTATCTGTTTTCCATCACAAGGATTGGTGATGCTACTGTTCTCTGGAGGTCCATTTAGGTTTGGAGCCCACGTGACAAGGCTGTTGCCATGACAATGAGTAGGTGGGGGCTGTCTTGGCCCCCAACAGGCAGCAGAACCTGCACTTTCTGCCGTCAACAAGCAGCACAGCTTCATGAATGTGCATTTTCTAGTTGTCAGGTCTGTTTAAAGAATGTTAAAAAAAATGGAGAGAGAGAAAAAAAAAAAGGTGGGTTGGGGGGGGGGGGGGGGGGATCGGGGAATGGAGGGAGGATGGAGGTGAGAAGAGAGCTTATCATCTTTGCCTGTGAAAGTCCTGGTTCCATTTGTGCAGAATCTGAAACGTAAACAGAACACAGGCTGGAAACGCTTTTCCAGTTACTACCTCGCACACCATTCATGTCTATATGTTCCATCCAGGGTTCGTTTATTTTTCTTAATTTGTGTTTAAAAGGATGAGCCAAATTTGTAATGATTTTAAATTCTGGCCCAGAAAAATGAAAAGAATATTGAAATAAATTTCAAAAGACATTGTTTCTGTCCGTCATTAATGAAGCACAGTTATGAAATGTTCTAAATTAAAATCTTTGAAAAATGATAATGCTTGTTAAAGAAGTATATTTCACATCCATATTCACATACACTCCCAAACACACATGCACGCGCGTGCACACACACACACACACAAATAGTTCCCAGTGCATGTATAAAATACAATTCTTTTGTATATTGCAGGTGATTTGCATTTCTGTTGAATTCCTAGTAAAGAACGAACTGCTTTATTTTGGGGCGAAAAAAACGAACTTCTTTGCGTTAGCATTTTTTTACAGATGGAATTACGGCTAAACAGATTATGTCATTCACATGATTTTTTTAGAACTAGTCATAACAATACTCTATTCATAATCTATGTATGTGGTAGTATTTGTTGGAATGGTTTATGGGATACATATATCATAATCATGTATTATGGTCTTTTTATTTGATCATTGTTTTTAATTGTGTAGACTTGCATTTTGTTTTTGTCTTTTTTTTTATACTGTTTTGCATGAATAATTATATCAGTGTCTGTACAACTTGTATTTGACATGATTTGCTTAAAGTGAAAAAAAATAAATAAAAAAAGATAAAAAAATTTATAAAAAAAAAAGTAGCGGTTGTGTTGATTTGTTTCTTTGCTCTGTATCTCCCTCTCTCTCTCTCCACCTGTCTCTCTCTCTCTCTCTCTCTCTTTTATAGAATTCTCACTCAAAACAGCAGTATGTACATTTCTTGTTGAAGAACTAAAAACAGTCACACAGTGTTAATCACATTAACTTCGCTGCAAATTTGCACTCGCTACGCACCCATTTAACACACACACACACACACACAAAACCCTTCTGCGTGTGAAATAACAAATGGAAGTAAAGATCTCATTCAAATGGAAGTAAAATAGATATCATCCGTGCATTGAAAACTGGAAAATCCTTCCCACTCTGTTACCTTGTTCACACATAAAATGATTGTGCCTGTGGATGGGCCTTTTCACTTCTCATGACAAGTCTGAGTCGGTCTGGAGTGTGTCTTCTGCGTTCACTCGTATGCACACGAGTGGGCTTTTACGTGTATGACCGTTTTTACCCCGCCATGTAGGCAGCCATACTCCGTTTTTGGTGGTGTGCATGCTGAGTATGTTCTTGTTTCCATAACCCACCGAACGCTGACATGGATTACAGGATCTTTAACGTGCGTATTTGATCTTCTGCTTGCATATACACACGAAGGGGGTTCAGGCACTAGCAGGTCTGCACATATGTTGACCTGGGAGATCGTAAAAATCTCTACCCTTCATACCCACCAGGCGCCGTCACCGTGATTCAAACCCGGGACCCTCAGATCGAAAGTCCCAACGCTTTAACCATTTGGCTATGGCGCCCGTCTGGAGTGCGTCATACTGGGGTATATTTGGGCACACTCACATACTGCACATTATCTTGATGTCCTGATTTTACTCTTGCGTACTTGCTTGCTGACTTATAGGTACAAACACACACACTCTCTGTGTTTCCCTCTGTTTCCCTGCATGTCTCTCTGTTGAACCGTCTATGCCCTCTCCCCTCCCGTCCCCATCTCTCTGCCCTCTCTCTCCCACTCTTTCTTCCCCCTCTCCCTATACTCTCTCTCCTGTCTCACTTTCTCTCCCTCCCTCCCTCTCTCTCTCTCTTCCCCTCTCTGTTTCTTTCCGTCTATCTGCCTACCCCTCTCTCTTTCTCTCTCTCTCTTTCCACTCTGTCTCTACTTTGTCTCGCTTTCTTTCCCTCCCTCTCTCTCCCTCTCCGTGCACAGATGATACAAGTTTGATAGTCGACCTTTGTCCTCCACTGTTGTAACCACCGTCACTGTTGGCATCACAAATTCTCACTGTGCAGGTTAGTTCTTCAACTACCTCCTGGCAAAACATGTCTGTTTCTCTCTCTCTGTGTCTCTCTTTCTCACACACACACACACACACACATATAACACAACAGTAGTCTTGGCATGTCTTTAAAGCTTGTAATTAAAATGCTGTAAAAAGCTTGTAATTAAAATGCTGTAAATTTTTCGCTGAATAACAGCTTCTTCAGGCAAGGGCACAGAAAGAAAAGCTTCACATGCTGGTTAAATAGCAACCTGCCAGTAAAAAATCAGGTATATATCAGGTAAAACTGGGCACATAAAAAAAACATGCTGCATGCAAACCAATGTTCCAACAGAAAGCAAGCCATTCACACACAATCACACAGGCACAATTTCTGAATTCAACTCACATCCCCCCCCCCCATCCCCCCCCACACACACACATTCACACCCCCTTGGCTTACCAACCGCTGTATCTATGAAGGCTTCTGGAAAAGAACTCAGATCTAGATCCCAGATCCATTCTGAACACAGATACACCAAACATAATATTACAATGTCCTCCTCAACCTCAACCTCAGGCCCATTACTACAAAGCAGTCGTTGGGGGAAGCCTGAGGACCGCAGGCGCAACCTCCCTTCTCCATCTGTCTCTTGTCAGCAGCCGCTGGCAGCAGCTCACGTGTGTGGAGTCCGGTCCATTGTTTGATGTTCTCATGCCAGTTCTTCTGCTGTCTTCCTCTTCTTCTCCCGCCCTCGATGGTGCCTTGCATGATTGTTTTGGACAAGCTGGTGTGTCGAGTGTTGTGTCAAAACCATATCAGCTTGCATCTCTTCACAGTTGAAAGGAGAGGTTGCTGAGGTCCAGCAAGGTTCTCAATTCTGCTCCGTACATGTTCATTGGTCCTGTGCTCGATCCAGAGAATTTGAAGGAGCTTCCTCAGGCATTTGTTCTCGAAGGCCTGGATCTTATTATTGTAATATTATGTCCACAGAACATAATATTACAATGTCCACAGAACATAATATTACAATAATATTACAATGTCCACAGAACTTAATATTACAATGTCCACAGAACTTAATATTACAATGTCCACAGAACATAATATTACAATGTCCACATCCCCTCCACCTCCTGTGGCTTGGTGCTGACACCAGTGTGCATGGACTACACTCCGCCTGAAGTCAGAGGCTGCAGACTTTCATCCTTGTCTGTGTCCACCACACAGCTTTCACCCGCTGAGCCCTCTGTGGTCGCTCCTTTCCCAAGCAGTCCATCAATGTAAGCTAGCCTGCACACACACACACACACACACACACACAAATGAACATGCAAGTAAGACAGACAGACAGATAGTATGTAAGAGAAAAGCTGGATAGAGAGAGAGAAACTCGAAACTCAAAAAGTCTTTTTTTTTTCTTTTCTTTTTTTTTTTTGCTGCCCCATCATCTGCGCCATTTCAGTGGCATTACTCCCACGCCGCTCATTTAGATTCCCCCATACACGGCCACACCCATTTAATCAGTATAGGCCATGGCCCTTTCTGAAAGGGGTACAGCATTTGTGAATAATTCACACAAATTTGCAGAGTAACTCGTTGCAACAGTTATGTACTGACAGAAGGCATTACAAAAGCACACAGTATAGTAAGCAGTTATTAATTCAGCTAAGCATAATGGTGCGTCTCTTAAAAGCTTTGTATAAATACATACATACACACATTCCTTACTATTTGTTCACTTCCAGTTGCCATAATCAACGCAGTCTGGAACTAGAGAGAGAGAGAGAGAGAGAGAGAGAGAGAATGTGAAAGGTCACACAGACGGGCGCAATAGCCGAGTGGTTAAAGCGTTGGACTGTCAATCTGAGGGTCCCGGGTTCGAATCACGGTGACGGCGCCTGGTGGGTAAAGGGTGGAGATTTTTACGATCTCCCAGGTCAACATATGTGCAGACCTGCTAGTGCCTGAACCCCCTTCATGTGTATATGCAAGCAGAAGATCAAATACGCACGTTAAAGATCCTGTAATCCAATGTCAGCGTTCGGTGGGTTATGGAAACAAGAACATACCCAGCATGCACACACCCCCGAAAACGGAGTATGGCTGCCTACATGGTGGGGTAAAAACGGTCATACACGTAAAAGCCCGCTCGTGTGCATACGAGTGAACGTGGGAGTTGCAGCCCACGAACGCAGAAGAAGAAGAAGGAGAAGAAGAAGAAGAAAGGTGACACAAACAAAAAAACAACAAAGCCTTCATGGTTCATGTGCGATTCCAGGTGCTTCAAAACAACGAGACCAAAAACACCAGTGCTGAGGGTTTGAATGGCGTACCTGTGCTTACATGTACATGGGCCTATCTATCCAAATGAAACTTTTGTTCACCATCTGAAATTAGCAACTGTCAGACCGAAAACTGTGTGCTGGAAACCAAACCATATCATCCAGCTGAAGCAGCCGACATTGATCAGCATTTCTTTGTTTCACAATCATAACACAGATCTATTTCCAATTTTCAATGAATCGTAACAAAATTGCCGAAAACATTTTTTGGGCATAATACATACCATAATCACTCGGTCAAGTCCACTTCTTTCATCAAAATTGTGACTGACAGATAACTGCCTTCATCCAGATCATATAGATCTACATCAAAGTTTTTAACTTCCAGTCTTTTCATCATAGTTCTTATAGGTGCTTGAATTCAAGTCTAAAACCTCGTCAGTTGACTCTCTCAGACTTTGGTCCGATTCGCAAACCAATTCTGAGCTTAGCTCTCAGACTATTATCAAATTCATTACGGACCAAGTATTGTTCTAATGTCAAGTGTATATGCTTTAATAACCTGACAATTGAGCATATAATTTTTCACTGTAGCTTGATGAAGCCTTTTGTACACGAAAGTGTGTCTTCACAAGTGACTGAGAACGTTGATGTTTTTGACTTTTTGCATTCATTATCAGTTCTTTCGCTTGTCAGTTTAACGACTTCTCTTTTATGAAGTCCTTTAAGTAATTTCCTGTAACTGTATTTAAAGGGTTTTTTTTTTGTTTGTTTGTTTTGTTTTTCTTCCAAATTTCACCCTCATTTCACCCTCATTTGCCCAGTTTCCCCCAATGCTCCATTCATCCACATCTCCCACCCCTTCTAACCGATAATACTCAGATGTATTCATAAATACTTCTACAAAATGTCTTCAATCACCGATATGTGTGACAGGACATTAAACAAAAATTCCTCCTTCCATCATAGTTTTCCATCTTTGACAGATCTTCTTCTTCTTAGATAGTAAAGAAGGGAAATTACTCTGTAATTAATGCTAGGGGACTTAATTTGCTTTAAACTGATCTTTCTCATCTTAAACATTACATTTTGAAATTATACTCAATACATAAAAAGCTTGGATTTTTTTTTTTAAAAAGTGTATCACAAGTGAGTCTTGAAGGCCTTGCCTCTCTTGTTCTACCTTGCTGCGCACACAACGAACTTCACACCAAGTGAACACCTCAGACTTCAGTGTAACACTGCAGAAAGGCAATACATTGATCTTTCTTGAAGGTCTTTGTTATTCCTTTCTTTTCTGCAATTTTAAAATTCTTTTTGCACACACACTTGTCCTCGAAAATACATTTCCATGGGCATGTTTCTCTCCATCAAACTAGATATTTGGCATCAACAGTCACTGACACTTTATTTGTTTATGCATATTCACTCTTTAAAAAAAAACCACATTTCAATACAATATCTATTCCCTATTTCTGTATTTTTTAGATGAGTGAAGGGGGAGTAATCATAAGGGCAAAAAATCAATAGAAAGAGTGTAAAGTGTGGGTAGAATAGGACAAAGTGTGTGTGTGTGTGTGTGTGTGTGTGTGTGTGTGTGTGTGTGTGTGTGTGTGTATGCATGCGCGCAAGCGCGCATGTATGTACAATTATATGTGAATGTGTGTGTGTGTGTGTGTGTGCATGTGTGTGTGTGTGTGTGTGTATACATATATATGTGAATGTGTGTGTGCACCTCTGTGTGTGTGTGTGTGTGTGTGTGTGTGTGAATATATATGTGTGTGTGAATGTGTGTGTGTGTGTGTGTATGTGTATGTGTGTGTGTATCTGTGTGTATGTATATATGTCAATGTATGTGAGTGAGAGTGTGTGTGTGTGTGTGTGTGTGTGTGTGCGCGTGCGCGCATGTGCGTGTGTGTGTGTCTGTGTCTGCAAGTGCGTTTTATAAAACATAAATGTTTGAAAGAGTCATGCATTCATATACATATGTGCACACCCCTGCACCCCAGTCAAGAGTATGCTGACTGTGAGGAGTGCAGCTGCAGACATGCCTGTCCATGCACATTGCTCTGTATCATTCCCTGGCACCAGAACCAACACCTTCCCACAGGGGGAGGTGACCCTGGCTCCAGAACCAACAGCCTCCCACACAGGGGGAGGTGACCCTGGCTCTAGAACAAACACCCCACAGGGGGAGGTGACCCTGGCTCCAGAACCAACAGCCTCCCACACAGGGGGAGGTGACCCTGGCTCCAGAACCAACACCCTCCCACAGGGGGAGGTGACCCTGGCTCCAGAACCAACACCCTCCCACACAGGGGGAGGTGACCCTGGCTCCAGAACCAACATCCTCTCACAGGGGGAGGTGACCCTGGCTCCAGAACCAACATCCTCTCACAGGGGGAGGTGACCCTGGCTCCAGAACCAACACCCTCCCACAGGGGGAGGTGACCCTGGCTCCAGAACCAACACCCTCCCACAGGGGGAGGTGACCCTGGCTCCAGAACCAACATCCTCCCACAGGGGGAGGTGACCCTGGCTCAAAAACCAACACCTTCCAACAGGGGGAGGTGACCCTGGCTCCAGAACCAACACCCTCCCACAGGGGGAGGTGACCCTGGCTCCAGAACCAACACCCTCCCACAGGAGGAGGTGACCCTGGCTCCAGAACCAACACCCTCCCACAGGAGGAGGTGACCCTGGCTCCAGAACCAACACCCTCCCACAGGAGGAGGTGACTCTGGCTCCAGAACCAACACCCTCCCACAGGAGGAGGTGACTCTGGCTCCAGAACCAATACCCTCCCACAGGGGGGAGGTGACCCTGGCTCCAGAACCAACATCCTCTCACAGGGGGAGGTGACCCTGGCTCCAGAACCAACATCCTCTCACAGGGGGAGGTGACCCTGGCTCCAGAACCAACACCCTCCCACAGGGGGAGGTGACCCTGGCTCCAGAACCAACACCCTCCCACAGGGGGAGGTGACCCTGGCTCCAGAACCAACATCCTCCCACAGGGGGAGGTGACCCTGGCTCAAAAACCAACACCTTCCAACAGGGGGAGGTGACCCTGGCTCCAGAACCAACACCCTCCCACAGGGGGAGGTGACCCTGGCTCCAGAACCAACACCCTCCCACAGGGGGAGGTGACCCTGGCTCCAGAACCAACACCCTCCCACAGGAGGAGGTGACCCTGGCTCCAGAACCAACACCCTCCCACAGGAGGAGGTGACCCTGGCTCCAGAACCAACACCCTCCCACAGGAGGAGGTGACTCTGGCTCCAGAACCAACACCCTCCCACAGGAGGAGGTGACTCTGGCTCCAGAACCAATACCCTCCCACAGGGGGGAGGTGACCCTGGCTCCAGAACCAACACCCTCCCACAGGGGGAGGTGACCCTGGCTCCAGAACCAACACCCTCCCACAGGGGGAGGTGACCCTGGCTCCAGAACCAACACCCTCCCACAGGGGGAGGTGACCCTGGCTCCAGAACCAACACCTTCCCACAGGGGCAGGTGACCCTGGCTCCAGAACCAACACCCTCCCACAGGGGGAGGTGACCCTGGCTCCAGAACCAACACCCTCTCACAGGGGGAGGTGACCCTGGCTCCAGAACCAACACCCTCCCACAGGAGGAGGTGACCCTGGCTCCAGAACCAACACCCTCCCACAGGGAGAGGTGACCCTGGCTCCAGAACCAACACCCTCCCACAGGGGGAGGTGACCCTGGCTCCAGAACCAACACCCTCCCACAGGGGGAGGTGACCCTGGCTCCAGAACCAACACCCTCCCACAGGGGGAGGTGACCCTGGCTCCAGAACCAACACCTTCCCACAGGGGCAGGTGACCCTGGCTCCAGAACCAACACCCTCCCACAGGGGGAGGTGACCCTGGCTCCAGAACCAACACCCTCCCACAGGGGGAGGTGACCCTGGCTCCAGAACCAACACCCTCCCACAGGGGGAAGGTGACCCTGGCTCCAGAACCAACACCCTCCCACAGGGGGAGGTGATCCTGGCACCAGAACCAACACCCCACATGGGGAGGTGACCCTGGCTCCAGAACCAACACCCCTCCCACAGGGGGAAGGTGACCCTGAGCACCAGCAAGACAAAACGATTCAAAGCAAACACAACTCATCCGCAACAACTACTTACCCTTCTTTAACCATCTTCTTGGTCGTCTCAAGACTCTCCTTCATCCCCTCAGTCGTGTTCTTCAAGCTCTTTACCCGTCTCCGGAAGTAGAAGATAACGAACCCCAACACCATGGCCACCACGCATATAAACACTATCAACACCACGATCACAGTGGTGCTGGTGCCCTCATGAGCTACAGGAGAAACGAAACAAAACGAGATGAAAGCTGGTGCAAATGATAATAGTCATAATAATAATGGATACCCATAATGCTCTCCATCAAGAAAACCGCTGTCAACTGTCAAACAACTAAACATAACTTCACAACAGTTTCAATTAGATTTTTCTTTCTCATATTTCCAGTAAAATTCATACATGTGACTCTATAAATAAATAAATAATAATATATATATATATATATATATATATATACACACACACACACACACATCATCTCCTCACAAAACACAGTATCAACTGTAGTAGTACAGTCACAGTCTGATATCACAGTCCCGAAACGAGATGCTTATCTGTCAATAGTGTCCGCGAGGTTCTGGGTTCGAATCCTGGAGTCGCCCTTTCTCCTAAGTTTGACTGGAAAAACAAACTGAGCGTCTAGTCATTTCAGTGAGATCATAAACCAAGGTACCGTATGCAGCATGCACTTTTTTTTTTTTTTTTTTTTGCTGCCCCATCATCTGCACCGTTTCGGTGGCATTACTCCCACGCCGCTCATTTAGATTCCCCCATACACGGCCACACCCGGGTTCGTCCGTCGCAGTTCCAGCGTCGGCAGTCCACAGGGAACCATCGATGTTAGGTCACCAGGAGGCCACACACCAGAGGAGACCCTGCACTGCAGCATGCACTTTGTGCACAGAAGAATTCCAAAGAAGAACTAACCCACGGTGATGGGTACACAAATATATGCGCATGCATTTAAGGCCTGGCCAAGTGCGTCGTGTTGAGCTGCTGGCCAGGCATCTGCCTTTGAGATGTGGTGTAGCATATACCGTAAAGTTCGGTCTATAAGCCGCGACTTCTTACCCCAGCTTCAACCTCTGCGGCTTATACAATGATGCGGCTTATCTGCGGATTTTAACGATCCCGGGAGTGTCACGTTCTCGTCTATTCTTAGCTGCCCTTCAACTCACCAAAATCATGATTTCTGTCCCATGAATTTTTGGATGAGCTTCAGGATAGTGTGCTAACTGTTCACGTTTTATAAATCAAATCCGCAGACATTAAAGCCTTCAGATCAGCATTCAGTTCTACTCTGCTCAAGCGTACACCCTCATCATGCCGAAAACGCGGCGTTATGCCTAGGATGCAGCCTTCAAACTGAAGGCGATCGACCTAGCAGACGACAGTGCAAGCGACGAACCAGCAGCGACCTCCACCTTCATGAAGTGAAAGCGAGGCTGAAGTCAGTGACAAGATGGTGGAGGAAGCTTTGCTGGTTCTCTTCAACTCGGACACTGAAGATGAAGATTTTAGTGGATTCAGTGAGCAGGATAACGTTGAATAAATGTGACTATCCTTAAATTATGGATCGTATTTTCGTTGTGTTTATTTATTATTTTTTTGTGGCACTAGCAGTTATTTCATAACCTACAGTATCGACAGTTTTTCTGTAGTATCAGTATGTGTTCCGGTACCGGAAATAAGTGCAGCTTATAAACCAATGTAGTCAATAATTCCAGCGATCTCAACAGCAGATACTGAAGCCACCATTGTGAAAACTGGTCAGATCTATTGACAAGCTGCTGTGCTCTGTTCCATTCCCTTTCCTATGAGTGGAACAGCCACCAGACTCTTTCTTTCTTTCTTTCTTTTGCGTTCGACAGCTACGCAGTCAGGGTCGAAGTCCGAGGGATGCCACGAACTCGGACGTCCTGTGAAGATCGGCTACCGTCCCCCAGAGCTTGGTGTTGAGGTCAGCACCCCCAGGCCAGGACTGCTGCTGCATCTTCTCATACAGGGGGCAGTCTTCGAGAATATGGGATGGGGTCTGGTCAGCCTGGCCGCAATCACATAGGGATGTGGCTGCCACTCCAATCCTCTTCAGGTGTGCTCGGAGGCCGCAGTGTCCTGTGCGAAGGCGGTAGATGGTAGTCTGGTGTCTGCTCTCCAGTGTCCTGATGGGATCCTGGTGTGCCGGGTAGCCTCCGTTCAGGGTGACCCAGCCTCTTCGGAATCTGCGGAGGAGGAGTTTTTGCTTCCTCATACGTGGCAGGAATGGTTGGCTGTGTGAGCTGGCCACCAGACTCTAAAAACAGTGCTGACACACCGCACCACCTGACCACAGCACAGGGTCCATCTCTGATTTCCCAGCCTGCCTGAATGATATAACACATGGTCAGAGCGTGATGGAAAGTACCAGTGGCAGTCACATGCTCCTGGTTTGAAAACTAGTGATACGACGGGCGCAATAGCCGAGGGGTTAAAGCGTTGGACTGTCAATATGAGGGTCCCGGGTTCGAATCACAGTGATGGCGCCTGGTGGGTAAAGGGTGGAGATTTTTACGATCTCCCAGGTCAACATATGTGCAGACCTGCTAGTGCCTGAACCCCTTTCGTGTGTATATGCAAGCAGAAGATCAAATACGCACGTTAAAGATCCTGTAATCCATGTCAGCATTCGGTGGGTTATGGAAGCAAGAACATACCCTGCATGCACACCCCAGAAAATGGAGTATGGCTGCCTACATGGCGGGGTAAAAACGGTCATACATGTAAAAGCCCACTCGTGTGCATATGAGTGAATGCAGAAGATGAAGAAGAAGAAAACCAGTGGTCACAAAACAGCTCCCACTCTGAACGTAAGGGGGTTAAAGTGCACATACAGATGATGTTAAACCACCACTCTTTGGATCATCAGGGGGTTTTGCATCAAGAACTGTCAATAACCTGTTCCTCCAAACGTCTCTTGGAACAAGTTTACAAGGTTCATTTCACACATGGCCTGCCACTGCTTTCATGGGAGATTCTCCTGGATGAAAAAAGAGAATATCCTGGGAAAGGCTTTGGCCAGATACAAAGCCAGTTAACTTTATAACACCGCTGTTCTGTAACAAATCAAGAGGCGCGTTTTCCTCTCCGTCTTCCAAATGCACATGTATACACACATACACACATGCAGTTGCACCGACACAAAAACAATTGCAGGGGTTCTAACAACAGAACCCCTCTTGCTCACTCATCTGGGTCAATAACCAGTCATGCCCCTACAATCTGCAGCACTTCTTGCCCAAAAATATATACAGAATATTCTTCAACGCCTGCTTACCATCTGGAGGACCGGTTGTTGCAGAGGGCACCAGTGCTCCTGGGAATAACAAAAGATGCCTTAACGTTAGTGTGCTGAATACAGTAATCATTGGAAGTCAACTCTAGGAACAAAAGAACACACACACACATACACACACACACACATACACTCACACACACACACACACACATGCACACAAACACACACAAATCATGTGAACACACACACGCGCGCGCACACACACACACACACACACACATGCACACACGTGCACACATTCACAAACCATGCGGACATACATACACACACACAAACCATGTGAACACACACACACACACACACATGCACACATACACACACAAATCATGTGAACATTCACACACACACACATGCACACACAAACCATATGAAAACACATACACACACACAAACCATGCGAACACACACACACACACACACACACACACACACACACATACACACACAAGTCATGCAAACACACACACACTCACACACACACACATGCACACACACACGCACACATACCATGGACATAGCAACCCTGCAAAACTACTCCACAAGTACAGCAGCATCAATTCACATGAACTAATAAAATCATATAACAGACTAAACATAAACATTGACAGTCACAGTGTCAGTGCAAAACCTACACAAACCTATGGAACTGTCAGCAGCATTATGCAATAGAAACTGTACACAAAATACACACGCGCACACACACACACACACACACACACACACACACACTACAGCATCATCAATTCACCCGAACTAATAAAATCATATAACAAGACTAAACATAAACGTTGACAGTCACAATGTCAGTGCAAAACCCACACAAATCTATAAGAATAACTTGATTATCTCCAACTGGAGAAATTTGGTCAGGTGCATTATCACAACATAGACAAGTAAACAACATGGGGACCATAACTGTAAAAGTCAACAACAGCTTTTACGAAGATTACGAAAACACAAATGTAAAAAATATCACATACACCATTTCATACATACATCCACACGCTGCAGGTAATAACTAGTATTCTTAATGTAAAAAACAGAAAGAATTAAGAAACATTATTTTGAATATAATTATTAGCATAGCCTACTATATCGCACATTGATTATAATAGACAGATAAGATAAGAATAAAGATAAATTGCGGAAAACCACAACCAGATAATCAGCACCCCCCCCCCCCCCCCCCCCCCCCCCCCCATGCACGCGGATTACTATGGAACTGTCAGCAGCATTATGCAATATAAACTGTACACAACACACACACACACACACACACACACGCATGCACGCACGCACACACACACGCACGCACGCACACACACCTTGTCAATAAAAGTCATCCTGTGATAGACAACAATAAATCACTGAAGACTGAATCAAATAAGAGAGGCTTACATGTGATTCCTGCTGATTTTTTTTTTTTTTTTTTTTTTTTTTTTTTTTTTTTTTAAGATAAAGGGAAAATTCATCCCTTTTTCAAAAAGAAAACCAAGAAAACAGTAACTCTTCAGCTCAGTCACAGCATCCAGACACTGTTGTAAGTATGTGTTCTTTGCTAAAGCTGACTTGGCACTCACTTAACCCATAATGTGTGTGGTGTGTGTATGTGTTGGAGCTCATGTACGTTTATATGTATTTGACTGTGCTTTCGTATCTGTGAAACTGCATGTTTGGTGCATCATCTGTTATGCATGTGTGGGTGTTATGTGTGAATGTGTGTCTTCATGTTTTACATTTATTTGCTTATTTATCATCATTGTTGTCTTTTTTTTTATCTTTTTTTTTTTATTAGTATTATTATTATTATTACTACTACTACCTTTTTCTATATTATAATTATTATTTATTTATGTAAGCTTATCCATTATTTATTCCCCTTTTTCTATCTTTTTTTTTTCTTTTCTTTTTTTCTCAAGGCCTAAGTGCGTTGGGTTACGCTGCTGGTCAGGCATCTGCTTGGCAGATGTGGTGTAGCGTATATGGTTTTGTCCGAACGCTGTGACGCCTCCTTGAGCTACTGAAACTGAAACTGAAAACTTAACCCATACCCCGACTCCTGTGGAACATGTAGCAGTGTTACATCTCCACAGCTGTGTGTTTTTCTGCTACAGTCTTGACATGCGTACCGGTAATTCATGTGTTCACTAAGCAATTCTATGGCGAGCTGCAACAAGGGAAAAGATCACACGGAGGTCAGAAGAAGCGCTTCAGAGATACTCTGAAAGTCTCTCTTAAAGCATTTGATATCAACCCTGACTCCTGGGAAGAATCTGCAGCGGACCGTGACAAATGGCGCGCTGCTGTGCACAAAGGTGCCAAGTTGTGCGAGGCCAACAGGACTGCTGCAACTGTTCAGAAGAGGCAGGCCAGAAAGTCACGGGCAAACAAGCTCCCTGACAATGATATGCCTGTCTTTGTCTGCCCCAACTGTCAGCAAACATTTCGTGCGCAGATTGGACTATTCAGCCATATGCGCACTCACAGATAGATTCATGAGCATCCTCCCCCCCACCCCACCACCACCCTCCCCCCATCCCCCAGCTGGATGACAACGATGGTCATCATCGATCTCGATGGACACACACCAAGCAATTCAGTCATAATTTTTGTGTCAGCCAGTAAAAATACTGGTCTGTGTGCTCCATTTTTAGACATAAAATTCACAGTAACCACTCTGGCCAAGTCCAGTTCTTTCAAAAAGATTACTCAAGCACCAGACTGGATGCAAGTTTCAAGTTTTAATTATCCTTTCACTCCTATTGGAGTACATCATAACCGTTATAAAATGTATACAGATGTGAATTTATTGTGTCCTCTGTGTAATAACGAAAATGAAGATGAAAAACATTTTCTGCTCTGTTGTCAGGCTTATCGTGATTTACGTATAAAGTATATTCCACAAAAGTATTATCAGGATCCTTCCCTGTTCCGGACTGCATTGCTTATGGCATCTCGAAGAGAACCGATAGTAAGGAATGTGTGTATGTATTTATACAACGCTTTTAAAAGACGCACCATTATGCTTAGCTGATTTAAGTAACTGCTTTTGTAATGTCTTCTGTCAGTATATTACTGTTTCAATGAGTTACTCTGAAAATGTGTGTGAATTATTCACAAATACTGTACCCCCTTCAGAAGGGGCCATGGCCTATACTGATTAAACTATTCGAGTTCGAGTTCGAGTTCGAGTATGGAGGATTACTGCAAAATAATATTTTCGTGCCCAGAACAAACATTTCCAAATACACAACAATGTCACATGAAAGTTGAGAAAACACAAATGTCTTTTAACTCCAAAAGTATAGCTAGGCAACATCTGCAAATCTAATCATCTTACTTACAGCTAAAATGACTTTTTTTTTTACCTCCTTTGAGCATATTACAAAAAATTAAAAACCGATATTGGAGACAAATATTTTTGAGGAACATATCTATTTCGTAGCTGATCATAATTGGGACATTCCATTATAAAATGAAACTCATCACCAATCACAGACATGTTACAAACCTTACAAATTCTTATTCCAAAATCTTGAATAACCAGTGCTATAACTATAGAACAGGACAAAGAATGTGAACTGTGATCTTCAGAAACGTATTCTTATGATCTACTTTGTATTTTATACTACTTTGTATTTTCAAGCACTTGATTGAAATAAATAGAGTTTGCACTGAGACTTCTGATGAGGTGATTGTTTATTCCTTGCCAGTCCTCAGGTTACACCTACAAAAACCCTCTCAGGCTGATGTAAAAGGAAATTTTCTATCAAAAATTACGTTTAAGTAGCATACTTACCGTGACCCACTAGTGCAGACTCCGGCAGGGGTCTGACATTCCTGTCCTGTGCAAACTACTATCCGCCTTTGCAGAGAAAACAAAAGTAGCTACAGCCGATAACCTCCCGGAAGTAGGTAACCTCCCCTTTGCCTCCCTGACTAGCGCCCTCTTTTTTTACAGCAGCCATCACAACTCCTGTTCCTGTGCTCTTCATACGGCTAAGTTTTTTTGTTTTTTTTTAAATTTTCTGTCTGTTTGCCAATTCTCTGGCGTTCTTGTTTTTTGTCAAATTATGTCTCCAACCAGGTCAGTGTGAGGCCATACTGAATACAAAACAATAAAATCATTCTATACTTTCAGTCATGCCTTTTTTTTCTTTTTCTTTTTTTCTTTTGGGCGAATGAGATCTGTTTTTAAGAGATTATTTCCCCATTGTATATTCAGATTCATGTCACATTAAACTGCATAACGTTTGCCGCTACAGGTAGATTTAAGTGTCAAAGTAACTTCTCTACTAAACAGAAGTAGTTACTATTTCAGCTAAAAATAATAATATGATTGCTATTAATCAATGCTGACAATAGATAAAATCAAAAGTGTAAAAGTTTTGTGAGAAAATATAAATGTAGCAGAACAATGACTGGAAACATGTACTGCTTCTTCCAAATTTCTTGAATCCCTCCTTTTTAAAAAAAAAAAAAAAAAAAAAAAAAAAGGCATTTTATATCTGAAATGTGTGGATTTTTTTTTTTTTTTTAATCTATTTTTCAATCAGTGTTGGTGTTGACTGGCGAAGTATTTCCGGAAAGAATTAATTTGTTTAAACTTACAAGGACACACACACACATAGCCACACACACACACACACACACACACACACACACACACTCACTCACACACAGACAACCCAAAAACAGTGCAAACACGCACACAGATAACTGAAACAGGACTGTTCCAAAAGACTGACTGTTTACACACATCAACAGAAAAAGTAGAGGATTTCTGACAGAAAGAAAGGGAACAAGGAAGCACTCACTCTCCAGAGAGAAGTGGCAGGTCTTTGCCACAGGCCAGTCAGGGTCAGTAACTCTGCAGACATACTCCCCTTCATCCTCCTCGCTGACCGAGGACAGACTGACCGTCAGGTACCGAGTGACATTGGAGAAGTCCATCCGTGTATGCTGGTCTGGCAGTGTTTGATTACATTTGTAATCAGGGTGTCCATTCACGTCGCACACCGCTATATATTCTGTGGAAAACATTTTGACATTTAGCTCTGTATTTTATATAACAAGTTTTAAAAAAGTACATACATACATACATGTACACGTAGCACACCGCTATATATTCTGTGCAAAACATTTTGAAATTTATCTCTGTATTTTATATAACAAGTTTTAAAAAAGTACATACATACATACATGTACACGTAGCACACCACTATATATTCTGTACAAAACATTTTGAAATTTATCGCTGTATTTTATATAACAAGTTTAAAAAATACATACATACATACATGTACACGTAGCACACCGCTATATATTCTGTGCAAAACATTTTGAAATTTATCTCTGTATTTTATATAACAAGTTTAAAAAGTACATACATACATACATGTACACGTAGCACACCGCTATATATTCTGTGCAAAACATTTTGAAATTTAGCTCTGTATTTTATATAACAAGTTTAAAAAAAGTACATACATACATACATGTACACGTAGCACACCACTATATATTCTGTGCAAAACATTTTGAAATTTATCTCTGTATTTTATATAACAAGTTTAAAAAGTACATACATGCATGTACACAAAAATACATCTCTTCAGCAGATGCATATGGACATAGCATATATATATATATATATATATATATATATATATAGACATGCCTTCAAGTATACAAACACACACAAATTTTTAGACACCAAAACAAAACAGACAGACAAATGCTGCTTCTCAAAACTTGAGCGCTTGTTGAAAATTTGCAATGTGCAATGTCAGGGTTTCACAGCTCAAAACCACACAGTGCAATCAAAGATATGGAACACACAACATGATCTCACTCAGTACGGCCAGTCCTCTCTTCTCCTCTTAAACAGACCCCTCGGATGTCCAGTGGGTGTCTGAATGACCCAACCTTTAGCTTCCGTCGTCAGAATTGTGGTATTCTTTGTCAACATTCACCTCTTCAGTATAAGAGCCTTCCGCTGGCAATATTTTGATGATGGTAACTGGGGTGAAACGCTGTCAACGTCGTCTCTTTCGCCGTTGGTATGGAGAGAGTTAACAACTGATTTTTATTATAAGACAAGCTAAGCCTGTGTCATCTCAAGCCCTGACCACCCCCCCCCCCCCAACCCACCTGCCTCTCTACTGGAAATCTGACGCTGTATGAAAACCTCCTTCCGCTGACCCTCGTCCTGCATGTTGACCTTAAAGTCACAGGTCAGCTCTGCTGTCTCACCTTTCACCACTGAGGGCATATCGCATGTCGCTACCTGTGTATCTGAAATGCAGAAGGCACAGACACACACATATATTTATATTTAAATATATAGTGAGATAGACAGACAGATAGATAGATAGACTGATAGATGTATACACACACACACATATCGAGAGAGAGATCTGCCATAAACTGACTGACATATAACTATTAATCAATGTTGACATCAATGTTGACAATATGTAAGACTGATTAAAGTGCTAAAGTTCTGCGAGAAGTATAGAAATTTTTTTTTTTTAATGTAACAAAAAAATGAACATGGAAACATTTACTGATTCTTCCAATTTCTGGAAGAGCATTAATTGTGATTATAATTGTAATGTGGAGAAATTTTTGTTTCCTTCTATTTGTAAATCAATTTTGGTGTTGACTGGCAAACCAATTCTAGAAAAAAATAAACTTTTTAAAGTTTACCATGGGGACACACACACACACACAACACACACACAAACAAACACCCACACACGCACGCACACGCACATATATATATATATATACAGACAACCAAAGACAGTGTACACAGACAAATGGAAAAGGGTGATTTGCAAAGACTCACTACACATGTGAGCCTAAAACGTAGAGAATCGCTCAAAGACAGGGAAGAAGAAACACTCACTCTTCAGAGAGAAGTGGCAGGTCTTTGTCACCGGCCAGTGAGGGTCAGTAACTTGGCAGATGTACTCCCCTTCATCCTTCTCGCTGACCGAGGACAGACCGACCGTCAGGTACCGAGTGACGTTGGAGAAGTCCAACCGTGTCAGCCCTGACAGCGGCTTACACTTGTAATCAGGGTATCCATTCACGTCGCACACCGCTATATATTCTGTGCAAAACATTTTCAAAGTCTTTTTTTTTTTTTTTTTTCCAGGACAATAATATGTTTGAAAAAGTATGTATATTACATTTTAATCTCTCTCTCAAGCAGGCATACACAGACATAACATCTGTAAAAAAAACAACACAGACATGCGTGCAAGAAGCAGACATATGTATAGAAACAGACAAGACAGACAGACACACAGACAATTGGTGCTTCTCAAAACTTGTGAACTTGGAGAAAATTTGCACTGTCACGGTTTCACAGGTCAAAAGCATACCATACAATCAATAGTATGGAACATAACACAATCACAAAGAAAATGAACCCTGTGCACAACTGATTTTTGACTCACTTGTGTAAACAAAGTGAGTCTATGTTTTAACCCGGTGTTCGGTTGTCTGTGTGTGTGTGTGTGTGTCTGTGTGTGTGTCTGTGTGTCCGTGGTAAACTTTAACATTGACATTTTCTCTGCACATACTTTGTCAATTGACACCAAATTAGGCATAAAAAAATAGGAAAAATTCAGTTCTTTCCAGTCATCTTGTTTAAAACAATGTTGCATCTCTGGGATGGGCACAAAAAAATAAAAAAAGAAGCCTAATTATATGCAAACTGCATTTACTGTTATATTTATATTTTTTGTATTCTTTAAACTTGGCACTTTGATCTGATATTCTGACCCAACAACAAGAGCAGTCATTATTATCATTTTTTGTTCAAACAGGAACTTCTTTTGCTAAGCATGGAAGTTTTATTTATTTTGCAAACGTTTTGGTGCAGATAGTAAAAAAAGGGAAATTACTCTGTAATTAATGCTAGGGGACTTAATTTGCTTTAAACTGATCTTTCTCATCTTAAACATTACATTTTGAAATTATACTCAATACATAAAAAGCTTGGATTAAAAAAAAAAAAGTGTATCACAAGTGAGTCTTGAAGGCCTTGCAACATCTCATGCCCTGATCACCATCCTCAAACCGACCTGTCTCTCCAGGGGAAGTCTGGCGCTCTATGAAAATTTCCTTCCGCTGACCCTCATCCTGCATGTTGACCCCAAAGTCACAGGTCAACTCTGCTTTGTGACCTGTCACCACTGAGGGCATCTCACACTTCGTGGCCTGTGGATCTGAAATGCGGAGGCACGTGCACACACACACACACACACACACACACACACGTATGTATATAATATATGCATTCAGTCACACACACACACATGCATTCAGTCACACACACACACAATTGTATGTATATAATATATGCATTGAGTCACACACACACACACACACACACACACGCAGACACACACACACACACACACACCCCTTTCATCCTTCCATTAAAAAACAAACAAAAAAAACAACCTTACAAGCACCACTGAGTTCACTCATAAATGTAACAACCTGTCATAATTGCACCACAAATCAAAGTTTTAAACATATCACAAGTACATAAATAAATAAGTTGGTAATACACACACACACACACACACACACACACATGTATGTATATAATATATGCATTCAGTCACACACACACACACACAAACACACACATTTTGCTTTCTTCTTATAAACTGACAGATGAAAGACAGGAAAAAAATATTCCAACTAAGGAAAATTATTGTCATTTCTAGATTAAACTGAACATACACAGAGAGGGTGGGGGTGGGGGTGGGGGGAGAAATCATGTTGCCTACATGCTAACTGACCACAAAGGGGCCGTTTCAGAGGTGAGGGAAGAGAGGCAAAGCCTTCTCTTGACTCGTGTGACTCCCACTAAAATTACCAAACAAATCAGTGCTTTGTTTTCGTTCCGTTTTTTTTATTTTGCATTCCCAGATGTGTGAAAGCGAATGTGCAACTACTGAAAAAAAAAATGTGGTCTTTATTTTGATATTTTGTCTGCTTTGATGTGTAACATATTTGCATATGTGATGGAAAAACTGACGGGCGCAATAGCCGAGTGGTTAAAGCGTTGGACTGTCAATCTGAGGGTCCTGGGTTCGAATCACAGTGACGGCGCCTGGTGGGTAAAGGGTGGAGATTTTTACGATGTCCCAGGTCAACATATGTGCAGACCTGCTAGTGCCTGAACCCCCTTCGTGTGTATATACAAGCATAAGATCAAATACGCACGTTAAAGATCCTGTAATCCATGTCAGCGTTCGGTGGGTTATGGAAACCAGAACATACTCAGCATGCACACCCCCGAAAACGGAGTATGGCTGCCTACATGGCGGGGTAAAAACGGTCATACACGTAAAAGCCCACTCGTGTGCATACGAGTGAACGCAGAAGAAGAAGAAGAAGATGGAAAAACTGCCTGGCAACTCATCTGCGTGATTGCTGGAAAAAAGGTTTATGTAGCTGACAATTCACACACACACAAATTTTGTGCTGCTAATATTCTGAGCATTCACTGATACCCCCCTCGCCTCTACCCACAAAAAACAAAACAAAAAAAAAACAAAAAAAAAACACATACACACAGAGAAAGAAACCCTGAAACATACAAAATTACAACTGATTCAAATCACCATGATGAAACCAGAAAATAACACAAATCACTTAAAATTTCACTCACCGGAACAGCGTACAAAGTCTGCAAAGATCACCAGGATGCTCCAAATCAGCAGAAGACAGCGTGAAAATTTTGGCAGCGCCATTCTGTCAGTGTGCACTCTTTAAGGGATGGTGCTATGTCAGACTGTCGGTCTTGGAATTCACTGTCAATGTCTGCAGTGAGAAGCATATTATAATACATGAAGACACTCACAAAGCCTTATCAGCAAACAAATATACATCAGCAAACGAATCCTTTTAAACCCAAACCAATCACAGTAAAAATTATCTGATACATCAAATTGACTATGACTGCATCATTACTGAAAAATTTTTCATGCCCGCAGTAAAATGTATCAATGTTGAATACTAATGCTGGAAAGTATATTAGTTTCAGTAAGATATTTACCAGCATACTTTCACCTCAACAACAAAAATATATGCACCAGCTGTGCAGGTCTTGAGGAGATGATATCACATGTGGTGCACTGCCTGGCAGGAAAGCATATTTAAGATAGCCCAGAGCGTAAACCACTGGACTGAACGTAAACCACAGGACTGAACGTAAACCACTGGACTGAACGTAAACCAATGGAGAGTGGTTCCATACTTCAGCTGGAGTCTGTCAGGGCTGCCTTCTGTCTCCCATGCTGTTCAACATTCCTGGAACGCATCACGCATCACGACAGAGGCACTTGAGGATCATATTCCACACAGTCATCACTGGAGGAAGAACCATCACTTAACTCTTTCCATACGAACGGCGAAAGAGACGACGTTAACAGCGTTTCACCCCAATTACCATCATCAAAATATTGCAAGCGGAAGGCTCTTATACTGAAGAGGTGAATGTTGACAAAGAATACCACAATTCTGACGACGGAAGCTAAAGGTTGGGTCATTGAGACACCCACTGGACATCCGAGGGGTCTGTGTAGAGGAGAAGAGAGGACTGGCCATACTGAGTGAGTAAAACAGCTTGGCAGGCAGTGAGCAAGAACTCTGCCAGCTTGTAAACAGACTGGATGAAACACTGACAAGACACAGCATGGAAACCAGCGCCAAAAAGACCAAGCCGATGACCTGCCACAACGCCACCATCACTACTGTCCAGGGACAGAAGGCAGAAACTGTTCAACAGTTCACCTACCAGGGATTCATCAACAGGAATGAAGGATCCAAACCAGACATCCTCTCATGGGTAGCAAAGACAACATCAGCACTGCCCAGACTGAAACCTATATCATGGAACTTTAGAAGGACAGCCAAATCTCCATGAAACACAAGATCAGACTTCTGAATGCACAGTGCGGTATATTCCATCGTCCTGTATGCATGCGAGACAGGAACCTTCACAGCAGATCTGGAAAGAATTCAATCCATGGGAATGAGGGGTTACCGTAAATACAAAGCATCAGATACATTGCCAACATCATGACGGGAGCAATAGCCGAGTGGCTAAAGCGTTGGACTTTCAGTCTGAGGGACCTGGGTTCGAATCACGGTGACAGCGCCTGGTGGGTAAAGGGTAGAGATTTTTACGATCTCCCAGGTCAACATATGTGCAGACCTGCTAGTGCCTGAACCCCCTTCGTGTGCAAACGCATGCAGAAGAACAAATACGCACGTTAAAGATCCAGTAATCCATGTCAGCGTTCAGTGGGTTATGGAAACAAGAACATACCCAGCATGCACACCCCCAAAAACGGAGTATGGCTGCCTACATGGCGGGGTAAAAACGGTCATACACATAAAGGCCCACTCGTGTGCATACAAGTGAACGTGGGAGTTGCAGACCACGAACGCAGAAGAAGAGCACGCTGGTTCGAATCACGGCTCAGCCGCCGATATTTTCTCCCCCTCCACTAAACCTTGAGTGGTGGTCTGGACGCTACTCATTCAGATGAGACGATAAACCGAGGTCCCATGTGCAGCATGCACTTAGCGCACGTAAAAGAACCCACGGCAACAAAAGGGTTGTTCCTGGCAAAATTCTGTAGAAAAATCCACTTCGATAGGAAAAACAAATAAAACTGCACGCAGGAAAAAATACAAAAAAATGGGTGGCGTTGTAGTATAGCGATGTGCTCTCCCTGGGGAGAGCAGCCCGAATTTCACACAGAGAAATCTGTTGTGATAAAAAGAAATACAAATACAAATACAACAACGATGGACTGACAACACTGCACAATGGACATGAAAACCATGTGCAGCAAAACAGGCTGTGACACACAACCAGCAGACCTGGAGAAATCTGGTGAGCAGTTCCTTTGTGCAGCATCATTATAACTCTTCATGGAGCTGAGGGGAAAGAGACGAGGGAGAACGTACACAAACCCACACGATGTGGAGTCAAGCTAGACGGGCGCAATAGCCGAGTGGTTAAAGCGTTGGACTGTTAATCTGAGGGTCCTGGGTTCGAATCACAGTGACGGCACCTGGTGGGTAAAGGGTGGAGATTTTTACGATCTCCCAGGTCAACATATGTGCAGACCTGCCAGTGTCTGAACCCCCTTCGTGTGTATATGCAAGCAGAAGATCAAATACGCACGTTAAAGATCCTGTAATCCATGTCAGCGTTCGGTGGGTTATGGAAACAAGAACATACCCAGCATGCACACCCCCGAAAACGGAGTATGGCTGCCTACACGGCAGGGTAAAAACGGTCATACACGTAAAAGCCCACTCGTGTGCATACAAGTAAACGCAGAAGAAGAAGAAGGAGTCAAGCTACCATGCAGAATGAATGTACAATGGAATATATTTAATGCTAACGTCCATATTCTAAATATATTTCTGTTAATAATTACGATGTAATAATTAATTGCAATGTTTTAAAAGCGAATATGTGAAATGCTTTTATTTGAGAACATATGTTTATTACTCTTGTTTCATCAAGTAAACTGCGTGTGTGGGGTGGGTGGAAGGTGGGTGGGTGCGAGTGTGTGCTGATTATCTGGTTGTGGTTTTCCGCAATTTATCTTTATTCTTATCTTATCTGTCTATTATAATCAATGTGCAATGTAGCAGGCAATGCTTATAATTGTATTCAAAATAATGTTTGTTAATTCTTTCTGTTTTTACATAAAGAATACCAGTTATTACCTGCAGTGTGTGGATGTGTGTATGAAATGGTGTATGTGATATTTTTTACATTTGTGTCTTTGTAATATTCGTAAAAGCTGTTGTTGATTTTTACAGTTATGGTCCCCATGTTGTTTACTTGTCTATGTTGTGATAATGCACCTGACCAGATTTCTCCAGTTGGAGATAATAAAGTTATTCTTATTCTTATTCTTATAATCAGGACACTAAGCGATGCCATACACTTGCTGCATTATCAGCTGCACAAGCCGAGGATGACTTCTTCTTCATTCGTGGGCTGCAACTCCCACGTTCACTCATATGTACATGAGTGGGCTTTTTACGTGCATGACCGTTTTTACACCACCATGTAGGCAGCCATACTCCGTTTTTGGGGTGTGTGCATGCTGGGTATGTTCTGGCTTCCATAACCCTCCCAACAATGACATGGATTACTGGATCTTTAATGTGTGTATTTGATCTTCTGCTTGCATATACACACAAAGGGGGTTCAGGCACAAGCAGGTCTGCACAAACGTTGACCTGGGAGATCGGAAAAAAATCTCCACCCTTTACCCACCATGCACTATTACTGAGATTCAAACCCAGGACCCTCAGATTGAAAGTCCAACGCTTTTACCACTCGGCTATTGCTCCCGTAAGTCGAGGACAAAATGCCAAATTCAGACCAATTGGGTGTCAGAGTTATCAAATTCCCAACGATAAAACAACTGCAGAGAAGCAGGTTCAGAAAGTCACAGGACAAAGTAGACAGGCATAGATTACAGCTATCCAGCACATCCCAGTGACATTTGCAAACACCATTGACCGTTTGCCTGCTCATTCTGTACATTTCCATGCAGGTAAGAACAGTACCTAGTTAGGTGCGAAATGTGTGTGTGTGCGCGCGCGCGCATGCATGAGAGAGAGAGAGAAAGAGAGAGAGAGAGGGTGAGAGAGAATGTGAAAGGTCACACATAAAAAACAACAAAGCAAAACAACTAGACCAAATATATGAGAGGAGGATTGAGATGGTGTACCAGTGCTTATATATATATATATATATATATATATATATATATATGTATGTATGTATGTGTATATGAGTATGTGTGTGTGAATGCACACGCATATGCACATGACATGCGAATATGAAGCGTGTTCACATGTGCTTAAGTGTGTGTGTGCATGTGTGTTCACTTATGTCAGTGAACTGCCAATGTGTGTGTGTCTGTGTGTGCATGTGTTCTCTCTCTCTCTCTGTCTCTCACTCTCTCTCACACACGCACATATATTTTTATGTATATGTATGTGTGTGTGTATATATATATACACACACACATATATATATATATATATATATAGATATATATATATAGATATATATATTCATGTTTTGTACACTCCATCACATGTGCTTCATGATAACAAAAGAAAAACATTGTTTTCTCATCAGTTACTAATTTAACCGTACAACACTGGGCAAATTTCTTTCTTCCGTAACTTTTCTCTCAAGTTTCTGTTTTCATGTCAGCCAAAGAATAAATAAATATATATATATATATATATATATATATATATATATATATATATATGTATGTATGTATATTGGGATTTCGTTGGTAATTGCAGTGGGAGTTTGGCAAATATGACTTAAGTCAGGAGAAGGTGTCGAGGGTCACATAACCAATCTGTGAGTCAAGAGTTTGATTCCTGGTTGGACTTTTCTGTACGGACCGGGTCTATCAGCCATCAGTGAACAGTTCTTACCGGACAGAATGGAAAGCCAACTCAAGAATCAACTGAAGAAATAAATGGCCCGCATCAGTTTCCCTGCAACGCCGTAACTCAAGTATGCATAGATTTTCATTGACCGAGAATTGAACGTTACATCCGATAAATATTCGGGACCGATGTCGAGCTACTCAGTCGCTGCGCATCGATCGAGAATCGACGGATGCACAGCGCCGGTCAAAAACTGCTGGTAAAATACTGAGGGTCCTGTGTTCTGAAATGGGACTTCACCCAATGGCGCGTGACGTCATTCGCTCTCCGAACACTGGAAACAAAAACAAATCTATACTGTTACCAAGGAGCGCCGCTACGGTAGCCGGACTGGCCTAACTGTATAGTTTAGCACATCCCTTTCGATCAACAAAAAGCAAATTTCTCAGTTGGCCGTCAACAGCCCACAAGTTAAATTGCTCCCAACACTGAGCAATCTGTCACAAAACGACGTTTCATCAACATAATTATTTTTGGTCGTCACGTGGAAGAAAATGATAAAAACCTTCTCAACCTTGTCAGTTTTCAATGCCTATTGCAACTTCAGTTATTTGTAGTTATTCGGTCACAGGCCAACGGAAATTTTCACAACAACAATCTCCTATCGCCATCTCTTCCGAAAAACGCGCCCACTTAACTAGCCGTTTCTCGAAAAAACTGGCAGTAGGCCCTACATCTCGTCATATCCTGCTTCCAAGTGACAGATAAAATAATTAATCACCCGGAACGTGACACAATATTGGGTCGAATATATACTATTTCCAATTTGTTTTTTAGTATGCGACTACTAAATAAATTCCAATGAAATATGACTGAAAACTTACCGGTTTTACTCTCTGTAAACAAAAACAATCAATATCAAGCGACTTCGCGCGAAGTTGTTTCTGCAAACTGATTCAGGCTCTGCGCTGCGGCGTGATATCAAGTTGCGATGTGCGCGAGCCTCGCCGGCCGGTGTTATGTACCGAAATCACCCCCCCGTTTCGAAACCACTCCCCGGGGGGTGATTATGGGCATGTGTCTAAACGCACCCTCTGGGCACTTGTTCCAGAACAGTATAGAATCACTCCATCCCTGTTCCAGAATCACACACACACCCCCCCCCCCCCCCCGCTTACGTTGGATGAGAGTGAATCTGGCCTTATATCCACGTGGCCCACTGCCCCATCTTCTGTTTTCAGCAGTCGTGTGCTGCAGCTCCCACGTTCACTCGAATGTACACGAGTGGCCGGGCTTTTACGTGTATGACCGTTTTTTTACCGACCCCACCATGTAGGCAGCCATACTCCGCGGCTTTCAGCACCCGCCCCCTCAATGCTAGTTCTCAACACGTACCCGGAGAAGAGGAGGGGAGTTATTCTGCCGCCGGGGACCAATGCTCATACCCCCCTCCACACTAAACGGGCATAGGGCCACAATCACCCCCCCCCCCCCGGCCCTTCCCCCCTGCTCCCCCCCCTTCTCCCCCTTATGAGAACTGAACATTGGGTGGAGATTGTATCAGCGTACCACTGAGATGACCTCGATGAAAGGTACAAGGCCAGATTTTCTTCACTTCTCTCTTCACTTCTGTGATCTTTGTGATAGAAGACAATCGCCGAAGTGCAGGAGCGGGGTGGGGGGGTGGTCCGGGGGGGCGGGGGAGGGAGGGGGGGGGGGGGGGGTCAGCGCAGCGCAGGCACTTTGGTTTACCCCACTGATCTAAAAATAGATCATTTGGGGACTGAGGGATTAACCAGCGAATGTTCATGAACCCAGGAAGTAGGGCATGGAGAAACGCGGCTGATAATGCAGGCCGTACTCAACGCTTGTTTAGCGGTTTAAAAAAAAAAAAAATTAAAAAAAAAAAAAAGCTTCTTTCGCGCATCATTTTCCTGGGTGGATCGGAAATAAAAACACTCAGCAAAAGAGAATCAAGTGGTTCGCTCGGCAAAATAGCGCAAAATAAGTTTTGTTCCAGTGATTCCAAACACAATAATAAATATCCTTTCTTACCTTCTTCACTGTACAGCTCACGGCAGCTAATGGCAACGGCTGAAACATGAACACGGCAGAAAGAGAAGAGAAGGGAGGGTGAGCGTCATGATCCGTCACGAAACTCGTTAAAATTTAAAACCATCTCGAAGAAAACAGGGACTTCTTACAAAGAAATCATTCATTTAAAAATAATAATAATAATAATAATAATAACCAAAACAATTAGCATGCCTGCATGTCATGCTGATCAACTTACCTTTCGAGTCAGTGGTAGGGTTTTTCCTGACAGCAAATGAACTGGCACACTGTTGCCGCACGGTGTGTAGTGCGACCCCCCGTGCGACCAGCAAGGGGATTGGTTGGGGCGGGATAGAGTATCTGTCGGCCTTTGGCATCAGTTTCCGTCGCGCGCAGCGGCGATTAGGTACACTGTGCACTGCTCACTGTCTTGACAGCTTTTAGCGGTACCCTTGCACTGTTGATCTCTCTTCACCAGTCTTAAAAAAAAAATAATAATAAAAAATTTTAAAAAATGGTTTCGGTACAGCGGCCGATAATGACTGTCCACTAAACATTATGTACCGAAAGTGCATAGTCAAAAAAAAAAAAAAAGTGAATGTTTGGTGTACAACTTTTACTGATTTGGAATAGGTTGCCACTCGTCGAAAACACCGCATATCTACCGCCAGGTAACAATTAAATTACTCCCATGACAGAAACAAAAATCTGAACACGACATGCACAAACAATAAAAACAAACAAGATAAACACTGAGATGAACAAACAAAACGAAAAAAAAAAAAATAAGTAAAATAAAATAATAAAATAAAAAATAAAAAATCTCCCGGCAGTTGTATACCCACTATATTTTTATGTGAACTGAATACGCATGGAAACAAACATTTTGAGCAACACATAACACTGGGCACACACACACACGTGTGCGAAAACACACACACACTCTCTCTCTCTCTCTCTCTCTCTCTCTCTCTCTCTCTCTCTCTCTCTCTCATGAATCAAAATTCACACACAGGCACATACACACACTCGCTGGAAATACATACATACGAATATAAATACTCTCATGACTCAAAAGTCACACACACACACACACACACACACACACACACACACACACAACACACACAACACACACACACAAACACACACACACACACACACACACACACACACACACACACACACACAACACACACACACACACAACACACACACACACACACACACACACACACACACACACACACACACACACATGCGTGCGCTGTCTGGCACCCAGTCCTTCAGATGAAAACTGACTGATTATACATTTTCTACTTCTTTTTTTTTTTTTTTCAATAGTTACCCACATATCAAACCAATAATGGGCATATAAGTGACATACCCAAGTAAAGTTGTTGATGGAATTCTTTATTATTATGATTATCATTATTATTAATATTATTAAGTAATGAAGAAGATCTCATGACGGAAAATCTGCATTGCGTCGATACCACTGTTCTCCAGGAAAGACAGCAGGATCCCGAAGATGCTGCTGTATAGCCAGCCGAAGGAAGGCTACCGTGAAATTGGAAGACCCTGCAAGCGCTTCAAGGACACCTTGAAGACAAACCTCAAAGCCTGTTACATAGACATCGCTTCTTGGGAAACTGATGCCCTTGACCGCTCTCGCTGGAGGATGCTGTGCTCTAGTGGCATAAAGACATTTGAAAACAAGAGAACGCTGACCATTAAGGCGAAGCGGGAAGCAGGGCTTAACTTATGGAGACGTTTTCCCTTGGAACACCTATGTGAAGTGCTGCGCATCCAGAATCGGCCTCTTCTCCCATAGGAGGACACACACCGATAGATAAGCCTGCCTGCCTACTCATCCGTTGGTCCGACGGGAGACTCCATCACTTGGGAACCATTGAAACGTGTCTTGTCACACATGCACATGCCTCTACAAAGGACATTGCTGACGAGTTTCTCTATTTTGTTTGCGTGCCATTTATTTTATTTTCTTCTTTTCTTTTTCGTTTTTTTTTTTAAACTATCAGACAAAATTTTTATCTAGTTATTATGAAATCCACCCAAATTCCTATAAATTCTACTTACTTAGCTACTGTTTTCTGAAAACAGAAACAAACAAACAAAAGAATACTGTTAAAACTTAAACCCTTTGTTTTTTTCTATACGTAGTTCCTTGTCTATTGATAGGAAATGTTTTTGTTTGTTTATATTATGAGTGAAATGTTACTTGTTAGTGCGTATATATTGAGTGATTGCACGAATGAGCCTATTTCTAGTTGTTTTTTTGTTTTTTGTTTTTTTTGTTTGTTTGTTTTTTGTTGTTTTTGTTTTTTTACATCACTCTTTTTATTTACAGGGTATGTGTAAAAGATAAATGTATGTAATGTTTCAATGTCCCCACTGGGATGGTGCACACAAAATAAACTCCTTGCTTTGCCTTGCCCTGCCTATAGCCTTGCCTTGCCTAGCCTAGCCTAGCCTTGCCTTGCCTTGCCTTGCCCTGCCTTAGCCTTGCCTAGCCTTACATGCGCAAAGAGAGAACTCACAACTCAGCGGTTTAAATGTACATCGGCCTCAGGCCACAACCATTGTTGTAAGAACAGGTGGATAGCGCATGCCTTCTTTAAGCCCTTTGCAAACTGAAGCCATCAGAAGTGTTCAATCAGCCATTTTGCTACTCGTGTGTCAGTATATCGCGAAGCGGGAACTTCATATATTTAGCCGAGCGCTCAGCTGTCTGTTCCTCCGTAGGAAATTTGCGCTTCGTGTCACTGCACTGTTTTCCTGTAATAACTTTAGTAAATAAACCATTGGCAATATCGATCAAGACACAACATTTGGCATGTCGTGGGGGGCAAGCATAACACGATTTCATCGAAGATACACGGTTACAGTTCAGAAACTATCAGTACCAGTTTAGCAGACGACTTCTCAACGGACTGACAACCGGACACGAGTGTCAGATATGGCGTTCAGTTGGCTTCAGCTTTTCTGGCCAATGAGCTATCTTCTTCTTCTTCTTCTTCTTCTTTTGCGTTCGTGGGCTTCAACTCCCACGTTCACTCGTATATACGCGAGTGGGCTTTTTACGTGTATAACCGTTTTTACCCCGCCTGTAGGCAGCCATACTCCGCTTTCGGGGGTGTGCATGCTGGGTATGTTCTTGTTTCCATAACCCACCGAACGCTGACATGGATTACAGGATCTTTAACGTGCGTATTTGATCTTATGCTTGCGTATACACACGAAGGGGGTTCAGGCACTGGCAGGTCTGCACATATGTTGACCTGGGAGATCGTAAAAATCTCCACCCTTTACCCACCAGGCGCCGTTACCGAGATTCGAACCCAGGACCCTCAGATCGAAAGTCCAACGCTTTAGCTTAGCCATTCGGCTATGGCGCCCGTCGGATGAGCTATCAAACTGTTTTTAGATCAGTGGGCCACAACACACACACACACACACACACACACACACACACACACACACACACAGCGAGAGAGAGAGAGAGAGGGGGGGGGGGGACGGAAGCAGCGAAGCAAACGGAACAGGACAGTGATTTCCTGTAGACACTAGTGCGTGGCTTACAGAGTCCAGCAAAACGTGACACACACATTTCTTTCAATATTATTCACTATTGACAATAATGATGATGATGTTGATGATGATGATGATGATAAGTATGAGAGAGGGAAGGAGAGAGACTGAACGAGAGAGAGAGAGAGAGAGAGAGAGAGAGAGAGAGAGAGAAATTAATCATGCCATTTCATGATCTGTTGCATTGTATATCAGAGTGTGTACATATGTGTGTATATGTGTGTGGACGATCCGAATATCATTCTTCTTTGAAACACACACACACACACACACACACACACACACACACACACACACACACACTGCCGTGTCTTACGTACGTTCTTATTGGAAATGCGTTTATGTTATATGAGGGGATGTGTATATGTATAATGGGTTGGGTGTGGTGTTTAAGCATGTGTGTTTTTATATACATACATATGTGTGTGAAATAGAAATGAATTGTTTCATTATCACACGAATATTGTGAGCATGTATTCATATACATGTATGTTTTTAGCTTTTTATTCCTTCTTTCTTTCTTTCTTTCAGATGGCTTGATAATTAAAAATAATAATAATAATAAAAAAGAAATAAATGTTGTTGCTGAAATAAAATTTTGACTGACTTTGACACGCACTCACACGCTCTGTCTGTCTGTCTGTCTATCTGTCTGTCTGTCTCTCTGTCTCCCCACTCCTTCCTCTGAGATACTATAGCAGACTAAGTAATTTTCGGTTAGTATTAACTTATGGCTCCTACAAATGATAATGATAACATTTTTTTTGTTGTTGTTGTCTTGCCATATCTATTTACAAGTCATTAAAAAGACGTAGTTTCATGGCCGTTTGTTAAAACAGAAGAGAGTTTTATTTGAGTACTATACACGTTGTAAGATTGTATCCTTATGTAAATCTGTTCAAACAGAATATGTAATCACCCCTTTCAAATGGGGCCATGACCTTGTTGAATAATAAACTTTCCTTTCTCAGTCAAGTCAACCCAAACCCCCACCCCTTCCCTCTCTGTCTCTCCCTCTCTCTCTCTACCCCCCCCCCCCCCCCTGTCCCCCAACTCGACAACACCCTCCTTTTCCCCCCCCGCATCCCCTCCCCCCCCCCAGCATCCCCCCCTCCCGTCCCCCCCCACCCCACCCCCCCACACCCCCGCCCTCTTCTCCACAACTCCTGAACTGAAAACCAGAAAACCACCGCGACATTCACTCCTGCAGATAGGTCCTCCATACGTCCTTTTTTTTTTTTCTTTTTCTTTTTTCCTTTTTTTATTTACTATGTGCGAGCACAGATTTGTTTCGAGGTCAGTTTGTGAACGAAAGGAAATCCTGTGTTTTGACAGAGATTGAGTGTTTTGTCATGAACGAATATATTTCCTTATGTGTGTGTTTGTACACGCACGCACGCGCACCTCTTTCTTTTAGTGTAGTAGCGACAGACGTCCACAAACCACTGTCCGGTTGTTCTCTGCTTAGTGTTATGATGTCACTTGTTTTAACGTTCCCTACCTCTCCACCCCCCTCATCCCTCACCCTTCCCCGAACAGTACAAAATCGCTGAGGTCTGTCGACTGTCACTAGAGACAGGATCAAGAGATGGACCAAGTGTTCGTGTCAGTGTGGACTGAAAATTTTCAACAGCAGATGGAGTATTGTTCATCGTTACTGACTTAGGAGAGGGAGGGAAAAGTAAGTGAAAGTGTGTGTGTGTGTGTGTGTGTTGTGTTGTGTGTGTGTGTTGTGTGTGTGTGTGTGTGTGTGTTGTGTTGTGTGTTGTGTGTGTGTGTGTGTTGTGTGTGTGTGTGTGTGTTGTGTGCGTGAGTGTGTGTGTGTGTGTGTGTGTGTGTGTGTGTTTGTGTGTGTGTGTAGTAGTAGTAATAGTCTGCAGTTTAACGTCTTCCACTTCAAGTGATATTAGACGGGGAAAAAAAGGGGGGGGGGGGTGGAGGGCGGAGCGTAGTGGTGGGAACGGTACTGGGCAGAGGGTGATGAATGATGTGTGTGTATGTGTGTGTGCGCATATGTGTGTGTGTGTGTGTGTAGTGGGGAAAGATACAGAGCATTGGAAAATATAAGACATTAAAAGGGGAGACATAGGCACAATATAGAAGGAAACGCTAACATCAAACAACTGTAACAACTATAACAAATGTCCAATTGGACTATGCAGCAAACCTTCTGTGTGTGTGTGTGTGTGTGTGTGTGTGTGTGCTGTGTGTGTGTGTGTGTGTGTGTACGTGTGTGTGTGTGTGTTGTGTGTGTGTGCGTGCGTGCGTGTGTGGGTGTGTGTGTGTGTGTGTGTGTGTGTGTGTGAATATGTTTGTATGTATAAGTGTGCATGCGGTGTGTGTATGTGTGTATGAATCTGAATCAGAATCATATTTAGTTATTATAAAAACCATAAACAAAGGTTTATAGACACAAAAAAAGAGGGTAAAAACCAACCAAACTGAATGTAAGATACACGAGAAGCATTCATATATGAATTCTGCTGGTAGAGGTTGTACAGGGTCGAAATTATGATATCAAGCCCATGACCAATAAGTCCTATTTTTGAAGTTTCGATAGTAATCCATCATATCACACAGTATCAAAGGCTTTTTGGAAGTCAATGAAACAACTGCATAATATTCCTTTTATGTTATCAAGTTATTCATCTTTGTTTTGTTATCAATCACTCTTTCAAGATAAAAGTCTGATCTGAAGTACTTGATAACTTACGAACGAAACACGGGTTGGTTCTTGGCAAAAAGCTCTTTAAAAAAAAATCTATGATAACCTGGCAAAAATGTTTGCTAGTACATTATTTATGTTTATAATGTTATCCGGGTTTTTTTTTTAATTTCACACACACACACACACACACACACACACACACACACACACACACACACACACACACACATAATTGAGACAGAGACAGAGACAGAGACAGAGCCAGAAAGAGAATCAGAAACAGTTTATTGTGAGTCGAAGATTGCACCTAGCCTTTAGAGATTTTGAAACGGCATTTGATTAGATTAATTAGCATACATTTATTTTTTTCCTATTCTCAGTATTGAAAAAGGATAAGTAGACGTACCAAGAAAATATACATTGACGTAACAGCTTCGTGTACAATGTAGGAATGAATTAACTGATGCTATAAAACTATCCAACAGGTGTCTTATTCTCGTAATCTATAAATGGATAAGCATTTCAGAAATGGATGACATGGCGCAACGTTTTCATATCACACCTTTGAGTTGTTTATCGTGACAGGCATATGATGTCATTTTGATTTCTGAAACTGTTGTTGGACCACATGTATATGAAGCAAGAATGAGTATAAAGTTTAAAACAGTTTTACTATTCACGACAGTGTCTGTGCGTGTCTGTGTCTGTCTGTGCGTGTCTGTGTCTGTGCATGTCTGTGTCCTATGTCTGTGTCTGTACGTGTCTGTGTTTGTGTCTGTACGTGTCTGTGTCTGTGCGTGTGTCTGTGCGTGTCTGTGTCTGTCTGTGTGCGTGTTTGTGTCTGTGTTTGTGTCTGTCTGTGTGCGTGTTTGTGTCTGTGTGCGTGTCTGTGTCTGTGCGTGTCTGTGTCTGTTCATTTATTGCTGGCCCCGTCTCTGTGATGACGGAATGGACATTGGAATGTGTGTGTGTGTGTGTGCGTGTGTGTGTGTGTGTGTGAGAGAGACAGACAGACAGACAGACAGAGAAAGACTCTTTATAGGCGAAACCGGAAATGGCGGGTAGGCGAAAGAAGACGGAGCAAACAAAACCTTACCGGCCATGGGGCACGATTATAATAGAGTAGGCAAAACGGGAATAATAGGCGAATAGGACCTCACTCCAGTCAAAACAACAGCAGGCTCCCAGCGTGCTGACTGTGTTGTTGTTGTTGTTGTTGTCGCTGTCCCCAGCAGGGTGTGTCAAGAGGTGGACCAAGTCACTATGAAGGGGGGCATCCTCCCCTGTCTTCTGTGGCTCTGCCTCTGTGTCTTCACAGCCAGTGTTAGCGGTGACAGTCTGTGTAAGTTCAGTAGTTATTTGTGAGAGAGAGAGAGAGAGAGAGAGAGAGAGGGTTTGTGAGTGAGCACGCGTGTGTTTAGTGTGAGTGAGTGAGAGAAAGAGAGAGAGTGCATGCGCACGCGTGTGTATGTGTGTGTGTGTGTGTGTGTGTGCACGTGTGTATATATTATTGTGTGTGCGTGTGCACGTGTGTATATATTATTATTTTGTGTGTGTGTGTGTGTGTGTGTGTGTGCACGTGTGTATATATTATTGTGTGTGTGTGTGTGTGTGTGTGTGTGTGCACGTGTGTATATATTATTGTGTGTGTGTGTGTGTGTTTGCATGTGCACGTGTGTATATATTATTGTGTGTGTGTGTGTGTGTGTGTGTGTGTGCGTGCGTGCGTGCGTGCAAAGAGAGAGGGACACGGACACAAAATTAATGTGTTCTCTGTAAGCCACGGCCCCTCTCGACGTTCAGAGATGCGCCAAATGAGATGGATATTATACCCTCAAAAACAGTAAAACGGTCATCAACTGCATGTGGTAGTTAATCAGTCAACAACCAGTTTATTGTCTCTCACTGAGGCCTGACTAAGCGCGTTGGGTTACGCTGCTGGTCAGGCATCTGCTTGGCAGATGTGGTGTAGCGTATATGGATTTGTCCGAACGCAGTGACGCCTCCTTGAGCTACTGAACTGAACTGAATGTCTGAAACAAGAGTACAGAAATTCGACTTCAGGCTCGTCGTAAGAAACGTGTGGCCATAAATTATTGTAAGAAACATAAAGTTTAAAGACTAAGGCTGTCGTTCCACGAAAAAAGTAAGGTCACTCACATGAACACCGCAGGACAGGGTTGGGGAGGGGCGGGGGGGTGGGGGGAGGGATAGGATTCACCCAGCGCAAAACGTTTTAAAAGTTTTAAACAGATTATATGAACGTGCTGATAGATTTGTTCTCTTCAAATACAGCTCTTTAACCACTGATGATTATAGATCGTTAGATAGGATTCACCCAGTGCAAAACGTTTTAAAAGGTTTAAACAGATTATATGAACGTGCTGATAGATTTGTTCTCTTCAAATACAGCTCTTTAACCACTGATGATTATAAATCATTAGATAGGATTCACCCAGCGCAAAACGTTTTAAAAGGTTTAAACAGATTATATGAAAGTGCTCATGGATTTGTTCTCTTCAAATACAGCTCTTTAATTTAACCATTGGTGATTATAAATCATTAGATAGGATTCACCCAGCGCAAAACGTTTTAAAAGTTTTAAACAGATTATATGAACGTGCTGATAGATTTGTTCTCTTCAAATACAGCTCTTTAACCACTGATGACGATAAAACATTAGATATTCTTCCACTGTATCTAAAACTAGATAAAAACAAGACTCTGTTGATGCACAAAGTACTTACTGAATGGAGATGCTCTTGTGATTCCAGAGAGCTAACATCAACAGACAGTTTCATAAACAACAAGAGAGGCAAGGCCTTCAAGACTCACTTGTGATATGTATTGAGTATAATTTCGAAATGTAATGTTTAAGATAAGAAAGATCAGTTTAAAGCAAATTAAGTCCCCTAGCATTAATTACAGAGTAATTTCCCTTCTTTACTCTCTGCATCAAAACGTTTGCAAAATAAATAAAACTTCCATGCTTAGCAAAAGAAGTTCCTGTTTGAACAAAAAAGGATAATAATGACTGCTCTTGTTGTTGGGTCAGAATATCAGATCAAAGTGCCAAGTTTAGAGAATACAAAAAATATAAATATGACAGTAAATGCAGTTTGCATATAATTTGGTATCAACTGACAAAGTATTTGCAGAGAAAATGTCAATGTTAAAGTTTACCACGGACACACAGACACAGACACAGACACACACAGACAACCGAACACCGGGTTAAAACATAGACTCACTTTGTTTACACAAGTGAGTCAAAAATTCCTCTACATTGAATTGATCTCTTAAAGTCAAGCTATTTATACAGAGGTTGTTCATACTTTGTCTTTGAAACAGATAACTTAAATCTAAGTTCAGAAGCTCTTTCAAAGAATATATATTTGATAAAACGGAAAATGCGATCGCAAATGGCTTCGAAAATGACAATCTTCTAACAAAAGAGAAAGAGAGAGAGAATGAAATAAGATTTTAAAAGATAAATAAATAAGATAAATTAATAAACAAACAAACAAATAAATGAATAAATAAATGCCATGCACTAGAACTTACGATTTGCTTTTTATATATATACATGTGTGTGTGTGTGTGTGTGTGTGTGTGTGTGTGTGTTTGATTATTAGCTACGTTTATGCATATGCTTGTGTATGATTATGTGTATGTATGTGCCCTGTCTGTTTGAGTAACCGCCTTCATCTTCTCTTGCTGTTATGTTATTATTTTGTTCTCTCTCTCTGTCTCTCTCTCGCTCGCTCGCTCCTCGTATTCCTTCTGCATGTTGAGTTGCCCCATTGTATCCCCCTCCCCCCTCCAATCCCTCATGTGTATGGGCAGGTGGTCTTCACAATTTAACCTGCGTCAATGTCAGTGTCATGTCAGTGTCAGTGTCAGTCTTTCTCTCTCTCTCTCAGATAAGATAAGATAAGAAGATAAGAATAACTTTATTATCTCCAACTGGAGAAATTTGGTCAGGTGCATTATCACAACACAGACAAGTAAAGAACATGGGGACCATAACTGTAAAAGCCAACAACAGCCCCTA
>NC_134892.1:7126953-7136953 GCF_041734735.1 Babylonia areolata | reverse complement strand
TGGAACAAATACTGAACATTTCTTTTGTGTTATAGATTCCCCACTTATCATTATTATTGTCTCCATTTTTTTTTTTTTAATTATTAACAGTGAAATTAAACAAACTGTTTTTGTTTTTTTTGTTACAAGAAATCGGGTTACCAGCACATGCCGTACAAATAATCATTGAATCAGAAAAAAATTATACCAATTAAAACAAAACAAACAATATATATATATATATATATATATATAGAGAGAGAGAGAGAGAGAGAGAGAGAGAGAGAGAGAGTAGGTGGGTATTTTTTCTGTTTTATTGTTTTTCTTCTCCTTTTTTTCTCTCACAAAATGTTCATGTTCCTGTCCGAATCACAATATTTACTTTTCTCCACATAAAATGACCAAGTGAAGAAACATGCGTGCTCCAGCAACTTGTATTTGTATTTCTTTTTATCACAACAGATTTCTCTGTGTGAAATTCGGGCTGCTCTCCCCAGGGAGTGCGTCGCTACGCTACAGCGCCACCCATTTTCTTTTTGTATTTTTTCCTGCATGCAGGTTGTTGTTTTTTTTGTTGTTTTTTTCCAAGTGGATTTTTCCACAGAATTTTGGCCAGGAACAACCCTTTTGTTGCCGTGGGTTCTTTTACGTGCGCTAAGTGCATGCTGCACACGGAACCTCGGTTTATCGTCTCATCCGAATGACTACCATCCAGACTACCACTCAAGGTCTAGTGGAGGGGTAGAAAATATCGGCGGCTGAGCCGTGATTCGAACCAACGCGCTCAGATTCTCTCGCTTCCAAGGCGGACGCGTTACCTCCAGGCCATCACTCCATGTATCACTGTGTGTGCATGTTCTTTTTCCAGGTTCCTTTTGTATCAGTGTGTGTACGTGTTATTCTACAGGTCCTTTGTATTACTGTGCATACCTGGTCTTCTGTATGTCCCTTGTATCACTGTGTATACTTGTTCTTCTATAGGTCCATCGTATCGTTGTGTGAAATTGTTCTGCATGTTCTCTTGTATCACTGTGGACACTTGTTGTTCTTCTACAGGTCCCTTGACATTCAAAGAGCCAGCCGTGTTTCCCACAAAGCATGTTGTGTCAGGAGAGGACGCCACGTTCTCCTTCAGAGCTACCTCCTACACTCACAACGTCAGATCCTGTCAGCTGAAAAAGCCTGACGACACAACTATCGGCTGCAACAGCTCCAGCAGGTCAGAACGGGGAGGGGGCAGTGGCACCGGCATGTCCAGACACTGTGTGTGTGTGTGTGTGTGTGTTTGTGTGTGTGTGTGTGTGTGTGTGTTCATGTTCGTGTATCTGGGGTGTGTGTGTGTGTGTGTGTGTGTGTGTGTGTGTGTGTGTGTGTTACATGTCACATGAAGGGGTAGAGAAGGAGAGTTTGATGGGGATAGTGTAGAGGGTGTGTTGATAATAATAATAATAATAATAATAATAGTAGTAAGTATCTATATAGCGCTGAATCTTGTGCAGAGACAAATCAAAGCCCTTTCACACCAGTCATTCACATGCATGCATAACTCATAACACTGAAGAAACTGAAGAGAAAGAAAAGGGTGGGCCAGGGTGTCGGTTGACCAGTTCTTCATGTGTCGGGGGTTACAGATTCGTTAGGAACCCAGTGTTCTGTCTCCTCTGTCGCCTCTGTGTTTATATTTACAATCGTGGTGTCTGGTGATTGGCTGACAGTGACGTCACTGTGACGGGGCCGCTGCCTGATGTTGACGTCATCGTGACGCTGAAGGACGTCACAGAACGGGACGAGGGGACGTGGCAGCTGATTGTGTCTAATCCCACACCTTCTGATGAAGCTGCCTTGGCGAGACGTTTTATTGTGTTTGTCAAAACCCGTGAGTATGCTTTTCGTTCTTGGACGTTTTCATCAGTTTTGTTTCGGATCGTTCCTGTTACCTGTTCATCTTTTAACTGCTGGTTTTTTTTTGTGTTTTTTGGGGGGGGGTTTTGTTTGTGTGTGTGTGTGTGTGTGTGTGTGTGTGTTGTTGTTGTTGTTGTTGTTGTTGTTGTTGTTGGTGCTCCTGCTGCTGCTGCTGCTGCTGCTGCTGTTGTTGTTTTGTTTTGTTTGTTTTTGCTTGCTCTCGCGACCTTCTTGTGCTCACTTCTTTGTATCGCCATTTTTTTCTTTCTTTCTTCTTCTTCTTGTCCTTCTCCTTCTTCCTGTCCTTGTCGGTGTTGTTGTTGTTGTTGTTCTTCTTCTGGTCCTTGTTGTTGTTGTTCTTCTTCTTCTGGTCCTTGTCCTTCTTCTTCTTCCAGTCCTTGTTGTTGTTGTTCGTCTTCTTCTTCTTCTGGTCCTTGTCCTTCTTCCTGTCCTTGTCGGTGGTGTTGTTGTTGTTCTTCTTCTTCATCATCATCTTCTGGTCCTTGTCCTTCTTCTTCTTCCTGTCCTTCTCCTTCTTGTCCTTGTCGGTGTTATTGTTGTTGTTGTTCTTCTTCTTCTTCCTGTCCTTGTCGGTGTTGTTGTTGTTGTTGTTGTTCTTCTTCTTCTCCTCCTCCTTCCTGTCCTTGTCAGTGTTGTTGTTGTTCTTCTTCTTCTTCTTCCTGGCCTTGTCAGTGTTGTTGTTGTTCTTCTTCTTCTTCTTCCTGTCCTTGTCGGTGTTGTTGTTGTTGTTCTTCTTCTTCTTCCTGGCCTTGTCAGTGTTGTTGTTGTTGTTGTTCTTCTTCTTCCTGGCCTTGTCAGTGTTGTTGTTGTTGTTCTTCTTCTCCTTCCTGTCCTTGTCAGTGTTGTTGCTGTTTTGTTCTTCTTCTTCTCCTTCCTGTCCTTGTCAGTGTTGTTGTTGTTGTTGTTCTTCCTGTCCTTGTCAGTGTTGTTGTTGTTGTTCTTCTTCTTCTTCCTGTCCTTGTCAGTGTTGTTGTTCTTCTTCTTCCTGTCCTTGTCAGTGTTGTTGTTGTTCTTCTTCTTCTCCTTCCTGTCCTTGTCAGTGTTGTTGCTGTTGTTGTTCTTCTTCTTCCTGGCCTTGTCGGTGTTGTTGTTGTTGTTGTTCTTCTTCTTCTCCTTCCTGTCCTTGTCAGTGTTGTTGTTGTTGTTCTTCTTCTTCTTCTCCTTCCTGGCCTTGTCGGTGTTGTTGTTGTTGTTGTTCTTCTTCTTCTCCTTCCTGCCCTTGTCGGTGTTGTTGTTGTTGTTCTTCTTCTTCCTGGCCTTGGCGGTGTTGTTGTTGTTGTTGTTGTTGTTCTTCTTCTTCTTCTCCTTCTGTCCTTGTCAGTGTTGTTGCTGTTGTTCTTCTTCTTCTTCTTGTCCTTGTCAGTGTTGTTGTTGTTGTTCTTCTTCTTCCTGGCCTTGTCGGTGTTGTTGTTGTTGTTCTTCTTCTCCTTCCTGTCCTTGTCAGTGTTGTTGCTGTTGTTGTTGTTCTTCTTCTTCCTGGCCTTGTCGGTGTTGTTGTTGTTGTTCTTCTCCTTCCTGGCCTTGTCGGTGTTGTTGTTGTTGTTGTTCTTCTTCTTCTCCTTTTCCCTGTCCTTGTTGTTGTTGTTGTTGTTGATGATGATGTTCTTCTTCTTCTTTTCGTCGTCGTCTTCTCTGTCTTCTTCGTCTTCTCTGTCTTCTTCGTTTTCTCCGTCTTCTTCTTCTTCTTCTTCTCTTTCAACTCTGTGGGGCGTCACACAGAACAATTGTTCTCCAGGTCTGTTGGTTGTGTGTCAAAGTTTGGTCTCTGGAAAAAAACACACACAAAAAAACAAACAAACAAAAACAAAAAAAACAGAAACATTGGCGGGGCAGTGTTTTTAACCATTATGCGCTTTTTTTTTTTTTTTTGTGGGGGAATATTACCCAGGTTACTGTTTCTCTGCTTTTCAACTCAAACTCACAGTGATGGTCACTTCTTCCACTCTCCTCTGTTTCATGGACTGTGTGCAACTTGAGTGCATGTGTACTGCTATGGCTGACTCAAACTCGCAGTGATGGTCGTCACTCCTTCCAGTATCCAGTTTTATGGACTGTGTGTAACTTGAGTGCATGTGTACTGCTATGGCTGACTCAAACTCGCAGTGATGGTCACTCCTTCCATTATCCTGTTTCATGGACTGTGCGTAACTTGAGTGCATGTGTACTGCTATGGCTGACATTTCCGGAATAGGCCGCTGGTTCCTTTGTCCTGTAACTCGCATCCATGTGTGGGCACTTGTCAGTGTACAATGTTGTTCGGTCTTTAGTGTTAATGCTCTGTTTAGCGTGTTGTTTTCCGTGTATGTCAGTGATTTCGATTTTTTTTTCTCTCTCTTTTCTCTCCTACAATCAAAGCTTGCAAGGAAGGTGGCGTCTTTTAGCTGTCCAGTTTTCTGTGCACATTTTCTTTGTTGAGTTTTCTGTCAAAACCTATTGCTTCATCTTGTTCCCTTCAGTGTGATACTGTCACAACCCGTATGGGGTTGCCCATGAACCCCCACCCCTTCCCAGACTAGCTAACGTCCCGACAACACAAACACAGAGATACAGAAGAGTTCAGCTCGTTGCTTTACTGTGGCGATGCAAAAAATACATAAATACACGCCACAAAACCAGGTATTACAAACCAAAAAATAACCTTTGTCTAAACACAGCACAATTCTACAATTTACAGTCAACTGCAGCGCCAGTGCTGCTCAACCCCGCTGGCAGAGTTCAAACTCGTGCTGACAGCTGTAAACGGACACTTGTAGCTTGATGGCTGAAGCTGGTCGGCAAGAGGGACAGTGGGAAGGTGGGACAGGGCACAATGGAAGTATGGAGTGGGAGCGGGAGTGGGAACGGGAGTGAGGAAGTTTCCAGGCTTGTGTTCTGGGGACCCGTCGAAGGCAGCGGCACGGAAGGGAAGGAGACACCGGAAAACCTGTAACACCCCACCGGCTCTGTAGACTTGTTTGGTTGTTTTTTTTAAACCAGTTGAAAAATAGTACACCCCCCCCCCTCCCCCAAAAAGGGGAAAGGGGAAGGGAAAAAAATGCAGACAGGCATGCACGCAGATCGCCAACGAGCCGTGACAGATACCATAAACTCAAAACCATTTCCCGTCTCTCCGTGACTCACGTTTGTATTTGTATTTCTTTTTATCACAACAGATTTCTCTGTGTGAAATTCGGCTGCTCTCCCCACTGAGGGAGAGCGCGTTGCTATACTACAGCACCACCCTTTTTTCTGCGTGCAGTTTTGTCTGTTTTTCCTATCTAAGTGGATTTGTTTTACAGAATTTTGCCAGGAACAACCCTTTTGTTGCCGTGGGTTCTTTTACATGCGCTTGGTGCATGCTGCGCACGGGACCTCGGTTTATCGCCTCATCCGAATGACTAGCGTCCATACTACCACTGAAGGTTAAGTGGTGGGGGAGAAAATATCGGCGGCTGAGCCGTGATTCGAACCAGCGCGCTCAGATTCTCTCGCTTCCTAGGCGGACGCGTTACCTCTAGGCCATCACTCCACCTTGCAGTGATGGTTACTTTTTCTGCTGGAGTGAGAAATACAGTAACGTTTTACTCCGTTTATACATAATGTGAAACATACGCTTTCCAGCAATCTTTTGTGTAAATATTATTGAAGTGCATGTGGTTGTCTTTTTTGTGTGTGTGTCCAACCCTGCCACTGTATTACATGATTGTGTGTGTGTGTGTGTGTGTGTGTGTGTGTGTGTGTGTGTTGAGTTTTTTTCTCCTAAAAGAACCGTGCTTCATAAATGCCATAGAAGCATCACTGTCATTATTTATCTGTGCATACCATCTCAGTTCATTCACTTGAAAACAACAACAACAACAAAAAACAAAAAACAAAAAAACAACTGGTGATTCCGTATGGCTTCCACAAGTGTTTGACAACGATTCAGAGATTGTTTGCTGTTGTTGTTATTGGTGGTAGATGTATTTGTTGTTATTGTTGGTTGTTGTTGTTGTCTGTAGTTGCTGTTTGTTGTTTGTATTGTTGTTGTACTTTATGATTCCAGTTTGTTGTCATGGTAACATCTTCATCTGTATCTTCTGCTTTCTGTGCTGGGTTCTGTTGATGACAACTTGTTGTACAGTGATGGCGAAGACTGTTCAGCAATTTTTGCTTTGTGTGCGAATTTTCAAGCTTGTGGGGACATGCTTTTGACTGTCCTGCTTTCGGTCTATACATCAATGTACAGGCAAGTGTAGAGAACACACACACACACACAAACACAGAGAGAGAGAGAGAGAGAGAGAGAGAGAGAGTGTCTGCACACGGATATTTACTGCTTTTGTTTTTTCCCTTGAACTTAATTAAGTAAAGCGATTGTCGTTTCTCATCTCCTCCCCCCCCCCCCACCGACCCCGCCCCCTCCCACCTACCTTCCCCCACTATACCCCCCCTCTCTCTCTCCCTCTCTCTCCCCCTCTCTCTCTCTCGCTCTAGGGGGCTTGCGGGAGCACACGAAGTTGCGAAGTGGTGCTTCTACGAGGGTCATTCAATAAATAAGGTGAATTTTTCGGTATAAGGACTTCTAATACAGATAGAAGCTTACTTCTTTTTTTTCAACGTAGTCTCCCAGCACTGTCACACACTTTTCCCATCTGTGCACAAGCTTCCGTATTCCCTCAGCGTAAAAATCTTTGGACTGATGTCTCAGCCAGTCGCTCACAACACTTTTGACTTCATCGTCACTTTCAAACTTCGTGCCTCTCGTGAACGCTTTCAAGGGACCAAACAGGTGAAAGTCTGACGGGGCAAGGTCTGGGCTGTAAGGGGGATGAGGGAGCAGTTCCCAGCCCAGCTCGTTGATGGTCTGCACCGTTCGGGCTGCTGTGTGAGGCCTTGCGTTGTCATGATGCAAGATGACTCCTTCTGACTGATGACCCCTGCGTTTGTTCTTTATGTCTTTCTTGACCTGCCTCAGCTCAAAGTCATTGCAATGTCATCCAATGTCACCCTTCTGTCAGACTGAATGAAGTCATTGACTGATTCGATCACCTCAGGAGACCTCACTTCTGTAGGCCTTCCAGGCCTGTCTTCATCCTCAACACTGCTCCGTCCTTCTTCAAACAATTTAGCCCACTTGTAGACATTGTTTCGGCTGAAACATGTGGCACCATACACAGTTGACATTCTCCTATGAATTTTGAACTGGTTTGCACCCTTCAGCAACCAAAAACTTGATAACTGACCGCTGTTCAATCCTGGAGCATGCTTCTTGGTCGGCCATCTTTGTTAATCGCCAAAACTCTCAAAGTTTTTTTTAATCTGCAAAACAAATTAAATCCATGTGAAAAAGAAGTAAAAAAAAAAGAAAAAAAAAAGTAAGCTTCTATCTGTATTAGAAGTCCTTATACCGAAAAATTCACCTTATTTATTGAATGACGCTCGTATGTGTCTGCATTTCAAGTCGTGTACCTCCGAACTTAGGTAAAGTTGTCATTTGAAAGTTGACGACAATTATTGTGAAGCACCATGCCTTCACATGCACTGACCTTTCGCTGTGTGTGTGGAGCCTTCCAGCCGGTCTACGCTTCGTTCATGTTGAAGCGAGCGCAGTTTAGGGCCGCCATGACAGTGGCCATTTTGAAGCCGAAGACCCGTGCAGACGGTGTAACCCTTGGACTGTTACCCTCTCTGCTCTTCCGCGGAAATTTGCTCCAGCAGTGTGAAGACGTGAAGCTGCACGAACCCTGGACCTGGACCCAAGTCAGACTGATCTCCCACTCTCTCTCTCTCTCTCTCTCTCTCTCTCTCTCTCTCTCAACCATTTTGTCTGCTTATCTCTCTCACATTCCTTCTCTCTCCCTCTCCCTCTCTCCCTCTCTCTCTCCCTCCTCTCTCTCTCCCTCCCTCTCTCCCTCCCTCCCCCCCCCCTCTCTCTCTCTCCCCCTTTTTCTCTCCCTCTCTCTCTCTCAACCATTTTGTCTGCTTATCTCTCTCACATTCCTTCTCTCTCTCTCCCTCTCTCTCTCCCTCCCTCTCTCTCTCCCTCCATCTCTCTCTCCCTCTCTCTCTCTCTCCCCCTCTCTCTCTCCCTCTCGCTCTCTCTCCCTCCCCCCTCTCTCTCTCTCCCTCTCTCTCAACCATTTTGTCTGCTTATCTCTCTCCCATTCCTTCTTTCTCTCTCACACACTCACCCCCGCCCACCCCCCATCCATGCACCGGCAGATTCGCCCCCCCCCCTCTACCCCCCTGCCCCCCCCCTCCCCCCCCTTTCCCCTTTTCTCTTTCTTCTGCTGCTCCAGCTACGCTGTCTCTATTCTACGAACACTGCACATCAGTTGCCGCTGTGGACAAAGCCATAATTATCGCTTCCTTTCCTTGTTCCGTGATGGATCCGAGTTCGTGCTACGACACGACAGACAATGGGCTATTCAATGAATACCGGATCAGTTTCAGTTTCAGTTTCATTAGCTCAAGGAGGCGTCACTGCATTCGGACAAATCCATATACGCTACACCACATCTGCCAAGCAGATGCCCGGATCAGCAGACAGACAGACAGACAGATAGACTGACAGACAGACAGACAGACTAACTACATGCAGTCACGCGGATGGCTCAACCAAGAGAGTTGAAGACAGGAATGAGTTAATCCGGTTTGTCAGTGCGGACCAACAACAAGCCATCGTTGTTGTGGTAGTAGTCTATACGTATATTAGGTACGACTCTGGTATTAGCGTCGTGTACGATTGAGCATAAAAGAGCTTGCGTAGTGTCAACAGTGACAATGATTAAGTACATGGTTTTTCTGTCATTTTTTATGATTAAGGTGTGTGGGTTTTTTTGGGTTTTTTTTTCTTGTCTTTTTTGTTTTTTGTTTGTTTGTTTGTTTTTGATATATATAGAGGAAAACCTTTTTATATTCGATGGGACTTCTTCTTCTTCTTCTTCTTCTTCTTCTTCTTCTTCTGTGTTCGTGGGCTGCAACTCCCACGTTCACTTGCATGTACACGAGTGGGCTTTTACGTGCATGACCGTTTTTACCCCGCCATGTAGGCAGCCATACTCCGCTTTCGGGGGTATTCGATGGGACATAGGTTCATATGGAGAGATTCGGCGCCACAAAGTTATTACTCACCTGCATTTTTCTTCTCAGATTTATTGTATCTTGTATTCCCCTTGCTATGAATGTTATATTCTCTCAATACATAGTAGCCCACAGTGACCATTACAAAGTATTTTTTCATGCACATTGAGGCAACAACGTCTTTCTGTCAGTGTGTGTGTGTGTGTGTGTGTGTGTGTGTGTGTGTGTGTGTGTGGTTGTGTATGTGTGTGTGTGGTTGTGTGTGTGGTTGTATGTGTGTGTGTGTGTGTGTGTGTGTGTGTGTGTGTGTGTGTGTGGTTACAACTATGGTGATATAGGGTCACCCTGTCTACATCCTTTCTGAACATTAAACCAGTTTAAAAAAAAAATCTTGCCATTGACAATCATACAAAATTCAATGTTGTTATGAAATGTTCATACCCATCTACATTATGTCTTCTTGAAAGGCATGAGCCATCAAAACTCTTGGACGTTAATTTCCTCAAGTCTGTCTTCCATTGACTCTGCCTTTCTGTCTCTCTGTCTCTGTCTCTTTCTCTCTCTCTCTCCCCATTCTCTCTGTGACTGTCTGTCTGTTTGTCTCTATCTATATCTGTCTGTCTGTCTCTCTATCTCTCTCTGTGACTGTCTGTCTGTCTATATCTATCTATCTATCTATCTGTCTGTCTGTCTATCTATATCTGTCTGTCTGTATCTCTCTCTCTCTCTTTCTCTCTCTCTCTCTGTGACTGTCTGTCTATCTATCTATCTATCTATCTATCTATCTATCTATCTATATCTGTTTGTTTGTCTCTCTCTCTCTCTCTTTGACTGTCTGTCTGTCTGTCTATCTGTCTCTATCAATCTATCTATCTATCTATCTATCTATCTATCTATATCTGTCTGTCTGTCTGTCTCTATCTCTCTCTCTCTGACTGTCTGTCTATCTACCTCTGTCTGTCTGTCTGTCATTCTGTCTGTCTGTCTCTTTCTCTGACTGCCTGTCTGTTAGTCTCTGTCTATCTGTCTGTCTATCTGTCTATCTATCTATATC
>NC_134892.1:7119453-7121953 GCF_041734735.1 Babylonia areolata | reverse complement strand
CTCAGATTGACAGTCCAACGCTTTAACCACTCGGCTATTGCGCCCGTCACAAAAGAACATAATACGACAATTATTGCTTAGTAACATCGATAACAGTGAGACAGACAGTGTTTCTGCAAAAAGAATATTAAGAGACAGCAGTGTGTAGCCTCCTGTTTGATCATGTGTGTATATACACATATTATATATATATGTCTATATAGATAGATAACATATATATATACATACATATTTATATCTGTCTATCTATCTATCCACACACATACACACGCGCGCCCGCGCGCGCCCGCGCGTTATTCATTTTGTTCTTTGTTGTGTCTATTAATCCTTCGGGATTTTATGACAATAAATGAAGTCAAATCAAGTCAGGTCAAGTCAAGCACACACACACACACACACACACACACACACACACACACACACACACACACACACACACACACACGCACACACACGCACACACACACACACACATACACACACACACACACACACACGTTTGTTCTGGTCTAATCTTCAGTATAGTTTGCTGTTGTAAAGTGATATTGCAAAAGTTAACAAGAGGCAAAGCCATCAAAACTTACTTGTGCTTCGCGCTTTATCCAGTAAAAGAATCATGAGGAGAAAAAAAAAAATCGTTGAAAAGTACTCTGTATTAGATATTGACATATAAGATAAGCTTGGGAGGGGGGTGGGGGGTGGGAGTGGGGGGGGGGGGGCGTTGTATGTACGTGTGTATATGTAAAAAATTAACTTGGCGTCCTGGGGTCAGCTCATCGTAGAATACACTGAAATAAACACAGCAAACGGTTAAATAGAAAGATAAAAAAAAAAAAAAAAAAAATTAAATTACACCGACAGCAGTCTATTCATATCTTTAAAAACCTGTCGTTATATGTAATTCAGCAAGTTTTCAGCAAGAGAGTACAGCTTCTTTAGATAGACTTGGGTACAAATGGTTAGGACACCATTGCGTTTTTACGGCCTGCGTTCTGAGAAATTTTGATAGACGGCTGTACACTCAAGTGTCCGGGTTTAGACAATGCTGTTATTGTATCAGTATCGGCAGGAAACAGGAAGCAGGGAGCGACTGTAACTGTGTCGTCGACGTAAATTCTCTGACGTGATTTCTGAAGTTGGGATGCTTTCTCATAAATGTGTCCCGTCGGCCGGTTTCGGAGGAAGAAGTGGTTTTATTTTTATTTTTATTTTATAACAAGTTATATCATTGTATGTGATCTAGATTTACGCTCCTCACAGAAGTATTGTTAGCCACTTACGGTTGTATCAGTGGTGTGTGTGTGTGTGTGTGTGTGTGTGTGTGTGTGTGTGTGTATGTGTGTATACGTGTGTGCATGCATGTGTGTGTGAGCGTTTGTGTCCATGCATGCATTGTGTATTTGCATGTGTGTGTGTGTGTGTGTGTGTGTGTGTGTCCCCCCTTGTGTATGCGTGTGTGTGGGGGGGGGCGTGTGCATGCGTGTTTTTATCTTTGTGTATGTGCATGCGTGCATGCGTGTGTGAATGTGTGTGTGTGTGTGTGTGTGTGTGTGTGTGTGCATGTGTGTGTGTGAATGGGCATGTGTGTATGCGCGTGCACGCATGTATGTGATGTGTGTGTGTGTGCCCATGCGTGTGTGCCGTGTGTTTTGTGTGTGGGTTCATTTGCACAGAAACTGTACAGGAATCATGTTCCGCATGTTCCTTCGGCTGTTATTAACTTTCCCCGAACGTGCGTGTGTGTGTGTGTGTGTGTGTGTGTGTGTGTGTGTGTGTGTGTGTTTCTCTGTCTGCCTGTCTCTGTCTGTCTCTCTCTCTCTCTCTCTCTCTCTCTCTCTCTCTCCATCCTCTCTCTCTCGCCCTCCCTTTCTCTCCCTCTCTCTGCCCCCCCCCTCTCTCTCTCCCCCTCCCTCGCTCTCTCTCTCCCCCTCTCTCTCTATCTACCTCTCTCTCTCCCTCTCTCCCCCCTCTCTCCCTCCCTCCCGCTCTCTCCCCCCCCCCTCTCCCTCCCTCCCTCCCCATCTCTATCTCTCTCACTCTCTCTCCCTCCCTCTCTCTTCCTCTCCCTCTCCCCCCTCTCTCTCTCCCTCTCTTTCTCTTTCCCTGCCCCCCTCTCTCTCTCCTTCTCTCTCTCTCTCTCTCTCTCTCTCTCTCTCTCTCTCCTCTCTCTCTCTCCCTCTCTCTCCCCCCCTCTCTCTCCCTCTCTCTCCCCCTCTGTCTCTGTCTCCCTCCCCCCTCTCTCCCTCTCCTCTCTCCCTCCCTGTCCCCCTATCTCTCTCCCTCTCTCTCTCTTTCCCTCTCTCTCCTCTCTTTATCTCTCTCCCCCCCCCTGTCTCTCTCTCTGTCTACCTCTCTGTCCTCTTTCTCACTGTCTCATGTCTGTCTTCTTCTGTCAGTCTGTCAGTCTGTCTGTCTCTGTCTATGTCTGTTTGTTTCTGGTTGTAGGGAAGTGCTGTTGTTGTTTTTTCCTTCTTTTCCTTCTTCCGAAGGATGAACACAC
>NC_134892.1:7106953-7111953 GCF_041734735.1 Babylonia areolata | reverse complement strand
GGTGCAATTCAAAAATTTGAATGAAAGCCCATTCGAAGCAATCGATCTCAAACATTTATTAAGCAGATCTAACCAAATCACTGCCAGATTGTGCCTGTTGTGCTCGCACACACTTAGATAGAAGCATATTTGATTTTAGTTGAATCATTTGGAAGTGTAAGGATTTCAGCTGACGCTAAGATCATGTAATTTTCTTTGTTCGTCACATATAATGCTACATTCTTCAATTCTATGTTTGATTGCTTATCGCACACAACAATCACACTGTCATAGTGTTAACATGAATTTAGATAAGGCCCGTAGAAGGTAAGAAGCAGTTGTTGTGGGGGTTGTTTTGTCGAAACTTAACGACAATCTCCTCATGCCTTTGGTGTTGCTGGCAGCTTGGCCGAGTTGAAATCTGTGTTTCTGAGACACATTAATTAAATAATTATCTCTTCTATTTTTTATGTTTGTTTTGTTTGGTTTGGTTTGTTTTCTGGTGGGTTTGTTGTTGTTGTTGTTTTTATTTTTATTTTTATTTTTTTCCCTCAAGGCCTGACTAAGCGCGTTTGGTTACACTGCTGGTCAAGCATCTGCTTGGCAGATGTGGTGTAGCGTATAGCGTATATGGATTTGTCCGAACGCAGTGACACCTCCTTGAGCTACTGATACTGATACTGATATTCTATTGGATCAATAGAATACAAGTATTATATACTGGCAAAATTGTTGCAAATTCCTTCTTTAAATCCATACCATTAGTGTTTGTCTACGTGAAACTGAACATATTTTGCAATTTCCAGCTATGAACTTGTTAAAAGTGCTCGGTTTCAGGTGACGTATTATAAACAAGATTATAAACTCATCTTGAATTATCATTAATACTCATCAGAACGGTGGTGTTAAGCTGTCTGTTTTGCGACCAGTTCGACGTAAATTGGTTCAGAAATCATTTAGAAATTTATCATTGAACTCCTGGCAACAAACACAAAGTTTGCCATTTGCTGCCCCATCAGGAACCGTTTTCTTGCAGCTGTAAAGTGTGGTCAGTGTAAAGTGTGGTCACTGTAAACTGTAAAGTGTGGTTACTGTAACGTGTGGCCAGTGTAAACTGTAAAGTGTGGTCAGTGTAAAGTGTGGTCAGTGTAAAGTGTGGTCACTGTAAAGTGTGGAGTGTGGTCAGTGTAAAGTGGGGTCAGTGTAAAGTGGGGTCGCTGTAAACTGTAAAGTGTGGTCAGTGTAAAGTGTGGTCACTGTAAAGTGTGATCAGTGTAAAGTGTGGTCAGTGTAAAGTGTGGTCAGTGTAAACTGTAAAGTGTGGTCAGTGTAAAGTGCGGTCACTGTAAAGTGTAATGTGTGGTCAGTGTAAAGTATGGTCACTGTAAACTGTAAAGTGTGGTCAGTGTAAAGTGTGGTCAGTGTAAAGTGTGGTCACTGTAAACTGTGGTCAGTGTAAAGTGTGGTCAGTGTAAAGTGTGGTCACTGTAACGTGTGGCCAGTGTAAACTGTAAAGTGTGGTCAGTGTAAAGTGTGGTCAGTGTAAAGTGTGGTCACTGTAAACTGTGAAGTGTGGTCAGTGTAAAGTGTGGCCAGTGTAAACTGTGGTCACTGTAAACTGTAAAGTGTGGTCAGTGTAAAGTGTGGTCACTGTAAACTGTAAAGTGTGGTCAGTGCAAAGTGTGGTCAGTGTAAAGTGTGGTCACTGTAAACTGTAAAGTGTGGTCAGTGTAAAGTGTGGTCACTGTAAACTGTAAATTGTGGTCAGTGTAAATTGTGGTCAGTGTTAAGTGTGGTCACTGTAAACTGTAAAGTGTGGTCAGTGTAAAGTGTGGTCACTGGTAAAGTGTGGTCAGTGTAAAGTGTGGTCACTGTAAACTGTAAAGTGTGGTCACTGTAAACTGTAAAGTGTGGTCACTGGTAATGTATGGTCACTGGTAAAGTGTGGTCACTGTAAAGTGTGGTCACTGTAAAGTGTGGTCACTGTAAACTGTGGTCAATGTAAAGTGTGGTCACTGTAAACTGTAGTCAGTGTAAAGTGTGGCCAGTGTAAAGTGTGGTCACTGTAAACTGTAAAGTGTGGTCACTGGTAAAGTATGGTCACTGGTAAAGTGTGGTCATTGTGGTCTGCGTGACCTGCATAAGCAGCGCGAAGGGTGTTGGCATTGGTCAGTTTTTCCCCAATGTGTTGCTCTCTCCGCAACACATGTTCAGTGTGTCTCACACAGACTCAGCTGCCTAACATTCTACTGCACTATCTTCTTTTCCCCCTTTTTTACTTCTGTACCGCCTTTAAAGTTAACTATTGTAAAAAAACAAAACAACAGAAAACCCTATGTGACTGCATGGCCTTTATATGTCGCTGACCTGTACAAGGATCTTTATCCTTTCACTCTTTCAATCATGTAAGTTCATTAAGCTTTGAAATCACCCCCCCCCCCCCTTTTCTACACCAGCCCAGCGCATGGTCGGTTACACACACACACACACACATATATATATGTGTGTGTATGTGTGTGTAACCGACTATATATATATATATATATATATATATATATGTGTGTGTGTGTGTGTGTGTGTGTGTCTGTGTCTGTGTGTACATATATTCATTGTGTGTGTGTAGGAACGCAAGTAGGGGTCTATGTGGATCAGGAGGACATCCGGAGGACCGACATGATGCAGAGAAAGCAGCAACCAGGTAGGCAGTGAGATGAGAGAGAGAGAGAGAGAGAGAGAGAGAGACTGCGTGTCATTTATTGATTTCAATTTTGGTTTGATGTTATTTCTCTGGGGGTTTTTTTTGGTTGTTTTTTTTTTTCATTTTGGTTTGGTTAGTTTTGCTTGGTGTGACAATTTCCATATTTTATTTTATTTCATTTTTATTGTATCTTATTCTTTAGAAGACACTTGACAGGGTTTAGTATGTCTGCATCTTCCATGAGTTTGTTTAACTTTGTATTGTATTTTGTTTTTGTATTTGTATTTCTTTTTATCAAAACAGATTTCTCTGTGTGAAATTCGGGCTGCTCTCCTCAGGGACAGCGCGTCGCTGTACTACAGCACCACCCAATTTTTTTTTTTTTTCCTGCCTGCAGTTTTATTTGTTTTTCCTATCGAAGTGGATTTTTCTACAGAATTTTGCCAGGAACAACCCTTTTGTTGCCGTGGGTTCTTTTATGTGCGCTAAGTGCATGCTGCACACGGGACCTCGGTTTATCATCTCATCCGAATGATTAGCGTCCAGACCACCACTCAAGGTCTAGTGGAGTGGGAGAAAATATCGGCGGCTGAGCCGTGATTCGAGCCAGCGCGCTCTGATTCTCTCGCTTCCTAGGCGGACGCGTTACCTCTAGGCCATCACTCCACTAAAGCTGTAGAGCTACTTTTGCGCGGTAATTTAGCATACCAAGCATGTTGTGGAGCTCTGTATTTTGTGGTGACATATTCATCACCGCTTCAACTCTGGCTGGTTTCAAGCCTTCTGATGAAATGATGTATCCAAAGTACTGGACTTCAGTTACTCCCACAACCACCTTGTCTGAGATGTTTCAAGTTTTTGGTGCTGTCATGCTCAAGTGCAGCTTGCAAGTTTCTGTCATGCTCTTGCCTTGTTCTTCCTGGGGATGAGTATGACATCGACTAGAGGTGTGATGCCTTGAAGACCCTCGAAGGTTTCATCCCTCTTGTGCTTCAGTTCGTCTTACGCAGAAATGAGACCTTGCAGATGACCGCAACAGATGGAGAAGCACTCTCAAGAATCAGTTACGGATTGGTGAGGACAAACTGTCAGCTGCTGCAGCAGAAAAGCGAGCTCGCAGAAAAGGGACGGCAGCCGACAGACCAGCATCAGCTTACACATGTGATCGCTGCGACAGAGACTGTCTCTCTCGCATCGGTCTCTACAGTCACAGGCAGCGCTGCTTGGTCCAAGCAGACAGCCCAGTTAGACATTAGGTCGGATATACTCTATCCATGGTCAGCCATGACCGAAGGAGGCCTACTACTACATTCCGAAAGGAGTAATAAATGTTGTGAAATAGGATGATTCATCAGCCAGTCTCATTAGCCAATAAACTAAACTTGCGTTAAGCTTGAAGAAGTACTTTGCACCAATCATCTTGGCGAGTGCACTTTTCAAGGCTAGCGTAGGGTAGAGAGGTCTCTTGATGGCAGCATTTAAATCCCTTGGATCAAGGCAGGTCCTCAGTTTCCCATTCTCCTTTTCAACAACGACAAGTGAATTCACCCAGTCTGTTGCAGTGGTGACTTTGTCCATGACTCTATTGGTTTCCATCTAATCTAGCTCTTCCTTCAGTCTCTGTTTGATAGCCTGTAGTACACAGTGTGGGAGGTGGACAACGGGTGTTGTCTTTCCTTTGTAATGATTGGTGATTTCGCCTTCAAGATCGCCAAGACCTAAAAAGATATGTTTGTAGTCTTTCATATCTGTGTTTTTGTCAACGGAGATATCCTAGGTATTCTTTGACAAAGAACTGGAGAGTCGGAATTGACAGACTGGCTGAACGAGTATGAGCTCTGTACATGCTTTTAAATTTTATATATATATATATATATATATATATATATATATATATATATATATATATATATGTATATATGTATGTATATATATATATATATTTTTTTTTTTTTTCGCTTAGAGTTGACTTCATCAAGATTTTACGCCTTATAAATATTATTATTATTAGTAGTAGTATTTTTTATGCATTTATATATTATTTTTATTCATGTATTTATTTATTTATTCATTGTTATTTTATTTTATTTTTATTTTTATTTTTTCTCAAGGCCTGACTAAGCGCGTTGGATAACGCTGCTGGTCAGGTATCTGCTTGGCAGATGTGGTGTAGCGTATATGGATTTGACCGAACGCAGTGACGCCTCCTTGAGCTACTGATACTGATACTGTGAAGCTGGAGGTGTATTAACAACATGCAGTATGCTCGAATAGGAGTGTTCTTCGTATTTGTCTGTGGTGATTATGGTTTGAATTGTTTTTC
>NC_134892.1:7084453-7096953 GCF_041734735.1 Babylonia areolata | reverse complement strand
AGTGCTGGATATAGAACTGGGTGTGACATTTACCTGACCTGGTTTTAACACACATTGTGGTGGATATAGAACTGGGTGTGACATTTACCTGACCTAGTTTTAACACACATTGTGGTGGATATAGAACTGGGTGTGACATTTACCTGACCTAATTTTAACACACATTGTGGTGGATATAGAACTGGGTGTGACATTTACCTGACCTAATTTTAACACACATTGTGGTGGATATAGAACTGGGTGTGACATTTACCTGACCTAATTTTAACACACATTGTGGTGGATATAGAACTGGGTGTGACATTTACCTGACCTAGTTTTAACACACATTGTGGTGGATATAAAACTGGATGTGACATTTACCTGAACTAGTTTTAACACACATTGTGGTGGAAATGGTATCTGGATGTCAGCTCCCACGTTCACTCGTATGTACACGAGAGGGCTTTTACGAGTATGACCGTTTTTACGCCGCCATTTAGGCAGCCATACTCCGTTTTGGGGTGTGTGCATGCTGGGTATGTTCTTGTTTCCATAACCCACCGAACGCTGACATGGATTATAGGATCTTTAACATGCGTATTAAATTTTGATCATCTGCTTGCGTATACTACACACGACGGGGGTTCAGGCACAAGCAGGTCTGCACACAGATATGTTGACCATATATATATATATATATATATATATATATATATATATTATGAGATCGCTCAATTTTCATTTGCCTGAAGAAAGTCTTCCACGGTGGTAAAAAAGGAGATTTGGTTGAATGTGACTTATAACAGAACTTCCGCTCAGATTCTCTTGCTTCCTAGGTGGACATGTTATCACTAGGCCACAATTCCACTGTTAAAGAAGTTGAGTGATTTGATAGATATGATGAATGGACTGAGATAGGCCATTGATGCTTATGATCCAACTAACTGCACAGGGCCATATCATGACTGCCCAACTAAATAAGAAGAACTCAGCTGCTTTAAACGCAAGACCTTGTCGCATCTGAAAAAAATATATTGAAAAAAAAAACAAATAAAAAAACCCAAAGCAACACTGTTCATAACATATTGATATTATCTAAAACATTAAGCTTCTTGAGGACGGGCGCAATAGCCGAGTGGTTAAAGCGTTGAACTGTCAATCTGAGGGTCCCGGGTTCGAATCACGGTGACGGCGCCTGGTGGGTAAAGGGTGGAGATTTTTACGATCTCCCAGGTCAACATATGTGCAGACCTGCTAGTGCCTGAACCCCCTTCGTGTGTATATGCAAGCAGAAGATCAAATACGCACGTTAAAGATCCTGTAATCCATGCCAGCGTTCGGTGGGTTATGGAAACAAGAACATGCCCAGCACGCACACCCCCGAAAACGGAGTATGGCTGCCTACATGGCGGGGTAAAAACGGTCATACACGTAAAAGCCCACTCGTGTGCATATGAGTGAACGCAGAAGAAGAAGAAGAAGCTTCTTGAGGCAAATGAGAGTAGGCTGTGTTGAAGACGTCAGTCCTGCTCGGTTTGTCTTCTCCAGAGTGTAAAAAAAAGTTGAAAGAAGTACTAGAGATACTTCAAAGCCACACACAAAAAATGCATTTAAAAGGTGAGTTAAGTAAATAGCAATGTAAAAGGGATAGAGAGTTTAAAAAAAAAGTTTAAAAAAGTACTAGAGATACTTCAAAGCCACACACAAAAAATACATTTAAAAGGTGAGTTACGTAAACAACAATGTAAAAGGGATAGAGAGTATAAAAAAAAGTTTAAAAAAGTACTGGACATACTTCAAATCCACACACAAAATACATTTAAAAGGTGAGTTAAGTAAATAGCAATGTAAAATGGATAGAGAGTATTAAAAAAAAAGAAGTTTAAAAAAGTACTAGACATACTTCAAAGCCACACAAAAAATACATTTAAAAGGTGAGTTAAGTAAATAGCAATGTAAAATGGATAGAGAGTATTAAAAAAAGTTTTAAAAAGTGCTAAAGATACTTCAAAGCCACACACAAAAAATACATTTAAAAGGTGAGTTAAGTAAATAGCAATGTAATATGGATAGAGAGTATTAAAAAAAGTATAAAAAAAGTACTAGAGATACTTCAAAGACACACACAAAAAATACATTTAAAAGGTGAGTTAAGTAATTAGCAATGTAAAAGGGATAGAGAGTATTAAAAAAAAAGTTTTAAAAAGTACTAGAGATCTTCAAAGCCACACACAAAAAATACATTTAAAAGGTGAGTTAAGTAAATAGCAATGTAATATGGATAGAGAGTATAAAAAAAGTTTTAAAAAGTACTAGACATACTTCAAAGCCACACAAAAAATACATTTAAAAGGTGAGTTAAGTAAATAGCAATGTAAAATGGATAGAAAGTATATAAAAAAAAAAAGCTTAAAGAAGTACTAGACATACTTCAAAGCCATACAAAAAATGCATTTAAAAGGTGAGTTAAGTAAATAGCAATGTAAAAGGGATAGAGAGTATAACAAAAGTTTTAAAAAGTACTAGAGATACTTCAAAGCCACAAAGAAATACATTTAAAAGGTGAGTTAAGTAAACAGCAATGTAAAATGGATAGAAAGTATTAAAAAAAAAAAAGTTTTAAAAAGTGCTAGAGATACTTCAAAGCCACACACACAAAATACATTTAAAAGGTGAGTTAAGTAAACAGCAATGTGAAATGGATAGCTAGTATAGTGCCCACCCCGGTCTTTACAATATCATAACTTATCCATCAGAGCAAAGCAGCACGGACAGTACACCATAGACTATGGAGGAAATAAAATAAACAAAAATGTCTGTGCTTGCTGGGGGTTTGGGTGGGGGTGGGGGGGGGGTAAGGGGAACAGATTGGGAAGGTATAAAAAGCAGACAATTGTGAAGGGGGGGAAAAAAGAGCAGAAACAAAGAGAGAATATCCAGAAAGTGGGGATGGCAATTTTACTGAAGGACCTCTGGCATCCGGGGCGGGAGGGGGGTTGGGGGTGGGGGGGCGGCATTGGGGGAGTGAGACTCATGGATTGACCTGTATTTGCACAGGACCGTATGAAGACCTGGTTGTGGACGAGATAGGGCAGAGGTCGGTGTACACCAAACTTGACTCCCTCAACTTGGCTCCTGTAAAAGAGGGCAAAGCAAGTGAGTGGTTATTGAACAGTTTCTGGCTTTGACCCCTCTCTGCATGCACATCCTTGTGTAACTGTAAATGGTTGTGTGTGTTGTTTTTTTGTGAATGCCTGGTTAGCTCATTTGGGGGAATGCCAAGCTGGCATGGGAAATGGAAGTTCATAATCTAGGATACGTGACATTTTGCTGCCCATTTTAACTCTCTCCATACGAACGGCGAAAGAGACGACGTTAACAGCGTTTCACCCGAATTACCGTCATCAAAATATTGCAAGCGGAAGGCTCTTATACTGAAGAGGTGAATGTTGACAAAGAATACCACAATTCTTATGACGGAAGCTAAAGGTTGGGTCATTCAGACACCCACTGGACATCCGAGGGGTTTTTGTAGAGGAGAAGAGAGGACTGGCCGTACTGAGTGAGTTAAAGCGTTATTGGCTCAGAAAAACCTGGAAGTTGAGGGAGTGAGAGAGTGGCAAGGAACAAAAAAAAGAAAAGAAAAAAAAAGAAAAAAAAAAACAAGAAAAAAAACCCACCCCAAACAACCCAGACGAAGATGAATCACGTCTTCACTCCGTTCCAACCCCCACCCCCCCTCTCCCCTCGCCCCCTCCTCCTCCACCTAGAAGCACTGCAGTCGCTACTGATGTGGGCAAGACATGTTCAGAGACAGACAGACAGACAGATAGGCAGAGAGGCATACAGGCATCCATCACCATTATTTCCTTTGCTGCAACGTTCGTGGTTACTTTCCGGTGGTGTTAGACAGGTCCCCCCACTTCACCCACTGTCCTTGGTTGGTTCTCCCTGTCAGCTGGATCACCTGAGGGAGGTGTCAGTATTAGCCCTGAGTGTTATGTGACATGTTCTTTTCTTCATTGTATCAGTGTTTCCATGTGTTAGTATGATTGTCGAGACTTTTTTTTTTATTGCTTGATTTAATCTACCAAACAGATTAGCTCAGCTGACTTTTATTGTTTCCTGTTTACATATGTTACCATTGTCTGCCCTCCATGCCCAAAACTGGGGTCAGCAGATTAAATTGTCTTGATTGTTAATACATGTCTTGTCTTTTTTTCTTTTTAATCTGTATGGACATGTTTTTTTTTATGTATGCATGCATATCTATATGCATATGGTCTTTTTACACAAATGCTCACAAAACAAAATGCCTTTGAATTTTTTTTTTTTTTTTTAGGTGGGGGTGGGGGGTGGGGGTGGGGGGTGTTTGTGTTGTCATTTCCGTGGAAATATCAGACAAACTACTGCAGAGTTGGGGGGGGGGGGGGGGGGGTATATTTTCCTACTTCTTTCCCCCCCCCCCCCCCCCTCTAAAAAGATCCTGGTATTAATTTTTTTTCATGACAAAACATCCACTTGTGTATACCAACTGAAAGTTCTTATCCTGTTCTTATGTGAAAAATAAGTTTAAAAACGTCAACAGTATTTCCTGTATAACCACGTGGTTGACTATTGTCCTTGTTTCTTTGTTTCAGAAGGAGCTCCCAAGAAGGCATTGCTGCCAAAACTTCAGAAATAAATGGCAGTATGTCAGAGGGGGGATGCGTGGTTTGTAACTGGGCGGGAGGTTACGAAGTTTAAGTTTCAGTTTCAGTAGCTCAAGGAGGCGTCACTGCGTTCGGACAAATCCATATACGCTACACCACATCTGCCAAGCAGATGCCTGACCAGCAGCGTAACCCAACGCGCTTAGTCAGGCCTTGAGAAAAAAAAAGAAGAAAAAAAAGGTGAATAAATAATAGATAAGCTTACATAAATAAATAAATAAAAATTGTAAATAAAAAAGCCAGTAATAATAATAATAATAATAAAATAATAATAATAAATAAATAAATAAATAAGACAACAATGATGATAAATAAGCAAATAAATGTAAAACATGAAGACACACATCCACACATACACCCACACATTCATAACAGATATGCACCAAACATGCAGTTTCACAGGTTACGAAGATTATGCAGAATGTAGAAAAGATGGGGGGGGGCGGGAGGGGGGGGGGGTTGTTTGTTTGTTTTTTTTTTGTTGGATGTGACCAGTGGTGGGGGAAGCTTTCTCTATGTGCAGTGGGTTACAAAGACAAACAACTTAATGAACATTGAGTTCAGAATAATTTAACGGTGACAGATCCCAGACCATAAGGCAAGTTTATCTACTTTAATGACAGACCCTAGACACAAGTAGATCTACTTATTTAGATGGCAATTCATAAACATTATGAACAAGGTGATGAGGCCTTTGCATGAACAATGCTTCAAATGAAAGTTCAGAATCAACTGTTGCCTTCTTTTGATGATGTTTTCACACAATATTGATTCGGTGCACATCCACATTTCCTGTGCTGATTTAGTGTTTGGTGTCATATACTTACCATGTCAAACTGATGCAAACTGGGCGTATCATTTTGCTCTGTTCGGCCAAAATTGGCAGCTAACTCAGTAATAAGACATTCCGCTTTTGTCTGCCCACTTCTAGCCAATCAGTGCAATTCCTGGCAGGAAGCGATGACTCATTGGCCACTATTTACTGAGATAAGTCAGTTACCTGGTTGATCTGTCTTTGCCATATTTTTTTTTATGCATTTGTTATTATCATTTGCTTCGTGCGGTTTTCTGGGATGTTTACATCTCAGAATCTAAGTCATTTTGCATCATTTGTTTCAGTTCTTGACATTAATTTTGATTTAATGTTTTGTATTTTGAAAGATTTTTTTTTTTCCTGCTTGATTGCTCAAGACGGCTATCTGTGATTTTTCTGTATCAGAATTGTCATCATTTATATTGCTTGCACCAGTTTTTTTGGCATTTAATTCAATCTTTTCTATCTTTGAATCTTTTCAGGCTTATAGTGGGACCTGACTTGAATTAGTCGCTATGCCTCATATTCTACCTCGCTTGGATGAACCTTGTTTGTTTCGGGTGATTAAAGTGAATGAGGTGGACATTTTGTGTTGTCACTTAGACTTATGTCGGGAAGGATGCGGCCCATTTTTGTACTGCTGCAGTCTTGTGCTTCATCTTTGTTGTGTGGAATACCAGAAAAACAACAGTGATAAAATCACAGTGATGCTGACGTTCATTTATATAGCATGGTTTGTTTGGGTTGTTTTTTTTCCTGTCCAGAAATACTGCTCAAAGCGCTGTACATATCGTTCCCCCTATGCCTTCCTATCCCCCCCTTCACCAACGCACACACACAGAAGCATATACCAGAATACACTCGCATATAGTACATCCGTTGAACGTTGAAAACCACCCATGCACCCCTAATGCACTCTTAAAAAAAAAAAAAAAAAAAAAAAAAAAAAAAAAAAAGCACAGTACAAATAGGAAGTAATCGGGTCTGCCTGATAGCATCTCCCATTGTATTCTAAAACTTTAAAGATATTTTCTCATTTATGTGCCATAACATTAAGATTTCATATCTTTTTCTTTCATGTATGTCCAGTTTATTGTATCAGATGTTTTTTTTGTTGAGTCTGTTGATGAATAACAAAATTGGAAGAGTTTTTTTTTTTCAAAATGATGCACAATATTGTAAAAGATAGCGGAAATAAAACCTGGCTGTCTTATCTTCATGTATTAGTTTGGGCAGACCTGTACTTATTCTCTCTGAGTCATGCATGCTGATCCTATCTTACAAACAGTTTCAGTAGCTCAAGGAGGCGTCACTGTGTTCGGACAAATCCATATACGCTACGCCACATCTGCCAAGCAGATGCCTGACCAGCAGCGTAACCCAACGCGCTTAGTCAGGCCTTGAAAAAAAAAAAGACAAAAAGAAAAATACATAAAAAAAGAACTACTACTAATAATAATAATATGTATAAGGCGCAAAAACTTGATGAAGTCAACTGTAAGCGTACAAAATAAATGAAATAAAATAGATAAATAAATAATGAATAAATAATAATAATATAATTTTTAAAATAAATAAATAAATGAATAAATACAAACAACATTTAACAAAATATGAATAAATAATAATAATAATATAATTTTTAAAATAAATAAATAAATGAATAAATACAAACAACATTTAACAAAAAAATGCTAGCCCCCAGTTCTGAAGGTATTCTCTTCGTTTATCTTCTGTTGATGGATATGTATGTGATTCCTCCTTCTCTTTACTGTTTCGACATTAATTTATTTTCTCCTTTAAAAAATGAAGAAGAAAAAAGAAAAAAGAAAAAAAATTCAATATTCTGACAACTGAGTCACAACATCTGTTCAGATAAAAATTAAAAAAAGGAAACATTCGCGTTCAGTCCATCTTTGCCCCTACTCTGGTACTTTGTGTTCTCTTGGAAACATTTGTGGATTCCTGTCTTGTTTAATCCTCATTTTAATTCGATCTGAACAAGTTGCTGTCATAATCAACATACAACGTCTGCCTTTTATTTTATTTTTTTTTTTATTATTATTTTTTTTTTACAGGTCTTCATAATAAAGTCTTGTTGCCTCTAGCACATGTGTTTCTGTTGGTATGTTATTGCAAACTGTTACTAGTTTTCTTGTTTACAAACAAAATGACTTTTTGAAAACCTTTTTTTTCCCCAACATTCATTATATGTTGCATATTGTGCAAATTGGTTTACATATCAGTAACTGATACTTTCTGGTTTGTTCAGATTTAAACACTCGACTGTTGGCAGCCATTCTTTCTCTGTCTCTGGACCTTGCGATTGGAATGAAATTCCTCTTTCGCTTCGTCAAGTCTCCACACTCAGCTCTTTCAAGTCTGGCCTTAAAACCCACCTCTTTCCAAAATAGCCTCCCTTGCCTACCCTTCCTTGTCTTTAGTTTCTACAGTTTTAGAGTTATGCATGCGTGTGAATGACTGGTGCGAAAGCGCTTTGATTTGTCTCTGCACAAGATTCAGCGCTATATCAATACCATTATTATTATTATTCATTGTTCTTGCTGTTTGTTCATTCCTGTTGAAAGGATGTTGATGTCACTTGATCTGAAGTACCATGTTGTATATCAAGTTTTAGCAGTATTGATGTGTGCGGCTCTTCGGGTTATTACTTTATGGATACCTTCAGATATTTTGGTTGGCTTGACTTTTAACTTTACTGACTGATGCTCATTACATGCAGTTATTTCATGAATTCTGTTTTACCCAGTCAGGGAGAGAGGTGAAAAAGTGTGTGTGTATAAATAACAAATATGTACATGTAATCATTTTGAATCGAAAAGGTGTCTTTCCTCTCATGTTTTAAATTCTGTTTCATTTTAGACAGTAAGTATTAACCCTTTCACCACCAGTCAATTTAGAGCACAAAATTCCCATGTGGTATAAACACAGAAAAGACAGTGGCTAAGAATAGCTGGGGATTTCCCCTGCGATGTATAGAAAATATGGGCTAGCCTACCACCGAACATTAAGAGCAGTAGGTTCATGGATAACAGACCAATGAATGGTCACCTTTCAGTGACATGGGTCCTCTACAACGCCTGTGCATAAATGCGAGCTTGGCGGTGAAAGGGTTAACAGAGTAGTTCAGAGATACCGTTGCTATGGAGTTTAAAGATGTTACTGAGCACTGAAAACCACCCACCCACCCGCCTGTTTGTTTGTATGTTCATCAGCGTGTTGGATTCATATCTTAAAAGTGTTTATGTATTTTGACAGTGTCAGAGTTAATCATTTGTTTCCCCGTGACTGTGGTTCCATACTCATACTGACGAATTTTCAAAGAGCAGTCTTTGCCTTTTGTGGTAAAAAAAAAAAAAAAAAAAAAAAAAGTTTTGCTCTTGTTAGAATTACATTTTTATTTCTTTTTATTTATCCATTTCTGTCTGCTTATCTGTTGATTTATATTGTTCTTCCATGCATGATCAGGATGGAAAAAAAAGATCTTTATTCTATTGTTCTGATTTCTTGTTGAACAGGAAACATTGGCCACTATTTTCCCCTGTTTCTTCTTTCAGAATAGAATACTGTGTGATTTTTCTGTCCACTTTTTTTTTGTTTTTTGTTGTTGTTTTTTTGACATGATTGTATGTTGATATATCTAGTTTCTTTTGATTTATGTGTTTGTCCATGTGAAATTCTGTACATCATGGTTTATTTATGAATGTGTATATCTTTGTAAATTTTCTGTTTTACATGTGTATTTCTGTATATCAGTGCAAAATTATCATCAGATATTATGCTCGTCTGTACATATTTACATAAGAATGTAGATTTGTTTTCAGTCATGAAAATGAAAAAGAAAAAAAAAACTTAAAATTTTAGAGAATAGAGAAGAAAACATTCTTGATCATGTATTTATAATGAAAAAAATCAGTAGTGTGTGTCTCATGTTGATGCTGAATGCTGAATAAGATGCACTTTTATTCTGATCATAGTAGTGATCATATTCTACACTGCTGTTCAATTTTGATAAATTCTTAATTCTACATTGGTGTTGGTCATTTAGTCATCAGTTTTGACTCACTTGTATAAACAAAGTGAGTCTATGTTTTAAGCTGGTGTTCGGTTGTCTGTGTGTGTGTGTGTGTGTGTGTGTGTGTGTGTGTGTCCGTGTGTCTGTGTGTCCGTGGTAAACTTTAACATTGACATTTTCTCTGCAAATACTTTGTCAGTTGACACCAAATTTGGCATAAAAATAGGAAAAATTCAGTTCTTTCCAGTCATCTTGTTTGAAACAATATTGCACCTCTGGGATGGGCACAAAAAAATTTAAAAAAAGAAGCCTAATTATATGCAAACTGCATTTACTGTTATATTTATATTTTTTGTATTCTCTAAACTTGGCACTTTGACCTCTTATTCTGACACAACAACAAGAGGAGTCATTATTATCATTTTTTGTTCAAACAGGAACTTCTTTTGCTAAGCATGGAATTTTTATTTATTTTGCAAACGTTTTGGTGCAGATAGTAAAAAAGGGAAATTACTCTGTAATTAATGCTAGGGGACTTAATTTATCACAAGTGAGTCTTGAAGGCCTTGCCTCTCTTGTTGTTTGTTTTGTTTCGTTCTGTTTTAAATTGCCGTTGAACAGTTCCATGAAAATATTCTTTATAAAAAATAATTTGCAAAGTTAAGTATTCTGTATCATTTTTTTCCCCTCCAATTTGATGTCAAACATGTAAGTAAATTTTCGCTATTTTAAGTTGATGTTGAATTATTCAGTGCGTTACTATGCTGTATTTTACAACGGCAACTGCAGATCAGTATTATGATCTTCTCCAATATTGTGCAAATGTTTGAAGAAAAATGCACTGCTTTCCACGGAAGGACGAAACAGTCCCATTTTATGTTCCTTGTCGTGGGTAAAATGTGTATTACATGCTACCTTTTTTTTTTTTTTTTTTTTTTAGTGGAATCTGTTTGCTATTGCTATTGTCGCTTATAGTCCAGAGAATCAAATACCTTCTAAACACTCAAAACAAGCAGCAGCTTTATAAATGTACATTTTCTAGTTTGTCAGTTCTGTTAAAAAGTGGGGATGGGGTAAGGGGGGTTGGGGGGTGGGGGGTGGAAGGAGGGTTGTGGGGGAGGGGAGGGTGGGTTGGGGGTGTAGGGGGGCGCGAGAGAAGATAGATTTTGATGGCTTATCATCTTGCCTGTGAAAGCCGTGGTTGCATTTGTGCAGAATCTGAAACGTGAACTAAACTCCGGCTGGTAAACGCTATCCAGTTATTGCTTCTAGACACTATTCATGTCTGCATGTTCCATTCACGGTTCGTTCAGGTTTTGAAGGTGTGCTGTTGTTGTTGTTGTTGTTGTTGTTGTTGTTGTTATTTTAAAGATAGTGACAACAATAATGATAATGATGATGTGCATTTGTACAGCGCCCTTTGTCTCAAAAATCCTCCACGCGCTTTACATAACAGAAATAAAGTTACAAATTACATGAAACTTTCATGACCACGCTTTCCCTTCCCATTTGTATTTGTATTTCTCTCCCTTTTTTTTTTTTTTTTTTTTTTTGTCACGACAGATTTCTCTGTATGAAATTCGGGCTGCTCTCCCCAGGGAAAGTGCGTCGCTATACTACAGCGCCACCCTTTTTTTTTTTTTTTTCCTGCGTGCAGTTTTTTTTTTTTTTTTCTTCCTATTGAAGTGGATTTTTTCTACAGAATTTTGCCAGGACCAACCCTTTTGTTGCCGTGGGTTCTTTTACGTGCGCTAAATGCAATGCTGCACACGAAACCTCGGTTTAACGTCTCATTCCCACCTCCACCCCACCCCCACTCTCCCTCTCTCATTCGCCATTTATTCAAAGTGAGGTGACAGGAATAGAATGGTGCTGCAGAAGAACTGGGAAACACACACAGAGAGAGCTTACATATAGGGTTAAAAAAAATTTTTAAAGAGAGAGAGAGAAAAGATGAGTTTTTAGTCAAAAGCGAAAGGCATATATGGAATCAGATGAACGCATGTGACTGGGGGTAGGGGGTAGGGTGTGGGGATTCCAGATATGAGGAGCATCTGAAAGATAAGAACGTTCATTATAGGTTCTTCTAATAATACCAGGAATTTTCAGAAGATAACCGATTTTGTTTTCCTCAGATATTTTTTTTCTTTCTTCTTCTTCTTCTTTTTTTTTAATGTCCCCATACAAAGAAGTCTTTTAAAAATGACCCAGGTTTAAAACCATTTTGTCTCTGAAATGAAATTTAAAAAAACAAGAAATAACACCATGCGTTTATGAAATTTGCCTGCTAAATCTACATAAAAAAGAAGATAATACGTATTTATTATCATTAAAAAATCTCTCTCTCTCTCTCTCTCTCTCTCTCTCGCTCTCTCTGTGTCACACACACACACACACACAACACACAAAGTTCCCAGTACAGGTATAAAATATTATTTTTTGTACAGTGGAATTACCAGTAATGTCGTACCTGCTTTGTTAAAACAACAACAACAACAACAACAACAACAAACTTTGCGTTGACATTCTTGTACAAATTGAATCATGGCTAAACAGATTGTGTCATTGACATAACAATTTTATAGAACTTATGAGTCCTGCAGGCGGGCGAATAACTGGTGTGAAAGCGCTTTGATTTGTCTCTGCGCAAGATTCGGCGCTATATAAATACGAATATTATCACTATTTTTTATGACAGTACTCAATTCATAAATCTAATCGAAGTAGGTAGGTAGTACGTACTCATGAACGTGGGGTGGTGTAATGGCGATATATATGATATTAATATATTTCAGAAAAGTAGCTTTGTAATTTCTATGTGATCATGGGTATCTTTGTTTTTAATATCATTGTGTAGACTTGCATTTTGTCATCTTTTTTTTTTTTTTAAATACTGCTTTGCATGAATAACTGTATCAGTGTCTGAACAACTTGTATTTGACATGATTTGTTTAAA
>NC_134892.1:7056953-7076953 GCF_041734735.1 Babylonia areolata | reverse complement strand
ATCTTGACGTCGCTTTCAGTCTGCTTTCATTTGTGATCGGATTGTTCGTAGTGCACAGTCTGTAGTTCCAGTCAGACGCTGGGAACAGTTTGTGTGTGTGGGTGTGGGTGTGTGTGCTGGGGGCCTTCCACGACTCTGGTGGTTAGTTTCGTACGTAAGTCTACATGTGTGGGGTATGGTTTCGTTGTGTTGTGTGGTGTTGTGTGCTGTGCTGTGCTGTGTGGTGTGGTGTTGTGTGCTGTGGTGTGTGCTGTGCTCTGCTGTGTGGTGTGATGTGATGTGGTGTGTGGTGTTATGTGTGCTGTGCTGTGATGTGTGGTGTGGTGTGGTGTGGTGCTGTGCTGTGTTGTGCTGTGCTGTGCTGTGCTGTGCTGTGTGCTGTGCTGTGCTGTGTTGTGCTGTGCGGCGTTGCGTTGTATTGTGTTGTATTGTATGGTTCTCACAGTGGATCTCTCTCTCTCTCTCTCTCTCTCTCTCTCTCTCTCTCTCTCTCTCTCCTCGTCCTTTATTCATTCATTCTCTCCTCATCGCCATCCCCATCTTCCCTTTCTCCCTTTCTCTCATCTCCCCCCCCCCCCTCTCTCTCTCTCTCTTTCCCTGCACATCTATCTCTCTGTCTCTCTGTCTCTGTCTGTCTGTCTGTGTGTGTGTGTGTGTGTGTGTGTGTGTGTGTGTGTGCCCATCTATCTTTCCGTCTCTCGGTTTCTCTCTCTCTCTCTGTCTCTGTCTCTCTCTCTCTCTTAAACACTGCTAACTTTTTAGTAAAGCTTTTTAATTTTTGGTTTGATACTGGGGTTTAACAAAAAAATTGGACAGAATCCATAATTTTGCCATTATTTAAGAAAGGTGATATTAATAATGTAAATAATTATAGAGGTATTTCTTTGTGTGATGTAAGTAGTAAATTATATAGTTCCATTATTAATACTAGACTACAAGAATGGATAATTGAGAAAAACATAATAATTTATTGGAGAATACCAGGCAGGATTTAAACAGGGCTAATCAACAATTGATCACATATCTACTCTAATGGCTGCAGTACAGAAACAGTCTGCAAACAATAGAAAGTTGTATGTAGCATTTGTGGACTTTGAAAAGGCCGTTGACTCCATTTCCAGGAAACTTGTATGGCCTATTTTATTAAAGAATGGAATCAGTGGTAAGTTACATCGTTGTGTGAAAAGCATGTACAACGAAGTGAAAGTGAGAGTAAGAGCTGGGGCAACATTATCTGATTGTGTTAATTGCATTCGTGGGGTTAAACAAGGGGATGTTTGTAGCCCGGTCTTGTTTTCACTTTTTATTACTGAACTTGCTTTGGAAATAATGCAAAATGGTCAACATGGAATTACTTTTGATTTGATTGAATTGTTTGTTCTACTTTTTGCTGGTGATATGATTTTGTTATCTACAACAACAGTGGGTTTACAGCGACAGCTGAACAGTCTATATGCTGCAGCACGTAACTTACAGTTAAAAGTAAATATGGATAAAACATGTATTGTTGTGTTCCGTAAGGGAGGATATTTAGCAAGAAATGAAAGATGGTCATATGGAAATGAAAGAATTACCGTTGTAAATGCATATAAGTATCTTGGAATTTATTTTTCAACAAAACTTAGTTTCAGTTTCGCATGTCAAGATATAGCAAAGAAAGCAAAGAAAGCAGTTATTCGGATACTTCATATCTTGTATAAGCTTGATTGTAATTCGTTTGGTATTTTTGTCAGGTTATTTGATACTCAAGTCCAGCCAATACTGAAGTATGGTGCAGAAATATGGGCCTTGGAAAAGAGTGAACAAATAGAAAAAGTACACTTGTTTGCAATGAAACGATTTTTGAATGTGGACATCCGAACGCCAAATGATCTTGTGTATGGGGAGCTAGGGAGATATCCAATTTATTTAAACTCGTACATTAAATGCATTAAGTATTGGTTGAAACTTAAAAGAATGAACGAAAACAGGCTACCGTTCAAAGCTTATCGGATGTTGTATTCCTTAGATAATAATGGTTAAAAAAAACAAAAACATGGGCAACGTGGGTTCGTCAGTGCTTAAATTCTTATGGTTATTCTTTTGTGTGGGATAATCAGGGTGTTGAAGATATTGCATGTTTTATAAAGTGTTTTAGACAGCGAATAGTAGATTGTAGGTGGCAAGATTGGCATGACCATATGGAAACTAGCGATAGATTTGCACAGTTTAGAATCTTAAAACATCGCAGGGGCCTGAAACATATTGGGGTGGAAATAAACAGATATGTTAAAAGTGCACTGACAAAATTTAGATTTGGTGTTTCTAATATTGCTGTTCACAGTTTCAGATACTGTAGTAGGAGTGAATATGTATATATGTGTCGATTGTGCAACCTGGGTAGGGAAGATGAATAGCATTTTTTGCTATGTTGCCCTGCTTTGAGTGAGCTCAGACAAAGATTAATTCAACCTAAACATTATAAAGAGCCCTGTGCTTTTAGATTTAATCTGCTCATGTCGTCAAAACATGAGCTTACCCAACAAAACTTGGCCATATACTTATATGACGCATTGAAGAGACTTCGAATTGTTATTTTGTGGATGTTGTTGAGTATTGTCTTAGCTACTTTTGGATGATTTGTGATGTTGGTTTAACGTGTCAAGTCATTTTCTTTCTATATTTTCTTGTATGACCCCCTTCAGTAAGGGGCTTTGGCCTTAATCTGAATAAAACATCGTTATCGTTATCTCTCTCTCTTTCTCTGTCTATCGCTTTCCCTCCCCTCCTCCCTCTCCATCTTTCCATCCCACCCCTCCTCTCTCTCTCCTCTCTCTCTCTCTCTCCCTCACCCTCACTCTCTCTGTCTCTCTCCCTCTCTCTCTCTCCTTCTCTTTTCCTCTCTCTCTCTCTCCCTCACCCTCACTCTCCCTCTCTCTCTCCTCTCTCTCTCTCTTTCTCTTTCTCTCTCTCTCTCTCTCTCTCTCTCCCTCACCCTCACTCTCTCTGTCTCTCTCCCTCTCTCTCTCTTTCTCCTGTCTCCCTCTCATTCTGTCTCACTCACTCTCTATCAGTCTCCCTTTCTCTGCCTTTGTGCCTCTCTCTCTTCCACCCCCCACCCGTTCCCAATCTCCAGCTCTGGATGTGCCTGCACACGGTTCCAGGACAACTGATCCAGCAGACGGCGGAAGGGTACAGACTGCGGCAGTGATGCGGTTCCTACGGATCTTCTTTTTCATCGGAGTTCTGGCACCAGCAGGTAGGCCTTTGGAACAGTGTTGACTGCTTTGCCTCGTGTCCACAAACCTCACCACCAACCCTCCCATCCTGCGAACCTCCACCTTCTCCTCCCCCTCCCCCGCTGCCGCTCCTTTGCACCCTCCCCCTCCCGCCTCCACAATCCCTCCCCCCCCACACACACACACCCAACCCCCAAACCCCCATCTTCCCCGTGGGCTGTGTCACTGTGAAATAGTGTCCGCGCTGTGAAGGAAGTCTGTGCAAGAAATTGCCTGTTTCCAACCGCTTTCTTTGTGTGTGTGTGTGTGTGTGTGTGTGTGTGTGTGTGTGTGTGTGTGTTGTTTCTCTTTCTTGTTTTTGGTGTGTGTGTGTGTGTGTGTGTGTGTGTGTGTGTGTGTTTTGTTTCTGTTTCTTGTTTTTGGTTTGTGTGTGTGTGTGTGTGTGTGTGTGTGTGTGTGTGTGTGTGTTGTTTTTTGTTGTTGTTGTGTGTGTGTGTGTGTGTGTGTGTTTTGTTTCTGTTTCTTGTTTTTGGTTTGTGTCTGTGTTTGTCTGTGTGTGTTTTTTTGTTTTTGTTTTGTGTGTGTGTGTGTGTGTGTGTGTGTGTGTGTGTTTGATTTTTGTTTGTTTGATGTTTTTTTGTTTTGTTTGTGTGTGTGTGTGTGTGTGTGTGTGTTATGTTGTTTTTTTTTCTCTGTTCTTTTCTTCCTGTTTGTTTGACAATGTGTGAGAAAGCGTAGGAAATCTCCCTTGTGTTCAATCAAAAAGAGTTCCTTTGTCACCGGGAGTAAGTTAGTTTCTTGTCTCCCCCCCCCCCCCCCCCCCCCCCCCCCCCCCCCCCATGTAAATCTAAGAGAAAAATGAGATCAAATAAAAGAAACGAGAAATGGAGGAGAAGCGGGAGGTTCGGAGGGGGGTGGGGGGTAGGGGGGTAGGGGGGTGGATGACAACGACGATCATGATAGCGACAGTGGCGTTAGCGAAGACATCAACGAAAGACGGTGAAAGTGATGACGCACTACTAGTTTAAAAACATGTGTGAATGTATGCGTTTGTCAGTGAGTGGGTGAGTGAGTGAGTTAGTGAGTGAGTGAGTGTGTGTGTGTGTGTGTGTGTTTCTCTCTCCCCCTCACTCTCTCTTTCTCGACCCCCCCCCCCCCCCACCTCTCTCTCTCTCTGTGTCTGTCTCTCTCTATCTCTTTCTCTGTTCTCTGTTCCCCTCTGTCCCTCTCTGTCTCTGTGTTTCTCTCTCTCTCTCTCTCTCTTTCCCTATCTCTCTGTCTACCGTTCTGTCCCTCTTTCCCTGTATCTCTATGTTTCTGCCTCTATCTCTTTGTGTCTCTGTCTCTGTCTGTCTCTGTCTGTCTCTCTCTCTGCCCCTCTATCTCTGTCTGTCTGTCTCTCATTTTTCTCTCTCTGTCTTTCTTTCTCTGCATGTTTGTCTTTCTCTCTCTCTCTCTCTCTTTCTTTCTCTGCTTCTCTCTCTCTCTCTCTCTCTCTCTCTGTCTGTGTCTCTGCATACAGTTAAATGCATTGTAACAAGAAGCAGATCTTTTGTGCCTGAGTATGAACCCTGATAAAACAAATGTTATAATTTTTCGCAAGGGAGGTCACTTGTCTGCTTGTGGGAAATGGTATCATGATAATGTAGAACTGAAAGTTGTAAATTCTGAGAAGTACTTGTGGTTAATGTTTGCAACAAAATTGAACCTAGACTCTTACGTAAGAAACGTTTTGTCAGAAAAAAGGTTTTGCAATTACGTGGGTGTGTCAATGTGTAGGGCATGTACAAACTTTTATTTCAGAATTTAAAACAAGAGAGGCAAGGCCTTCAAGACTCACTTGTGATACACTTAAAAGAAAAAAAATCCAAGCTTTTTATGTATTGAGTATAATTTCAAAATGTAATGTTTAAGATGAGAAAGATCAGTTTAAAGCAAATTAACTCCCCTAGCATTAATTAACAGAGTAATTTCCCTTCTTTTACTATCTGCACCAAAAAGTTTGCAAAATAAATAAAACTTCCATGCTTAGCAAAAGAAGTTCCTGTTTGAACAGAAAATGATAATAATGACTGCTCTTGTTGTTGGGTCAGAATATCAGATCAAGCTGCCAAGTTTAGAGAATACAAAAAATATATAAATATAACAGTAAATGCAGTTTGCATATGATTAGGCTTCTTTTTTTTTTGGTGCCCATCCCAGAGATTGCAATATTGTTTTAAACAAGATGACTGGAAAGAACTGAATTTTTCCTATTGTTATGCCTAATTTGGTGTCAGCTGACGAAGTATTTGCAGAGAAAATGTCAATGTTAAAGTTTACCACGGACACACACACACACACACACACACACACACACACACACACACACACACACACACACAGACAACCGAACACCGGGTTAAAACATAGACTCACTTTGTTTACACAAGTGAGTCAACCAGACTGCCTGACATATTTAAACAGAACTGGAATGCAGATACAGAAAGTAAGGGTAAGTACTGCTGGTTCCATTCTTTTAAAAGCCGGTATTCCAAGTCCTAACTGTTATTACGAATAAATGGCATCGTACAATACTTGCAAATTTTAGAACAAGAACTCTAGGCTTTGATGCCAACAAAAATGGTTTATGCCAGGTATGTCCACAAATTCTCCATTTCCTTTGTGTAACTACAAAGTTGATGATAAGATCCATTTCATGTTTGATTGTAAATCTTATGGTGATTTGAGAATTAAATGTGTGATTTTAAAAAAAATTGCAAAAAAAAAAAAAAAAAAAAAAAAAGAGAATCTCTTGAGCATGTTAACATCAGAAGATCAGGAGGTGATAATCTTGATGACAACATTTATGTCAGTAGCTTTGACAATTAGGTAAAAATCACTACAGACGGATCCAAAATTGCGTGGTCAGATAGGTTTGACATTTTCTTCTGTTGTAAGTGTTGGAATCTGTTGCATTGTATGAACGGAATTATTGTGTGTAGGGTAGCCTGCTGGTTACTACCATTTTTTTCTTCAAGCAAAGAACGTTGTTTTGTTTCAGTATCTGCTTTCACCAATTTTCATTCGTTTATTTTGATGTTTTGTTTTACAATGAAAGAATGTTGACGCATTCACCCATACCATAAGGACCTCATGGCCAGTGACATAAACCAAAGGGTCAAAGCGTCTCTGCACACAGGTGTTTCTGTTCTTTCTCTCTCTTCTTCTTCTTCTTCTTCTTCTTCTTCTTCTCCTCCTCCTCCTCTTTCTTCTTCTTTTCTCTTTCTTCTTCTTCCTGTTCTTCTTCTTCTCCTTCTTCTTCTTCTTTCCTCTCTTCTCATTCCCCACGCCATCTTTCTTCTTCTTCTCCTCCTCCTCCTTCTTCTTCTTTTCTCTGTCTCCTCCTTCTTCTTTTCTCTTTCTCCTCCTCCTCCTTCTTTTCTCTTTCTCCTCCTTCTTCTTTTCTCTTTCTCCTCCTCCTCCTTCTTCTTTTTCTCTTTCTCCTCCTCCTTTTCTCTTTCTCCTCCTCCTCCTTCTTCTCTCTTTCTCCTCCTTCTCCTTCTTTTCTCTTTCTCCTCCTCCTTCTTTTCTCTTTCTCCTCCTCCTTCTTTTCTCTTTCTCCTCCTCCTTCTTCTTTTCTCTTTCTCCTCCTCCACCTCCTTCTTCTCTCTTTCTCCTCCTTCTTCTTTTCTCTTTCTCCTCCTCCACCTCCTTCTTTTCTCTTTCTCCTTCTCTTCTCTTTCTCCTCCTCCTTCTTTTCTCTTTCTCCTCCTCCTCCTTCTCTCTTTCTCCTCCTTCTCCTTCTTTTCTCTTTCTCCTCCTCCTCCTTTTCTCTTTCTCCTCCTTCTTTTCTATTTCTCCTCCTCCTTCTCCTTTTCTCTTTCTCCTCCTCCTCCTTCTTTTCTCTTTCTCCTCCTCCTCCGTTTCTCCTCCTCCTCTTTCTTTTCTCCTCATTCTCCTTCTTCTTTTCTCCTCCTCTTTCTTTTTCTTTTCTCTTTCTTCTTCTTCTTCCTGTTCTTCTTCTTCTCCTTCTTCTTCTTCTTTCCTCTCTTCTCATTCCCCACCCTATCTTTCTTCTCCTCCTCCTTCTCTCTTTCTCCTCCTCCTCCTCCTTCTTCTCTCTTTCTCCTCCTCCTTCTTATCCTCTCTTTCTCCTCCTCCTTTTCTCTTTCTTCTCCTTCTTTTCTATTTCTCCTCCTACTCCTTCTCTCTTTCTCCTCCTCCTTCTCCTCTCTTTCTCCTCCTCCTCCTTCTTTTCTCTTCCTCCTCCTTCTCCTTTTCTCTTTCTCCTCCTTCTTTTCTCTTTCTCCTCCTCCTACTTCTTCTCTCTTTCTCCTCCTTATTCTTTTCTCTTTCTCCTCCTCCTTCTTCTTTTCTCTTTCTCCTCCTCCTTCTTCTCTCTTTCTCCTCCTCTTTCTTCTTCTTTTCTCTTTCTCCTCCTTCTCCTCTCTTTCTCCTCCTCCTTCTTCTTTTCTCTTTCTCCTCCTCCTTCTTCTCTCTTTCTCCTCCTTCTCCTCTCTTTCTCCTCCTCCTTCTTCTTTTCTCTAAGACCTGACTAAGCGCGTTGGGTTACGCTGCTGGTCAGGCATCTGCTTGGCAGATGTGGTGTAGCGTATATGGTTTTGTCCGAACGCAGTGACGCCTCCTTGAGCTACTAGAGAGACTTCTTTTCTCTTTCTCCTCCTCCTTCTTCTTTTCTCTTTCTCCTCCCCTTCTTCTTTTCTCTTTCTCCTCCTCCTTCTTCTTTTCTCTTTCTCCTCCTTCTTCTTTTCTCTTTCTCCTCCTCTTTCTTCTTCTTCTTTTCTCTTTCTCCTCCTCCTTCTTCTTTTCTCTCTTTCTCCTCCTTCTTCCTTTCTCTTTCAGTCTGGATTCCCTGTATATGTTATGGTCTTGATGTCAAAAGAACATAAATTCATGTGCGATTTCACTGTGTTCCGGAAAATATCCTAACCCAACTGCACACACTTTATTATTAACCAAGCAAGCACCCAGCTTGCTTTCTTGACGTCAAAGAAAGTTTTCTCGCCCGCTGTGGTCCGTTTTTAGGTGCCTCCTCCAAACCCAATATCGCCATCGACCCACCGACCTTGACCCTGACCCATGACCAGGCTGAAAGAAGGGAAGCTTATGTCACGGTGACCTGCAACACCACTTACGAAAGTCGTGATACACCTGGGTTGGTAATAATTTAAACGTCTGTTCACCAATAATGATTTTTGACGTGCGGAGGAAAATGTGTGTGTTGGGGGAGCGTGGGGAGGTGGGGGTGGGGGGGGGGGGGGGGGGGGGGGGGGGGGGCTGGGGAGGGGGGTTTCGGGGGCGGGGGGGGGGGGGGGGGGGGGGGGGGGGGGGGGGGGGGGGTGGGGAGGGGGGGGGGCTGTACGCGTGTGTGTGAATAAGTACACGCGCTCGAACTGAACGTGTTCCCATTTGTGACAGGAAAAGAGAAACTGACAAATGAACGATATTTAGCGGTGGTAACATTTTGGCTTGAAAGAAGCAAAGTAACCTGTTCGACTTTAACTAGCAATAAAAAAAAAAATAAAATAAAAAAATAAAATAAAAAGTTCAAGTTTCAGTTTACAGTTTCTCAAGGATGACGTCACTGCGTTCGGACACATCCATATACGCTACACCCTAATTATCTAGTTATAGGCAGATTCCTGACCAGCAACGCAACCCAACCCAACCCAACCCAACCCAACCCCACCCAACACGCTCATCCATGCCTTGTGTGCTTACACAACCCATCGGAGTGGAATTCTCTTTTCAGAATTTTTGTGCCAGTTTTTTATTTTATTTTTAGGACAACGCTTATGTTGCCGTGGGTTCTTTTTCAGTGCGCCAACTGCGTGCTGCACAACACGGAACGTCGGTTGATCGTCTCATCCGAGCGACTAGACGCTTAGTTTAATTTTTTCCAGTCAAACTTGTGAGAGAAGGCGAGAGTGGAACTCGAACTGAGACCTTCACAGACACTGCACTGGCAGGTGAGTGTGTCAACCGTTCTGCTACCTTCCAACAACAACAAGAATCAACCGGCTAATAAAAGATTGTGTTTAATGTCAGAATACTTATTTGTGTTTGTAGTTGTATTTCTTTTTATCACAACAGATTTCTCTGTGTCAAATTCGGGCTGCTCTCCCCAGGGAGAGCGCGTCGCTACACTACAGCGCCATCCTTTTTTTTCTTTTTTCTTTTTTTCCCCCCCCTTTTTTTTGTGTGTGTATTTTTTCATGCGTGCAGTTTTTCATTTGTTTTTCCTATCGAAGTAGATTTTTCTACAGAATTTTGCCAGGAACAACCCTTTGTTGCCGTGGGTTCTTTTGCGTGCGCTAAGTGCATGCTGCTCACGGGACTTCGGTTTATCATCTCATCCGAATGACTAGCGTCCAGACCACCACTCAAGGTCTAGTGGAGGGGGAGAAAATATCGGCGGCTGAGCCGTGATTCGAACCAGTGCGCTCAGATTCTCTCGCTTCCTAGGCGGGCGCGTTACCTCTAGGCCATCACTCCACAATTGTAGAAAATAATTGTAATTAGTAATTAGCCGCCGCTGGGCCTTCCATTTTGGACTTAAGCGATAAAATAAAATTAAAAATTAAAAAAAAAATCCATAGTATTGATGACGATGGTGAAGATGAAAGTGATGTTAGTGGTGGTGATGGTGATGGTGGTGGTGATGGTGGTGGTGGTGGTGGTGGTGGTGGTGATGGTGGTGGTATTGATGACGATGGTGAAGATGTAAATCAAAAGTCAGATATAGATTTGTTGTATAGCCGTCTGTTTGTGCATACAGAAAGGCACGTCTTCATCTTTACACAAAAAAGATGAAATAAAATAAAATAAAATGAAATAATATAATATAATATAATATAATATAATATAATATAATATAATATAATATAATACAAAATAAAATTGTCATTCTTCTTTGTGAGCTGCAACTCCCACGTTCACTCATATGTACACGAGTGGGCTTTCACGAGTATTATCGTTTTTACCCCGCCATGTAGGCAGCCATACCCCGTTTTCCGGAGGAGGGAGGTGCAGGGAGGGGGGGGGGAGTGAGGGGCGGGGTAGCATGATGGCATGTTCTTGTTCCTATAACCCACCGAACGCTGACATGGATTACAAGATCTTTAACGTGCGTATTCCATCCGCTTGCGTATACACACAAGTAGAGGTTCAGGCACAAGCAGATCTGCACATATGTTGACCTGGAAGATCGAATAGAAATAAAATATGAATAAATAGATAAATGATAATAATAATAATAATAATGATAACAATAATGATGATGATGATGCTACTACTACTACTACTACTACTACTACTAACAATAATAATAATAATAAGAAGAAGAAGAAGAAGAAGAAGAAGAAGAAGAAGAAGAAGAAGAAGAAGAAGAAGAAGAAGAACAACAACAACAACAACAACAACAACAACAACAACAACAACAACAACAACAACAACAACAACAACAACAACAATGATAATAATAATAATAATAAAGATAACAATAATAATAATGATAATGATGATGCTACTACTACTACCACTAACAATAATAATAATAATAATAAGAAGAAGAACAACAACAACAACAACAACAACAACCATAATGATGATGATGATGATGATAACAACAACAACAACAATAATAATAATGATAATAATAATAATAATAATGATGATGATGTTGATGATAATGATGATAATGATAATAATATACATGTTTATTTTCAGTTCACGATTACGGATATTGTCCATCACACGCCAGTTTGGCAACAAATCAGAACGTCAGTTTGCCAAAGTCAATGAAACTGGTTTCGGGAAAACAAAAGCACCACCGTTAGCTTCTGGGAGAGGGTCTTTGACGGAAGGAGTGATTGTCCTCCATCACATCAGCCTGACCTGTGAGGATGGCGGAGGCTTCTTCTGCGCGGCAACTTACGGAAAGAACCCAAGATTGAAATCAGAAGTTGTCCCTGTCGCCGTGAAAGGTAGAGAGAGAGAGACAGAGAGAGCTGAGAGAGAGAGAGAGTTGAGAGTGAGAGAGAGAGAGAGAGAGAGAGAGACTTGAGAGTGAGACAGAGATAAAGAGAGAGTTGAGGGAGAGAGGTGGGTGTTGAGAGAGAGACAGAGTTGAGAGAGAGAGAGAGAGAGAGAGAGAGAGTTTAGAAAGAGAGGGAGAGACAGAGAGAGGAAGAGTGAGAAAGAGAGTTGAGAGAGAACGAGACAGAGACTAAGAGAGAGAGAGACACAGAGAGAGTTGAAAGAGAGAGAGGGGGTTGAGAGAGAGACTGAGAGAGAGAGAGAGAGAGGGTTGAGAGAGAGAGTTGAGAGAGAACGAGACAGGGATTTTAGAGAGAGGGAGAGAGAGAAATATATATAGAGAGAAAGGGAGAGAGTTGATAGAGAGAGAAAGGGAGAGAGTTGATAGAGAGAGAGAGAGAAAGGGAATGATTTGATATATAGAGAGAGAGTACACAAAGAGAGAGAGAGAGTGTGTGTGTTGGGTGAGGGGGTAGGTTTCATGGATGAAAAGGAGGTGGACGTAAAGAGGGGATGGAAGGGGAGGGGAGTGACGGGGGTGGGTGTGGGGGGGGGGGGGGGGGGGGCGTGGTGACAGTGATGACGAGGAGTGTGGTGGAGATGATGGTGGTGGTGGTGATGTTGGTGGGGGGACGGGGGTGGTGATGGTGGTGGTTGGGTGGGGTGGGGGTGGTGTGGTGATGGTGGTGGTGGGGGTGGTGGTTAGGAAGGGTGAGGGTGGTGGTGAGGGGTGGTGGTGATGGTGGTGATGATGGGGGGGTGATGTTGGTGGTGGTGGGGGTGGTGATGGTGGTGATGTTGGTGGGGGTGGGGGTGGTGATGGTGGTGATGATGGTGGGGAGATGGTGGTGGTGATGGAGGTGGTGGTGATGTTGGGGGGGTGGGGGGTGGTGATGGTGGTGATGATGGGGGGGGGGTGATGGTGGTGGTGATGGTAATGGAGGTGGTGGTTATTGTGGTGTTGATGGTGGTGGTGGGGGGGGGGTGGTGGTGATGGTGGTGATGTTGGTGGTGGTGGTGGTGGTGGTGGTGATGTTGGGGGGGTGATGGTGGTGATGTTGGTGGTGGTGGTGGTGATGGTGGTGATGGTGGTGATGTTGGGGGGAGGGGGTGGTGGTGGGTTGGTGGTGATGGTGGTGGTGGTGATGGGGGTGGTGGTGGTGGGGGTGTGGGTGGGGGTGGGGATAGTGATGATGGTGGTGGTATTGAAGACGATGACGACAAAGATGATGACGATGACGATGATAAATTTAATGATGACGGTGGTGGTGGTGGTGGTGGCGGTATAGATGACAGTGATGATAAACAATGATGATGATGGTGATGGCTTTTGTGAAGGTGATGGTGATAGAGTAGTGACAATGATCGTCGTTGTAGTGGTGGTGGCAGTCATGGTAGGGGTGAATGAACACACAGACACACACACACACACACACACACACGCACACACTCACACACACACACACACACACGTACCTGTGCTCCGTAGTTGACGTTCGTGAATTTCATTTTCAGTGGACCCAGGACAGTTAACTCTGACCGCATCGCCAAGGAAGAATCTGATCAATGAAGAGTTGACAATGACGTGCCACGGTCCATTGGGAAATGGCGAGGTTCCTGTCTTCTCTCGTTATTACCTCCCCCTCCTCTCTCTCTCTACCTCTCTCTCTCTCTCTCTCTCTCTCTCTCTCTCTCTCTCTCTCTTTCTCCCTCTCTCTCTCCCCCCTCTCTCTCTCCCTCCCTCTCTCTTTCTCTCTCCCTCTCTGTCCCTCTCTCTTTCTCTCTCTCCCCCCTCTCTCTCCCTCTCTCTCCCTCTCTCTCCCTCCCTCCCTCTCTGTCTCTCTCCCCCTCTCTCTGTGTCCCTCTCTCTGTGTCTCCCTCTCTCTCTCTCTCTCTTTCCCTCTTTCTCTCTCTCTCTCCCCCTCTCTCTCCCTCTCTGTCTCCCCCCCCTCTCTCTCCCCTCTCTCGCTCTCCCTCTCTCTCTTTCCCTCTCCCCCCCCCTCTCTCTCTCCCTCTCTCCCCCTCTCTCTCTCTCCCTCCTCTCTCTCTATCTCTCCCCCCCTCTCTCTCTCCCTCCCCTCCTCTCCTCCTCTCTCTCTCTCTCTCCCCCCTCTCTCTCCTACCCCCCATCTCTCTCTCTCTCTCTCACTCTTAATCTTAATTCTTGAATAAAAATGTTTTGAGTTCTGAGTTCTCTCTCCTTCTCTCTCTCTGTCTCTACTTTCTTCTTACCTTCTTTTCATATTGTTTCCTAGTTATTATAATTATGTCTTGTGTCCACTTTTAGTATGCTGTTTTATGTTGTTGTTGTTTTTTTTATACCTATCCTTTAATCGGTTTTGTATTGCATATGTACGTATGGCTGTGATGATGTATGTATGATTTACTCTTAGTAAGTTACCCTTTAAAGGATTCTGTTGTTGTTGTTGTTGTTCTTGTTGTTGTCTACTGTGATTATCTATTGTGCGCATGGGTTGCCCTTAGTTGACGTCTAAACATGTTGTGTCTTTTATGTACACCTGTTGAATGACTGTGATCTTCGTGTCGTATTTTATGTGCTTTTCTCTTGTTGAGATGATAAAGTATTCTGTATTCTATATTCCTCCCTTCTTTCTTTCCATCCTTCCTTCCTTCCTCTCTTCTGCCTCTCCTTCCTTCTTTCACGTCCTCCTTTTTCCACCTCCCTTCCTACCTGTCTTCCTTCTTCCTTCATTTCTTCCTTCATTATTTCCTCCTTTCCTTCCTTCCTTCTTTCTCTCATTCATTCCTTCCTTCTTTCTCTCATTCCTTCCTTCCTTCCTTCTCTCATTCCTTCCTTCCTTCTTTCCTCCTTTCCTTCCTTCTTTCTCTCCTTCCTTCCTTCTTTCTCTCATTCATTCCTTCCTTCTTTCCTCCTTTCCTTCCTTCCTTCCTTCTCTCATTCCTTCCTTCCTTCCTTCCTCCTTTCCTTCCTTCCTTCCTTCCTTCTCTCATTCCTTCCTTCCTTCTTTCTCTTATTCCTTCCTTCTTTCTCTCATTCCTTCCTTCCTTCTTTCCTTCTATCCTTCCTTTCTTCCTGCTTTCCTCTCTGTCTTTTTTCCTCCCTTCCTTCCTCCATTCCTTCCTTTCTGCATTATTTCTGTCCTTCCTTCTTGCATTATTTCCTTCATTTGTGGACCAGTCAGTCAAGGATCAGTCGGTTAGTGGATCAGTCATTGAATCAGTCAGTCAGTCGGTGGATCGGTCAGTGAGTCAGCTAGTGGATCAGTAACCCAGTCAGTCAGTGAATCAGTCAGAGAACTAGTCAGTCACTCAGTCAGTAACTTGGTCCGAGAATCAGTCAGTGAATCGGTCAGTCAGTAAACTAGTCATCTGTCAGTCAGTTAGTCAGTGAATCAGTCAGTGAATCAGTTAGTCAGTCAGTCAGTGAATCAGTCAGTCGGTGAACCAGTCAGTCAGTCGGTGAACCAGTCAGTCAGTCAGTGATCCAGTCAGCCAGTCAGTGAACCAGTCAGTCAGTCAATGAACAAGTCAGTCAGTGAACCAATCAGTCAGTCAGTGAACCAGTCAGCCAGTGAGCCAGTCAGTCAGTCAGTGAACCAGTCAGTCAGTCAATGAACAAGTCAGTCAGTGAACCAGTCAGTCAGCCAGTGAATCAGTCAGTCAGCCAATGAACCAGTCAGTCAGTCAGTGAACCAATCAGTCAGTCAGTGAACCAGTCAGTCAGCCAGTGAACCAATCAGTCAGTCAGTCAGTCAGTGAACCAGTCAGTTAGTGATCCAGTCAGCCAGTGAACCAACCAGTCAGTCAGTGAACCAATCAGTCAGTCAGTGAACCAGTCAGTCAGCCAGTGAACCAGTCAGTCAGTCAGTCAGCCAGCCAGTCAGTCAGTCAGTCAGTCAGTCAGCCCTCCAACATTCCGTGCCTGTTCGGACAGGTTGACTGGGTGTGGCAGTACCGAAACACAGAACCGGATGACACTGACTGGATCAGTTACAACAAGGGCGTGGAGACAGGTCCAGAGGAAGAAACAGGGAACCCCTGCATCAAACGCGGAAGCAGTACAGTGAAGCGCCGCCTTTCCCCCCAGGACACGAACCGCCGGTACAGATGCTTCGTCAAGAAGCGTGGCGGGGTCTCCTTCCTTGAGTATGCTGCCGTATATGACGTTGGGATTGTGCCGTTCTCTGGTAAGTGATTTGCTTCTTCTTTATTTGTATTTTATTTGTATTTGTATTTCTCTCTTTTTATCACAGCAGATTTCTCTGTGTGAAATTCGGGGCTGCTCTCCCCAGGAAGAGCGCGTCGCTACATCACAGCGCCACCGTTTTTTTGTTGTTTTTTTAGGGGGGCGTGTGGGGGGAGGAGGGCGTGAGGGGGGGGGGGATAAGATCAGATACGATAAGGTAAGATGAGATCAGATCAGATTAGGATACGATAAGGTAAGATAATATTAGGTAAGATAAGATGAGATCAGATACGATACGATAAGGTAAAATGAGATGAGATCGGATCAGATACGATAAGGCAAGATACATTGAGGTAAGATAAGATCAGATCAGATACGATACGATAATGTAAGATACGATAAGGTAAGATGAGATCAGATCAGATACGATACGATAAGGTAAGATTAGATCAGATCAGATACGATAATGTAAGATACGATAAGGTAAGATGAGATAAGATCAGATTAAAATACGATAAGGTAAGGTGAGATAAGATGAGATAAGATCAGATTAGGATACGATATGGTAAGATAAGGTAAGGTAAGATAAGATGATATATCACATCAGATACGATACGATAAGGTAAGATAAGATTAGGTAAGATCAGATCAGATCAGATACGATAATGTAAGATAAGATTAGGTAAGATCAGATCAGATCAGATACGATAATCTAAGATAAGATTAGGTAAGATCAGATCAGATACGATACGATACGATACGATAAGGTAAGATCAGATCAGATCAGATACGATAAGGTAAGATCAGATCAGATCAGATCAGATACGATAAGGTAAGATAAGATCAGATCAGATACGATAAGGTAAGATCAGATCAGATACGATAAGGTAAGACAAGATAAGATCAGATCAGATACGATAAGGTCAGATAAAATCAGATCAGAGCAGAGCAGAGTAGAGCAGAGCAGATCAGATACACCTTTTTTTCTTTTCTTTTTTTAAATACGTAAATGGACATAAGTTTGTCTGTTGGGTCGAGTATGTATGACATTAAACACACAAAGCACAATCACGTTCAGAACATGAGTTTCAGTTTCAGTTTCAGTAGCTCAAGGAGGCGTCACTGCGTTCGGACAAAACCATGTACGCTACACCACATCTGCCAAGCAGATGCCTGACCAGCAGCGTAACCCAACGCGCTTAGGCCTTGAGAAAAAAAAAAGGGGGAATAAAAACAAACAAACATGAACAATCATGGAGTGAGCAAAACAAAAACTACACTAATAGAATTGAAGTTGACTTGGTAAGAAAAACTACATGTCGTTGATACTAATATACATATAAAGTAAGCTAAACACGTGTGTAACGCAAATCACTCAAGGACATTTATAAAGATAATTATGCGTTTAGTAGCTTTATGAATAGAATGTAGACCTCATAAGGAAACGCGTCATAATTATGGTCCAGAATCTGATTTGGTGTCCACTTTTTTGTGACATGCATGATGAAAAATAAAACATGATTTTTTACTTCTTTTTTTCCCCCTTCTTATTCTTTTAAATACCACCTTACTTCCTTCTTCCCTCCCCCCTTCCTTTCCCCCATCCTTCCTACCTTTCCTCCTCCCCCTTCACCTCTCCACCTTCCCTCCCTCCCATCTTTCACCCTTCCCCCTCCCTCCCTCCCTCCCCCCATCCTTTCACCCTTCCCCCTCCCTCCCCCCATCCTTTCACCCTTCCCCCTCCCTCCCTCCTCCCATCTTTCACCCTTCCCCCTCCCTCCCTCCCTTCCTTCATCCCTTCCTTCCCTCCCTCCGTCTCTCCCTTCCCCCTCACTCCTTCTCTCCCTTCCTTCCTTCCCCTCCTCCCTCCCTACCGCCCTCGCTTCTTCCACCCATCCCTTCATTCCCCATCCCCCTCTCCCTTTCTCTCCACCCCCCTCCGCCCCCATTTACTTCCTTCCACACTTCTTTCATCCTCCTTCCCTTCCTCCCTCCCTCCCTTCGTTCCTTCATCCCTTACTCCCTCCCTCCCTTCATCCCTTACTCATTCCCTCCCTCCCTCCATCCCTCCATTCCTCCCTCCCTCCCTTCATCCCTCCCTCCCTTCTTCCCTCCTTTCATCCCTCCCTTCCTTCATCCCTCCCTTCATCCCTCCCTCCCTTCATCCCTCCCTTCATCCCTCCCTTCATCCCTCCCTCCCTTCATCCCTCCTTTCATCCCTCCCTCCCTTCATCCATCCCTCCCTTCATCCCTCCCTCCCTTCATCCCTCCCTTCATCCCTCCCTCCCTTCCATCCCTCTCTTCATCCCTCCCTCCCTTCATTCCTCCCTCCCTTCATCCCTCCTTTCATCCCTCCCTCCCTTCATCCCTCCCTCCCTTCATCCCTCCCTTCATCCCTCCCTCCCTTCTTCCATCCCTCTCTTCATCCCTCCCTCCCTTCATTCCTCCCTCCCTTCTTCCAGCCTTCCCTTCATCCCTCCCTCCCTTCATCCCTCCCTCCCTTCTTCCACCCTCCCTTCATCCCTCCCTTCATCCCTCCCTCCATCACTCCCTTCTTCCCTCTCTCCCTTCTTCCATCCCTCCCTTCATCCCTCCCTCCCTTCTTCCATCCCTCCCTTCATCCCTCCCTCCCTTCATCCCTCCCTCCCTTCATCCCTCCCTTCTTCCATCCCTCCCTTCTTCCATCCCTCCCTTCATTCCTCCCTCCCTTCATCCCTCCCTTCATCCCTCTCTCCCTTCATCCCTCCTTTCATCCCTCCCTCCCTTCTTTCATCCCTTCATCCATCCATCCCTTCTTCCATCCCTCCCTTCATCCCTCCCTCCCTTCTTCCATCCCTCCCTTCATCCCTCCCTCCCTTCATCCCTCCCTCCCTTCTTCCATCCCTTCATCCCTCCCTTCATCCCTCCCTTCTTCCATCCCTCCCTTCATCCCTCCCTCCCTTCATCCCTCCCTCCCTTCTTCCATCCCTCCCTTCTTCCATCTCTCCCTTCATCCCTCCCTCCCTTCTTCCATCCCTCCCTTCTTCCCTCCTTCCATCCCTCCCTTCATCACTCCCTTCTTCCCTCCCTTCTTCCATCCCTCCCTTCTTCCCTCCCTTCTTCCATCCATCCCTTCTTCCATCCCTCCCTTCATCCCTCCCTTCTTCCATCCCTCCCTTCTTCCATCCCTCCCTTCATCCCTCCCTTCATTCCTTCCTTCATCCATCCCTTCATCCCTCCCTCCTTCCATCCCTCCCTTCTTCCATCCCTCCCTCCCTTCATCCCTCCCTTCATTCCTTCCTTCATCCCTCCCTTCTTCCATCCCTCCCTTCTTCCATCCCTTCATCCCTCCCTCCCTTCATCCCTCCCTCCCTTCATCCCTCCTTTCTTCCATCCCTCCCTTCATTCCTCCCTCCCTTCATCCCTCCCTTCCTTCATTCCTCCCTCCCTTCTTCCATCCCTCCATCCCTCCCTCCCTTCATCCCTCCCTTCTTCCATCCATCCCTTCATTCCTCCCTTCATCCCTCCCTTCCTTCATCCCTCCCTTCTTCCATCCCTCCCTTCATCTCTCCCTCCCTTCATCCCTCCCTTCTTCCAACCCTCCCATCATCCATCCCTCCCTTCATCCATCCCTCCCTTCATCACTCCCTCCCTTCATCCCTCTCTCCCTTCATCCCTCCCTCCCTTCATCACTCCCTCCCTTCTTCCATCCCTCCCTTCATCACTCCCTTCTTCCATCCCTCCCTTCATCCCTCCCTTCTTCCAACCCTCCCTTCATCCATCCCTCCCTTCATCCCTCCCTCCCTTCATCCCTCCCTCCCTTCATCTCTCCCTTCATCCCTCCCTCCCTTCATCACTCACTCCCTTCTTCCATCCCTCCCTTCTTCCATCCCTCCCTTCATTCCTCCCTTCATCCCTCCCTCCCTTCATTCCTCCCTCCCTTCTTCCATCCCTCCCTTCATTCCTCCCTTCATCCCTCCCTCCCTCCATTCCTCCCTCCCTTCTTCCATCCCTCCCTTCTTCCATCCCTCCCTTCATTCCTCCCTCCCTTCATCCCTCTCTCCCTTTATTCCTCCCTGCCTTCATCTCTCTCTCCTTCCCTTTATCCCTCCCTCCCTCCCTTCCTTCATCTCTCCCTCCCTCCCTTCATCCCTCCCTCCCTCTCTCCCTCCCTCCCTCTCTCCCTCCCTCCCTCCCTTCTTCCATCCCTCCCTCCCCCCCTCTGTCCCTCACTTCCTTTCTAAACTTACTCCCTCCATCTCTGCTGCCATCATACCTTCTTCCTAATTGTCGTGTGTGTGTGTGTGTGTGTGTGTGTGTGTGTGTGTGTGTGTGTGTGTGTGTGTGTGTGCGTATGTGTGTGTGTGTGTGTGTGTGTGCGTGTCCGTATGTGTGTGTGTGTGTGTGTGTGTGTGTGTGTGTAGCGGAGGGAGAGGAGCCCATCGTTCACCCCCACATGGTGCTGGGGATGGGAGTGGGTGGGTGCGTGGGGGTGGTGGTGGGGGTGATCGCCGCTATCGGTGTCGTCGTCGTCCTCTTGGTGCGGAGACGTCGCCGTTTGTCGTCGATGGCTAGTGAGTCTTTGTCTGTCTGTC
>NC_134892.1:7039453-7051953 GCF_041734735.1 Babylonia areolata | reverse complement strand
GTTTGTGTGGTGTGTGTTTCTGTTGCATGCTAAAATACTTGGTGTGTTTCCGTTGTATGTCTTGTCTTGTCTTGTCTTGTCAAAACGTTGGGGTCCCTCTTTTGGGGTTGTTAAAATTAATGGTACGGCAGTTTTAGAGCGATTTTGTATCCATGCTGCCATGCTGCATTACAGATTTTACCGTTGTACAAGATTAACATTAGTACAACATCTCACTTTGTTTGGCTCTGTCTTCTCTCTGTCTCCCTCTCTCTCTGTGTCTTATTTCCTCGCTCTCACGCACGCACAGACAGACACAGACAGGCAGACAGACAAACACACACACACACACACACACACACATGCATGTACGTACGTCTACTGCTAATAAACACAGCCACTGACTGTGCCAGTCACAGCCGCAGAGAGTAAGCGGGATTCCCACTACTCCGAGATCTCGAACTACGAAGACATCGACATCTCTAGAATGGGGTCCACCTCCTCCGCCACTGAATCCAAGCAAGGTTAGGGTCCTCTTCATCGTCATCGCCAATGTCATCGTCATCCTCTCCGAGTTCATCATCTAGGGTCATCGTGTACTCGTCGTCACCGTCATCTGTGTCACGTTATCATCGTCGTCGTCGTCGTTGTCATTGTCGTCATCGTTATCGTTTTCATCATCGTCATCATCATCATGGTTGCTAACAACATCCACATCAGCGGTAGTTGCTGTCGTCGTTATTGTCATCGTCATCGTCATTGTCACCATCATTATGATCATCATCATCATTAGACGAAGCATGGTAGCTGCTATTCATATTTTCATTGTCATCATGATAGTTGCTATACATCTCATTTGCTATGCGTAGCTGTTACACGTCGTCATCATCATAACTCATTATCATCAGCAAATCAAATCAAATCATGTTGTTTATAGCCCAGCCGACCACCAAGGCCTTATCAGGGCTGTTATCATCAGCAACAGGGTAGTTTCATTTCATCATCATCAGCATCACCATCATCATCATCACCATCATCATCATCAACATCACCATCAGCACTACCATCATCATCATCATCAAACATCACCATCATCATCATCACCATCACCATCAAATCAGCACCACCACCATCATCATCATCATCAAACATCACCATCATCATCATCACCATCAGCATCATCATCATCATCATTTATAAATAGATTGATAGGCAAATTGGTTGATTCATTGATTGAAAGGCACAGAGTAACAAAGACTAGTAAATCTCAGTGAAAGGGAATTAATTAACAAAGAAATTTCAAGGAAGAATTAAGGCATACAAAGTGACTGGTGACTTTTCCTAAAGAAACAGAAATAAAGATTTTTTTTTTTTCAAAAAGTATATTATTGGGTTTGTCACTTTCCACGGGTTTTTTATTTATTTATTTTTTATGGACAACCCAAAACACTAATGGTTTTACGTGTGTGTGTGTGTGTGTGTGTGTGTGTGTGTGTGTGTGTGTGCGTGTGTGTGTGTGTGTGTGTGATAACAGTGGAGACGAGCGGTCCTGGAGCCAGCAAGAACTAAAGAGACTTCGGACACGAGACAGCGAGACATGGATCAAGAATCTCTGCCCCCTCCCCCCCCTCCCCCCACCTGCCCCCCTCTATCCTCCCCTCCCTCCCTCTCTGCCTCTGTCTCTGTCTCTACTCTCTCTCTCTCTCTCTCTTTCTTTCTTTATTTCTCTCTTGATGTTGCGATGTATATATTCTATTCTATGCGTTCAAAAGAAGGGAAGAAATAACTCCTTGATGCAGGATTCTAAGTTTGGGTGAATAACCTTTTTTTTTTTTTTTTCATTCCAACAAATGTGTTAACACTTTTGGTATTATATCATTTATTTACTCATTGTCTTTTCCTTTCCTTTTTTTCATGTGTATACATATGCACCTCAAATGTTTACAGCGGGAGGTCTCTCTCTCTCTCTCTCTCTCTCTCTCTCTCTCTCTCCCTGCGTCTTGTTCCGATTGACAGTTGACTGTACTGTGGGTTCACCATTCAAAGTGTGGTTTCACTATGATTGTGTGTTGTTGTTTTTCCTGTGTGTATTTGCTAGCGGTGACACAATGCTATCAATAAATGTCACCTCTATTCACCCACCCATTCTCATCGTATTGTTGCCCAAGGCCGATGTTCATTCAACCGTTCTGAGTTCTCTCTCTCTCTCTCCCCCTCCTCTCTCTCTCTCTCTCCATCTATCCATCTTTCTCTCTCTCTCTTTCCATCCATCCACCCATCCATCCATCCATCCATCTATCTATCTATTTATCTGTCTATCTCTCTCTGTCTCCATCCATCCACCCATCCATCCATCCATCTATCTATCTATCTATCCACCACCACCCCCTCTCTCCATCTATCCATCTTTCTCTCTGTCTCCATCCATCCATCCACCCATCCATCCATTCATCCATCCATCTATCAATTTATCTATCTATCTATCTGTCCATCCATCCATCCCCCCCCCTCTCTCTCCATCTATTCATCTTTCTCTCTTTCTCCATCCATCCACCCATACATCTATCTATCTTCCATCCATCCATCCATCCATCCATCTATCTATCTGTCTATCTATATCCATCCATCCATCCATCTCTCTGTCTGTCTCTCTCTCTCTCTCTCTCTCTCTCTCTCTCTCTCTCTATATATATATATATATATATATATATATATATCCCCCTCTCTGGTGCACACGGGCGCGCGTGCTCATGTACCGTGATTTTTCTTTTTTTTTTTTTAGTTCAACGTGCCTGTCAGTTGGTCTTCTAATTGTCGATGCAGGCTTCTTTTTTCTTTTTCTTTTTTACCGTTTTTTTCTTTCTGTTATTCGTTTTTCAACTCAAAAGCGCAACATTCAAAGGATACTGTATTGCATCGTTAGTCTGTAATTTGAGAAGAGCTAGCTTGAAGGGCTGAAGAACATCATCGTAGCTTTTTTTTCTTTTTCTTTTTTTCTTTTCTATTATGAGTGTTCCCATGCCATACCCTGATTTCCGTTGCGTTTTTGTTCTTCTGCAATGTTTGACTGTCTTGGAATTGCTTCATGATGTATGTATCTTATTTCTGCTGCTGTATCTGTGTTTGTGTATGATTTTCGATTTATGTTCATATCTTATTATGTACTATCCCCCCCCCCCCCCACAATATTCCTTGTGACCCCGGTACACTTGGACATTCTATTGTATTCTATTCTATTCTATTCTATTCTTGTGTTCTGTTGTGCCAGGTTGTAGAATACTGTGCTGGTTTGTTTCGAATTTCTTCTCTCTTTTTTTCTTTTTCTTTTTTTTCTTTCTTTTTTTTCTTTCTTCTTTTATATATGTTAATATACTTCTCTTTCTCAATATCAATTGTTGACGTGGCGTTTAGTTTAAAAACACATATGTGGTAAAGTATCCTACATTTAAACTTAAACAACAACAAACACCAAAATAAAATTTAGAAGAAAAGACAAAAAAAAAAAAAAAAAAAAAAAAAAAGGGGGGGGGGGTTTAAAGAAAGAAAAAGAAAGTAAAGTTTAAATCTTTTTTTAACTGTTAAAAAATAAGTAAAGAAAAAAAAGAAAAACATAAGTATTATGGTGTTCGAAATGAAACTCCATTGTGACATGAATAGAAGTTTTCTGAAGCATAGCCTAATACCGCATATACATTAGTTGAACAAATCTTCACATTTAAGAGAAGCGTCCGTTTAAATCTAAAGTGCATCCATCGAAATTTGTACCATAAGCATGTTACAAGCTAAACATCAAGAAGTCTTTGAAAAGATTTCACGATTTGACTTTCATCATGTGACTCATCATATTGTGCCGTGTGCTAGGCGGGATGATTCTGAGTTGAATCGAAATACATCGGATAACGATGGCTATTATTATAGTTATATATACATTTGTTTTCATGTTACTTGTACTGTATACTTCTTTGTAAACGTAGAGTAGATCTGTCTAGTAAACTACTCCCCCCCCCCCCCACCCCCCCCCCCCCCCCCCCCCCCCCACAACTAAACAATAAAACCTACGGCAATTGGAAACCCAGGCAAAATTTAAACACTACTCAGACATTAAATTTAAAAAAAAAAAAATGACGCAAAAAAGGTTGACCATGGATAGAAACATATAAGGAATGATGATGCATGAAATATCTGTATGCCGACGGACGCAATAGCCGACTGGTTAAAGCGCTGGACTTTCAGTTTGAGGGTCCCGGGTTCGAATCACGGTGACGGCGCCTGGTGGGTAAAGGGTGGAGATTTTTCCGATCTCTCATGTCAACATAATTATGTGCAGACCTGCTAGTGCCTGAACCCCCTTCGTGTGTATACGCAAGCAGAAGATCAAAATACGCACGTAAAAGATCCTGTGATCAATGTCAGCGTTCGGTGGGTTATGGAAACAAGAACATATACCCTGCATGCACACCCCCGAAAGCGGAGTATGGCTGCCTGCATGGCGGGGTAATAACGGTCATACACGTAAAAGCCTACTCGTGGCATACGAGTGAACGTGGGAGCTGCAGCCCACGAACGAAGAAGAAGAAGATCTGTATGTCTGTCTCTGTCTTTTTCTTTCTCGTTTTTCTTCTTTTTTTGCCCCCTTCGCCGTCTCATGATATTTATTTCTAGGTGTTTTATTTTTTTGCCTTACGGTCAGTGAAGAAAGCCATAATTATGTCGCAAGAAGTTGACCATGGATAGGAACATACAAAGGAAAGATGCATGATTTGTTAAACTTGTCTGTTTTACTCTGTCTTTATTTATTTATTTATTTATTTATTCTCTTACGTCTCATGATATTTGTTTCTAGGTGTTTTATTTTTTACCTTACGGTCAGTGAAGAAAGCCATAATTATGTCGCAATAAGTTGACCATGGATAGGAACATACAAAGGAAAGATGCATGATTTGTTAAACTTGTCTGTTTTACTCTATCTTTATTTATTTATTTATTTATTCTCTTACGTCTCATGATATTTGTTTCTAGGTGTTTTATTTTTTACCTCACGTTCAGTGAAGAAAGCCATAAATATGTCGCAAGAAGTTGACCATGGATAGGAACATACAAAGGAAAGATGCATGATTTGTTAAACTTGTCTGTTTTACTCTGTCTTTATTTATTTATTTATTTATTTATTTATTTATTTATTCTCTTACGTCTCATGATATTTGTTTCTAGGTGTTTTATTTTGCCTTACGGTCAGTGAAGAAAGCCATAAATATGTCGCAATAAGTTGACCATAGACAGGAACATGCAAAGGAAAGATGCATGATTTGTTAAACTTGTCTATTTCTCTCTGTCATTTTTTATTATTTTTTTTATTCTCTTACGTCTCATGATATTTGTTTCTAGGTGTTTTATTTTTTACCTTACGGTCAGTGAAGAAAGCCATAATTATGTCGCAAGAAGTTGACCATGGATAGGAACATACAAAGGAAAGATGCATGATTTGTTAAACTTGTCTATTTCTCTTTGTCATTTTTTTTTTTTTTTTTATTCTCTTACGTCTCATGATATTTGTTTCTAGGTGTTTTATTTTACCTTAGGGTCAATGAAGAAAGCCATAATTATGTCGCAACAAGTTGACCATGGATAAGAACATACAAGGAAAGATGCATGATTTGTTGAACTTGTCTGTTTCTCCCTGTCTTTTTTTTTTTTTTTTTTTTAATTATTTTTTTTTTTAATTCTCTTACGTCTCATGATATTTGTTTCTAGGTGTTTTATTTTTTTACCTTACGGTCAGTGAAGAAAGCCATAATTATGTCGCAACAAGTTGACCATGGATAGGAACTGTCTGTTTCTCTCTGTTGTTGTTTTTTTAAATTTTATTATTATTTATTTATTCTCTTACGTCTCATGATATTTGTTTCTAGGTGTTTTATTTTGCCTTACGGTCAGTGAAGAAAGCCATAAATATGTCGCAATAAGTTGACCATAGACAGGAACATGCAAAGGAAAGATGCATGATTTGTTAAACTTGTCTATTTCTCTCTGTCATTTTTTATAATTTTTTTTATTCTCTTACGTCTCATGATATTTGTTTCTAGGTGTTTTATTTTTTTACCTTAGGGTCAATGAAGAAAGCCATAAATATGTCGCAACAAGTTGACCATGGATAGGAACATACAAGGAATGATGCATGATTTGATAAACTTGTCTATTTCTCTCTGTCATTTTTTTTATTTTTTTTATTCTCTTACGTCTCATGATATTTGTTTCTAGGTGTTTTATTTTTTACCTTAGGGTCAATGAAGAAAGCCATAATTATGTCGCAAGAAGTTGACCATAGACAGGAACATACAAAGGAAAGATGCATGATTTGTTAAACTTGTCTATTTCTCTCTGTCATTTTTTTTTTTTTTTTATTCTCTTACGTCTCATGATATTTGTTTGCAGCAGGTTTTATTTTTTACCTTAGGGTCAATGAACAAAGCCATAATTATGTCGCAAGAAGTTGACCATAGACAGGAACATGCAAGGAATGATGCATGATTTGTTAAACTTGTCTATTTCTCCCTGTCATTTTTTATTAATTTTTTTTTATTCTCTTACGTCTCATGATATTTGTTTCTAGGTGTTTTATTTTACCTTAGGGTCAATGAAGAAAGCCATAATTATGTCGCAACAAGTTGACCATAGACAGGAACATACAAGGAAAGATGCATGATTTGTTGAACTTGTCTGTTTCTCCCTGTCTTTTTTTATTATTTTTTTTATTCTCTTACGTCTCATGATATTTGTTTCTAGGTGTTTTATTTTTTACCTTAGGGTCAATGAAGAAAGCCATAAATATGTCGCAACAAGTTGACCATGGATAGGAACATACAAGGAATGATGCATGATTTGATAAACTTGTCTATTTCTCTCTGTCATTTTTTTTATTTTTTTTATTCTCTTACGTCTCATGATATTTGTTTCTAGGTGTTTTATTTTTTACCTTAGGGTCAATGAAGAAAGCCATAATTATGTCGCAAGAAGTTGACCATAGACAGGAACATACAAAGGAAAGATGCATGATTTGTTAAACTTGTCTATTTCTCTCTGTCATTTTTTATAATTTTGTTATTCTCTTACGCCTCATGATATTTGTTTCTAGGTGTTTTATTTTTTACCTTAGGGTCAATGAAGAAAGCCATAATTATGTCGCAATAAGTTGACCATGGATAGGAACATACAAAGGAAAGATGCATGATTTGTTAAACTTGTCTATTTCTCCCTGTCTTTTTTTAATTAATTTTTGTTTTATTCTCTTACGTCTCATGATATTTGTTTCTAGGTGTTTTATTTTTTACCTTACGGTCAGTGAAGAAAGCCATAATATTGTCGCAATAAGTTGACCATGGATAGGAACATACAAAGGAAAGATGCATGATTTGTTGAACTTGTCTGTTTCTCCCTGTCTTTTTTTTTTTTTTTTTTAATTATTTTTTTTTTTAATTCTCTTACGTCTCATGATATTTGTTTCTAGGTGTTTTATTTTTACCTTAGGGTCAATGAAGAACGCCATAATTATGTCGCAACAAGTTGACCATGGATAGGAACTGTCTGTTTCTCTCTGTTGTTGTTTTTTTAAATTTTATTATTATTTTTTTATTCTCTTACGTCTCATGATATTTGTTTCTAGGTGTTTTATTTTTTACCTTACGGTCAGTGAAGAAAGCCATAATTATGTCGCAACAAGTTGACCATGGATAGGAACATACAAGGAATGATGCATGATTTATCGAACTTGTCTGTTTGTCTCTGCCTTTTTCTTTCTTGTTTCTTTGTTTTTTGATTTATTTTTTTTTACGTCTCATGATATTTGTCTTCTTGGTGTTTTATTTCACCTTACGTTCAGTGAAGAAAGCCATATGTCGCACTACAATAAAATTAGTAAAAAAAAAAAAAAGAGTACTCCGGAGACCTTCAACTGAGGCCACAAAACAACAACAACAACAACAACAACAACCAACCAACCATCAAATAACAGTCAACTTGTCAACCATTCCACCATCTGGCTAGTCAACGAACCACTCAACAATCTACCAACCAACCAGCTAACCAGTTGACCATCCAAGCAATCTACCAACCAACCAGCTAGCCGGTTGACCATCCAACCAACTGGCCAGCCAACTCCATCCCAATCCCATGCGACTTTAACCAGCCGACTAACAGAAAAGAAAAGAAAACTGAAAACTCTATTTCCATGTAAATAGAACTGTACTGATATACTGGTCTTTGTATTAAAAACTTCATTTCGCATTGATTTTGTTTGTTTCTGCGGGATGTATGACAGTGTGAATGTGTGTTACTTCTTCCTCCTCTTCCTCTTCTCTTCCTCGTTTTCCTTCTTCTTCTTCATCTTCTGTTCCTCCTCTTCCTCGTTTTTCTTCTTCGTTTTCTTCTTGTTCTCATCCTCCTCCTCCTTCTTCGTTTTCCTTCTTCTTCTTTTTCTTCTTATTCTTCTCTTCCTCCTCTTCCTCGTTCTTCTTCTTCTCCTCTTCCTCCTCCTTCTTTTTCTTCTTGTTCTCCTCCTCCTCCTTCTTCGTTTTCCCTCTTCTTCCTTTTCTTCTTATTCTTCTCTTCCTCCTCTTCCTCGTTCTTCTTCTTCTCCTCTTCCTCCTCCTCCTTCTTTTTCTTCTTCTTCTCCTTCTCCTTTTTCTTCCTCTCCTTCTTCCTCCTCAAAAGTTCTAGAACGTCATGTACACCTTTGTCTTACATTCTTTATTGAAAAATATCAGCTTCTACATACCAATCAATCAGGATTTAGACAGCACCATTCTTGTGAAACCGCTTTATGTAGAATAACTGATGCATGGCTGCGTGATATTAATAAAAGCAAGGTGGTTGGAGTGATATTCCTTGATTTTACAAAAGCGTTTGACTTAATCAATCACGAAATATTGCTTCACAAATTGAAATGTTATGGTATTGACGATAACTGCTTATTGTTTCTCAGATCTTACCTAGAAAACCGTATTGAGGCTGTCTATTCACGTGGCTTTATTTCTTCCAAAAGGCATGTTCCAAGAGGAGTACCGCAGGGGTCAATTCTAGGCCCTCTCTTATTTTCCTTGTATATCAACGATCTACCTTTATCAATTCAACATGCAATCTGTGATTTATTTGCTGATGATACATCAATACAATATGCTAGTCACAATGTTGACGAAATTAGTTATCACCTGAATGCCAACATGAAATCTGTCGAAAACTGGTGTGATGCTAATGATATGGTCGTGCACCCTGAAAAGACAGAATGCATGTTAATTTGTCCTCGTCAGAAAAGACAGAACATAAAAGAAGCACAACTTAACATAAAATATAAAGACAATACTATCAAACAAGTTACTAAGCATATGCTATTAGGCATTACTATTGATCAAAATCTTTCGTGGCAGGAACATATTCATTGCCTCATAAAACAAGTATCATCTAGTGTATTCCAATTATCACAGATCAAACACTTTCTTGATAATCATTCTAGACGTGTGTTTTACTTTGCCTATATCCAGTCTCGCCTCAGCTATTGCTCGATTATTTGGGGTAAATGTCCTCCTTCTACATTAAAGCCACTTTGCTCTTTACAAAAACGTGCCATTAAGATGATTAACCATGTAAATACCACAGGTGGATCTGTGCACAATATGTACAAAGAACTTCAAATATTACCTGTTCATCTACTTATTAGATATAACACATTGATTCTTATGCATAAAATTGTTCATAACACATGCCCACAATATTTAAAATCGTTATTTTGTTTCCAGTTCCAACGTAATTCAGATAGAGCTATTGTCCCAAAGCCTAAAATTGATTTATTTAAGATGAGTCTCTCATTTAATGGAAGCATCGAATGGAACATGCTTCCAAAGACATGTCGTCAAATTTCAGCCATATCTCTCTTTAAAACTAAGATAAGAATTTTTCTATTCGATACATTTGATTAACCTACTCGCGGTCTTTTGCAAATGCTTGCTCGTACTCAGTCCACTAGCTGCCATGCCATGATGAATGAAAAGTTGAATGTATGTGTATGTGTGAACAGTAAGTGCGTGTGTGTGTTTGTGTGTGTTTGAGTGTGTGGGCGTGAATGTGTACGTATGTCTTTGTTGCTTGTTTTATAATTTTGTGTGTGTGTGTGTGTGTGTGTGTGTGTGTGTGTGTGTGTGTGTGTGTGTGTGTGTGTGTGTGTAAGTACCTATGTACATGTAATGTACCAATTGTTCCAGTTTTTCATCGCTTTGTTACCTTTAATAGACTATTCAAGTTCCTATTCTTATTCGTCGTTCTTATTATTTTGTTTTATTTCAGTTTATTTCCTTTATTTTTATGTTTTGTGTCGTTCGTTCTTTATTTTTTATGTCGTTAAATGGGCAGAATTGTAAAAAGGCCTTTACTGTGCCTAATTCTTTACCCATTAAAGATTCAATCAATCAATCAATCCTTCTCCTTCTTCATCCTCTTCTTCTGAATCTGAATCTGAATCTGTCTCTCTCTCTCTCTGTCTCTGTCTCTCTCTCTGTCTCTGTCTCTCTGTCTCTCTGTCTCTCTGTCTCTCTCTCCCTCTCTCTCTCTGTCCATTCTTTCTTCCTGTTGACACCACGTTACATGTACATTCTTTTAAATCTTATTGTAATAAAATCAAAAGGATTTTTTTCTCTGTCTGTTTGTTTTGTGTGCCCCTCAACACCAGAGACTGTAGGGCAGCCTGGGAACCACAGAAAGACTCACATGCCCCCGAAAACTGAATATGGCTACCTAAATGGCCGAGGGGTAAATACGGTCATACACGTACAATACAAAAGAAAAAAAAAAACCTTGCACTCGAAGATACGGGCGACGTGGGAGTTGCGCGCTCATGAACACAATTAATCACTTTCAGTTTTCCAAGGAGGCGTCACTGCGTTCGGACAAATCCACACACGCTACACCACATCTGCTAGGCAGATGCCTGACCAGCAGCATAACCCAACGCGCTTATTAAGCCTTGAGTGCATGCATATAATGATATCAATAAGAGGTGTATTTCGTCCATAGAATGCTGCCATAGGAAAACCCTTTTTTATTGTCATGGGTTCTTTTTCAGTGCGCCAAGTGCGTGCTAGACAAAGGACCGCACACAGGTCCACCTGAGACTGTTCAGTTTGATTTTCCAAGTCAAAAGGGCGAGACAGGGATGTGAACCCAGAACCTCACGAACACTGTATTGGAAGATGAACGTCTTAACCACTCTGCCATCTATTTCTACTGATGCTGCAAGTGGGGGAGGGGGGGGGGGGGGGGTGAGGGGAGCAGGCACGGGAGGAGTCGGGGGGGAGGTTACTTTCAATATATTGTCCATTCTACCATCAGGGAAAGTATGTCTTTCAGTTGGGCAGTTTCAATTAAGGTTTCCTAAAGAGGCGTCACTGCGTTCGGTCAAACCCGTATCCGATGCGCCACACACACACACACACACACACACACACACACACACACACACATATATATATATATATATATATATATATATATATATATATATACAAGTACCTGTCAGAGTAGGTTTCCTCAACAGAATTCTGCCAGAAGAAAAATTATGTTGCCTTTTTTTGACTCTTCTTCTTTTTTTAACTCTCTCCATACGAACGGCGAAAGAGACGACGTTAACAGCGTTTCACCCCAATTACCACCATCAAAATATTGCAAGCGGAAGGCTCTTATACTGAAGAGGTGAATGTTGACAAAGAATACCACAATTCTGACGACGGAAGCTAAAGGTTGGGTCATTCAGACACCCACTGGACACCCGAGGGGTCTGTGTAGAGGAGAAGAGAGGACTGGCCGTACTGAGTGAGTTAATGCCGCCTAGAGCTTGCTGCAAATGGAACGTCGGGTTTTCGTCTCCTCAGAATGACCAGACGCTGGGTTTTACATATTCCTGTCAAAACTTTGGAGACATGGCGAGGGCGGGCGGGGAGGGGGGGTGCGTGGGGGGGGGGGGGGGGCGAGGGGGGGGGATCGAGCCCTACTACAGACCCTCACATCACTGAGACACTGGTTTGGGGGAGTGGTGGGGGGATTGGGGGGCGAGGGGGGGGGCGGGGGATGCAGATGATCGTCTTAACCACTCGACCATCTTTCTCTCAGGAACCAGCTCACCGGGAAATGAATACAGCTACGATAAGCATGCCATTTAATTAAAGTATCCGTCGCCTGTTTCCGTGCGTCGGCTTCTTCTTCCTCCTTCCTTCCTCCCTTCCCCCTTCCCTCCCTCTCTCCCTCCCTCCCTCCCTCCCTCTCCACGTGGGGAAAGAGGCGACATCCGTTTTCTCACAATGGTCCATTGCTTCCTGTAGTTTCTACATGAACGCTGTCATCCTGTGCGTGGAGGTCTGTGTTCTGTGCCTATCCTTGACACACACACAGAGGCAAACGTTTTGTGTCTAGTCTAGTCTATAGTCAATAGTGGAGTGATGGCCAAGAGGTAACGCGTCCGCCTAGGAAGCGAGAGAATCTGA
>NC_134892.1:6999453-7029453 GCF_041734735.1 Babylonia areolata | reverse complement strand
TTTCCTATTGGTGTCAGTACAGCGCGAAGCGGTAACTTCGTATATGTAGCCGAGCGCTCAGCTAGCTTCGATGACTGTTTCACGGCAAACTTTCGCTTACTCGCGGCGTTAGTTAAGCTGACAATCATGTGTGAGCCTCCACAGCAACTTTGCGCTTCATGTCACTGCACTGTTTTCCTTAACAACTTTGGTAAATAAACCACTGGTAGATTTCAATCAAGACACAACATTTGTTATGTCGTGGGGTCAAGCATAACACGATTTAATCGAAGATACACGGTTACAGTTCAGAATCTACCACCAGTTAGCAGACAACTTCTCAACGGACTGACAGCCGGATACGAGTGTCAGTATGGCGTCCAGTTGGCTTCAGCTTTTCTGGCCAATGGGCTATCCACCTGTTTTTATATCAGTGGATTTTAGTGGCGCAGTGCAAACAGACAGACAGACAGACAGACAGACAGTCTGTCACAATGCTGCACTTCAGTCCTCAGTATAAACAGGGTTGACCATTATTAACTGTATCGGAGAACCATGCAGGACATGTGTCAAGGAAACAACCACATGTCTACTTTCAGTTCCTGTGTGCCAATCTATGGTATACCACAACAGACAAAAAGTTGGCAACTATCTGTAGAATTGCGGTATTTACTACACGGATCAAACACTAAACAGTTAGGCGTACGAAACAAGAGGCACACATTCACCCATTCAATACGCACACTAGAACATGAAAAGAAAGAAAAACAACAACAACAAACAAAACAAACAAACAAAAACCAAACAGTGCAAACAGTTGTAAAATATTCGTTGTAAACCACTATCCATTTAAGACACACACTGGGGGCAAAACCACATAACGATCCCGTACACACACACACACACACACACACGGAAGAAAAGTTATGACTCTTCATCCACAATCACACACACACACACACGGAAGAAAAGTTATGACTTCATCCACACACACACACACACGGAAGAAAAGTTATGACTCTTCATCCACACACACACACACACATACACACGGAAGAAAAGCTATGACTCTTCATCCTTTGTAATTGAATTACAATGTGTGTGTGTGTGTGTATGTGTTTATGTGTGTGTCTGTGTCTGTGTGTGTGTCTATGTGTATCTTTGTCAGTGTGTGTGTGTGTGTGTGTGTGTGTGTGTGTGTGTGTGTGTGTGTGTGTGTGTGTGTGTGTGTGTGTTTGTGTGATCATAAAAATCACAGACAGTGTAAACAATATTATTATGAAATTTTGTTTAAAAAAAAAAAAAAAAAAATCCCAACAGTATGAAAAGAAAGGTTTGAGAACGTGAGAGAAAGTGAGGCGGCAGGGGACAACACTCCTTCCATCGTCCAAGAAAGGAAGATAACTGCACACACACACTCCTCCACCGCTCTTCAGTACAACTCTAGAACATGCAACACGCGCAGACTGGTTTCTTGTTTGTCATGTGTCTCTTTTTTTTTTTCGAACGTTCACTGTGCAATAAAATCACAAGGAAACAGCGCATCAAAAATATGTATATAGTTCTAAACACACACACACACACACACACACACACACACACACACACACACACACACACACACACACAAACACATACACACACACACACACACCAACTGTACTTCTTTATATAAAAGAAATTAATAATAATAGAAAAAAATAAAAAGATAATCTATGCACAAAAGGACGATTACCTTCATAATCTATCTGTAAATCCTTCGAAACACACACACACACACACACACACACACACACACACACACACACACGGAAAATTATTATTTTCTGCAGACCCCACCATCTTGGAGCACCTCCATCTCACCCACCACGAAGACAGATCATCAGTGACAGTGAACAAGGGCGACACCATCCAGTTTGAATGTCAGTGGTCAGAGGGAAACCCCCAGAGGAGAGTTCTGCTCCTGGGACCAGACAACAGCACGCTGAAAGAAGTGGACGTCACAGATGGTCGGCGCAGTTCCATGAGGCATGCCATGAAGATCATCTCCTGCAGTGACGGCGGGCAGTACCGCTGCCAGGTGGAGGGAACTGAGGAGGTCAAGTCCTTCACTGTGCTCGTCGGATGTGAGTTCTCTGTCGAGTTATTTGTCTGTATGCTCTGTATCTGTCTATATGTTAGTGCTTTTGTGTTTGTGAACTTTTCCCACACCCCACCAATTTAAATTTTTGTTCAACACAGTTTTGAAGAGTTTCAGTTTCAGTTTCACTTTCTCAAGGAGGCGTCACTGCGTTCGGACAAATCCATACACGCTACACCACATCTGTTGAGCAGATGCCTGACCAGCAGCATAACCCAACGCGCTTAGTCAGGCCTTGAGTGCATGCTTACATATTTGTGTACCTATGAAAGTGGATTTCATTTTACGTAATTTCGCCAGAGGACAACACTCTCGTTGCCATGGGTTCTTTTTCAGTGCGCCAAGTGCGTGCTGCACACGGGACCTCGGTTTATCGTCTCATCCGAAAGACTAGACGCTCAGTTTGATTTTCCAGTCAAACGTAGGAGAAAGGGCGAGAGCGGGATTCGAACCCACACCCTCACGGACTCTTTGTATTGGCAGCTGAGCGTCTTAACCATTCTGCCACCTTCCTCCAGTTTTGAAGAATGAGGTTATTTCGTCCTGTGTCTGTATGTCTTTCTTCATATTAATATTCTTCTTTGTTTTCTCAAAAGTATGTGATTTCAGATTGTACATTAATTCAATCATTGTAACTAATTCTGTTCCATGCATTATCTGCTGAAGATTATGTGATTAGTATTGTAGGCCCACATCGATAACAGTGGATGCTTTTATAATTTTTGCATTACTATTCTATTTTGCTGTTATTGTCTCCCTTTTTCTTTGTATTGAAATAGCTTTTGGCGTGATGTTAAAAAAAAAAGAAGAAAAAGAAAATCGTTTCTTTTTATTATTGTTCTTTGTCCACATAGGAAATTCTTATTCACCAAACAAACCTAATTTTTCCACTTAAAATGACCATGCGAAGACAAGGACGTGTTCCAGTTATTTGCATTACTGTGTTTTCTTGCTTTGTTGTTTTTACAGGACTTTTGTATCACTGTGTATACATGTTCTTCTAAAGGTGTATCACTGTGTATACATGTTCTTCTAAAAGTGCATCACTGTGTATACATGTTCTTCTAAAGGTGCATCACTGTGTATACATGTTCTTCTAAATGTGTATCACTGTGTATACATGTTCTTCTAAATGTGTATCACTGTGTATACAAGTTCTTCTAAAGGTGTATCACTGTGTATACATGTTCTTCTAAAGGTGGATCACTGTGTATACATGTTCTTCTAAATGTGGATCACTGTGTATACATGTTCTTCTAAAGGTGGATCACTGTGTATACATGTTCTTCTAAATGTGTATCACTGTGTATACATGTTCTTCTGAATGTGTATCACTGTGTATACATGTTCTTCTAAATGTGTATCACTGTGTATACAAGTTCTTCTAAAGGTGTATCACTGTGTATACATGTTCTTCTAAAGGTGTATCACTGTGTATACATGTTCTTCTAAAGGTGGATCACTGTGTATACATATTCTTCTAAAGGTGCATCACTGTGTATACATGTTCTTCTAAATGTGTATCACTGTGTATATATGTTCTTCTAAATGTGTATCACTGTGTATACATGTTCTTCTAAATGTGTATCACTGTGTATACAAGTTCTTCTAAAGGTGTATCACTGTGTATACATGTTCTTCTAAAGGCGGATCACTGTGTATACATGTTCTTCTAAAGGTGGATCACTGTGTATACATGTTCTTCTAAAGGTGTATCACTGTGTATACATGTTCTTCTAAAGGTGGATCACTGTGTATACATATTCTTCTAAAGGTGCATCACTGTGTATACATGTTCTTCTAAATGTGTATCACTGTGTATATATGTTCTTCTAAATGTGTATCACTGTGTATACATGTTCTTCTAAATGTGTATCACTGTGTATACAAGTTCTTCTAAAGGTGTATCACTGTGTATACATGTTCTTCTAAAGGCGGATCACTGTGTATACATGTTCTTCTAAAGGTGGATCACTGTGTATACATGTTCTTCTAAAGGTGTATCACTGTGTATACATGTTCTTCTAAAGGTGTTTTGTATCACTTACACTGTGTATACTTACTTTTCTACAGGTATTTTGCATCACTTATACTGTGTATACTTGCTCTTCTATATGTGTTTTGCATCACTTATACTGTGTATACTTGCTCTTCTATAGGTGTTTTGTATCACTTACACTGTGTATACTTACTCTTCTACAGGTGGTTTTTATCACTTACACTGTGTATACATGTTCTTCTAAAGGTGTTTTGTATCACTTACACTGTTTATACATGTTCTTCTAAAGGTGTTTTGTATCACTTACACTGTGTATACTTACTTTTCTACAGGTATTTTGCATCACTTATACTGTGTATACTTGCTCTTCTATATGTGTTTTGCATCACTTACACTGTGTATACTTACTCTTCTATAGGTGTTTTGTATCACTTACACTGTGTATACTTACTCTTCTACAGGTGGTTTTTATCACTTACACTGTGTATACTTACTCTTCTATAGGTGTTTTGTATCACTTACACTGTGTATACTTACTCTTCTACAGGTGGTTTTTATCACTTACACTGTGTATACATGTTCTTCTAAAGGTGGTTTGTATCACTTGTACTGTGTATACTTACTCTTCTATAGGTGGTTTGTATCATTTACACCGTGTATACTTGCTCTTCTACACTCCCATATATCGCTGTATATACTTGTTCAGATATAGGTCTTTTGTGTCACTGTGTGAACTTGTTCTTCTATAGGTGGTTTGTATCACTTACACCGAGTATACTTGCTCTTCTACACTTCCATATATCGCTGTGTATACTTGTTCAGATATATATCTTTTGTGTCACAGTGCTTACTTGTTCTTCTACAGGTCCTTTCTATCACTGTGTATACTTGTTCAATTACAGGTCCTTTGTATTGCTGTGTATACTTATTATTCTTTAGGGCCTTTGTGTCACTGTGTATACTTATTATTCTTTAGGGCCTTTGTGTCACTGTGTATATTTGTTCTTTTATAGGTCCTTTGTATCACAGTGTATATGTTTGTTTGTTTTCTTTTGCGGGTCCTTTGCATCACTGTGTATGCTTGTTCTTTTATATGTCATTTGTATCGCATTGTATAATATGTTTTTTTCTAAAGGTCATTTGTATTACTGTCTATACTTGTTCTTCTGCACGCCATTTGCATCATTGAGTATAGTTATATTTCTGTGGGTCCCTTATGTCAGTGTGTGTACATGTTCTTCTATATGTGCTTTGTATAACTCTATATATTTGATCTTCTACAGGTCCCTTGACATTCAAAGAGCCAGCCGTGTTTCCCACAAAGCATGTTGTGTCAGGAGAGGACGCCACGTTCTCCTTCAGAGCTACCTCCTACACTCACAACGTCAGATCCTGTCAGCTGAAAAAGCCTGACGACACAACTATCGGCTGCAACAGCTCCAGCAGGTCAGAACGGGGAGGGGGCAGTGACACCGGCATGTCCAGACACTGTGTGTGTGTGTGTGTGTGTGTGTGTGTGTGTGTGTGTGTGTGTGTGTACACTTTGATAGTAGTCAGTGTCGGGAAAATGTGTGTCAAAGATGCACACACAAAACAACAACATTATTAACAACAAAACACACACACACACACACACACACACACACACACACACACGCAGAAACGTCTGGGCAAATCGATGAGCAGAATGTTTATAACCTCAAGCGAATGCTGGATGATTATGTTAGTGTCGAATTGGTGTGTGTGTGTGTGTGTGTGTGTGTGTGTGCGTCTGTGTCTGTGTGGGGTGAGGGGGGGCAGGGAGGGACTAGGGGGTGGTTGTCGGGTACTTGTTCACAGGTGAGTGGGGATTTTATTGCAAACCCAATGCTCTCTGTGTTCTCTGTCACCCTGTATGATCAGTCCACTCATGGTGTCTGTTTGGTGATTGGCTGTCAGTGTCGTCACTGTGACGGGGCCACTACCAGATGTTGACGTCATCGTGACGCTGAAGGACGTCACAGAACGGGACGAGGGGACGTGGCAGCTGACTGTGTCTAATCCCACACCTTCTCAGGAAAATGCCACGGCATTTTTCAATGTCTCTGTCCCAAACTGTGAGTATATTATCGTTTGCTGCTCGTCGTTCCTGTTTCTCTCTAAAATGCAGCAGGCGCTTGCTGGCTATGACGAAATGCTTCTCGTGGTCATGTCTGTGTGAGGTCAATCCTGCTTGCATTCGCTGATGGTAAACAACGTGTAACGGTTGTGCCGTTTGATTCAGCATTGATCTTGATCAACCGTTTTGAAACGTTAACAGCTCTTTCTGTTTGGGGTCTGGAATGTCTTGTCTCACATGTAATCCTGGTAATGTAGAGATCAGTCTCTCTCTTTTTTTTTTTTTTCAGGGTGGTCATTTACGTTGTTGTTTCTTTACTTTGAACTCAAACTGACAGTGATGGTCACTTCCTCCACCCTGCTAATTCTGTTCCGTGTAACGTGAGCGCAGTGCTTGTCAATCTGATAGATACATTATGTTGTAACTGGGTGCTAAGCAAAATCAGAAAAAAAAAAACTTTCGTTTTCCAGCGACCGTGTGTGTAAATATTCACACACTCATACTCTCTCTCCCTCTCCCTCTCTCTCACTCTCTCTCTCTCTCTCTCTCTCTCTCTCTCTCTCTCAGATACACACACACACACACACACACACACACACACACACACATATATATATATATATATATATGCGTGTGTGTGTGTGTTTGTGTGTGTTGTCGTTGCAGTCATTCACTCATAGAAATATTGCTTCTTTCGATCAGTATTCTGAATCATCACACGTTTCTAGCTTGTTGAGTTTGATATAGATAACATATTTGTAGTTGTCGAAATAGTGGTTTTGGTGGTGGTGGTGTTGCTGCTGCTGGTTGTTTTTGTTTTTTTGTGTGTGTGTTTTTTTGTTTTTTTTTGTTGTTGTTGTTTTTTTGTGGTCAGTTCTTATTTGGGGAAATCTATCATCATTTTAAACACGATAGTTACACAACATTTTAATGCCCCAAAACTCAAAACTGTATCCATTTTTTTTTCAGTTAACGCAAATCCAGACAGAGCTTATTTCTGGAAAACCATTGGTGGCGGCAGTGTGCTGCTGGTTATCATCATCACCGTTATCATCATCGTCCGGATGCGTAAGAATCGACGAAACCTGCCCAGAGCTACAGGTAGGGCAGTGATGAATGATTTATAATTTTTAAAAAAAAATTAAAAAAAACCCATTAACTCCACTCAACTGTATATTGCATATCAGTTAGGCTATATTATCTCATCAAGACAGAATGCGTTGATATTTGATGTGTCTTTGAAAAACGCTGGGTGGGGGGGTCGGGTTCGGGGTGGGGGGATATGCATAGAATATGGAACTAAGGCAAGATAACTGCGACTGATATGTGTTATTAATGTGTATACATTTCCTTTCCCCATCCAAGGGAGTGTATGTATACAGGATGATGCCAGAATCAACTGTTTCGTTGTCGTATGTTCTTTCATACACACTGAACCCATGAAAGACTAGTGCCCAGACCTCTGCTCAAGGTCTTGTGGAGGTGTCCAGACCTCTGCTCAAGGTCTCGTTGAGGTGTCCAGACCTCTGCTTAAAGTTTTGTGGAGGTGTCCAGACCTCTGCTCAAGGTCTCGTTGAGGTGTCCAGACCTCTGCTTAAAGTTTTGTGGAGGTGTCCAGACCTCTGCTCAAGGTCTCGTTGAGGTGTCCAGACCTCTGCTTAAAGTTTTGTTGAGGTGTCCAGACCTCTGCTCAAGGTCTCGTTGAGGTGTCCAGACCTCTGGTTAAAGTTTTGTTGAGGTGTCCAGACCTCTGCTCAAGGTCTCGTTAAGGTGTCCAGACCTCTGCTTAAAGTTTTGTGGAGGTGTCCAGACCTCTGCTCAAGGTCTCGTTGAGGTGTCCAGACCTCTGCTTAAAGTTTTGTTGAGGTGTCCAGACCTCTGCTCAAGGTCTCGTTGAGGTGTCCAGACCTCTACTTAAAGTTTTGTTGAGGTGTCCAGACTTCTCTACTCAAGGTCTTGTGGAGATGTCCAGACCTCTGCTCAAAGTTTTGTTGAGGTGTCCAGACCTCTGCTCAAGGTCTCGTTGAGGTGTCCAGACCTCTGCTTAAAGTTTTGTTGAGGTGTCCAGACCTCTGCTCAAGGTCTCGTTGAGGTGTCCAGACCTCTGCTCAAAGTTTTGTTGAGGTGTCCAGACCTCTACTCAAAGTTTTGTTGAGGTGTCTAGATCTCTACAAACGGTCTTGTGGACACAGGAGAATATATCGGTCCTCGCTTGACTCGAATCTGAGACCCTTTACTTGATATTTGACCATTTGGCCTCAGTTGCACTTACACTAACCAGTGAGTACATCTCTGATATTTGTGAAATGTGAAAGATGGACATAACTTTCTTTTATCAATTAAAGGAAATCATGTTGTGCATTTTTATACCTGTGTTTAAAAGCTCTGTTGGTGTTATTACTGGTGGTGGGATTTTTATGTTAGATGAGTATGGAAGGTAAATATGTTGTGTTTCTACTGGTTGTTGGTTTTTTGTTTTTGTTTTTTTGTGTGTTTTTTTTTGGTGTGTTTTTTGGTTGTTGTTTTTTTGTTTGTTTGTTTTTGTTTGCTTGTTTGCTTGTTTCTTTTTATCCTGAAATTGTTGCTGTTGTGTTCAGTGGGCTGTGGATTCTTAGTTCGTTGGCATTTCGTTGTAATCAGGATTTTTTTTTTTTTTTTTTTTTTTTTTTTTTTTTTTTTAGTTCGTTGACATTTCGTTGTAATCAGGATAATTGTTGTCCTTCACATCCGCACTCTTCCTGATCATAACTACTCCATGCCTTTCTCCTGTCTTTGCAGGAACAGCTGGTGATGATCACAGTGCAGTGTGAGTATGTCAGTGTCTGTTGCTTCCTCCTTGAGGGAGAGTCACTGTGATGTCTGTGTCTGTTGCTTCCTCCTTGAGGGAGAGTCACTGTGATGTCTGTGTCTGTTGCTTCCTCCTTGAGGGAGAGTCACTGTGATGATCACCGTGCAGTGTGAGTATGTCTGTGTCTGTTGCTTCCTCCTTGAGGGAGAGTCACTGTGATGTCTGTGTCTGTTGCTTCTTCCTTGAGGGAGAGTCACTGTGATGTCTGTGGCTTCCTTCTTGAGGGAGAGTCACTGTGATGTCTGTGTCTGTTGCTTCCTCCTTGAGGGAAAGGTCACTGTGATGATCACCATGCAGTGTAAGTATGTCTGTGTTGCTTCTTCCTTGAGGGAGAGTCACTGTGACGTCTGTGTCTGTTGCTTCCTCCTTGAGGGAGAGTCACTGTGATGTCTGTGGCTTCCTTCTTGAGGGAGAGTCACTGTGATGTCTGTGTCTGTTGCTTCCTCCTTGAGGGAGAGTCACTGTGATGATCACGGTGCAGTGTGAGTATGTCTGTGTCTGTTGCTTCCTCCTTGAGGGAGAGTCACTGTGATGTCTGTGTCTGTTGTTTCCTCCCTGAGGGAGAGTCACTGTGATGTCTGTGTGTGTTGTTTCCTCCCTGAGGGAGAGTCACTGTGATGATCACCGTGCAGTGTATGTCTGTGTCTGTTGTTTCCTCCCTGAGGGAAAGGTCACTGTCACATCACACCACCGGTTCGTTATGTGTCACATCTCTTCGTTCTTCATAATCACTGATGTCTGTACACCTAGCACTGAAATAAATAAACTGACCATAACAGAAAGTGAATACGTGGTTTGTGTATTATCATACATGTTGTTAACCTTGCTTATGTATTCCAATTGCGTGACTTAGAACATTACCAATTACCATTTACCTTATTCAATAATGAGACAATAGTGACAAGCAATGGAGGGTTGAGATAATAATTATTGTCAAGCAATGGACGGTTTTTCTATTTAATGAAGTATGTACGTTCCCTGTATCCAGGCCTGTGGCGTGCTCTGACGACTATCTGGAACCTGTGGCAAGACGTGTGGATTCTGCAGGTAATGGTGTGTTGTAAAACTGACAACGGTTGTTGTGATGATCTCTTCTGCTACGCATGCACTGAGAGCTGAGGAAAAGTCAGAGTGTTCCATATTAAAGTATCATAATGTTGTACATGCCAATCTGACGAAGCTTAATAGCAAGAGCAAATGTTTATTATCATACGAAAATTCATACAGAAGAAAATATATATGATTTTCTCGAAATATGTACTGCTGCTCTTGGCAAGACGAAGGGACATAATTCAAATAATTGCTTTTCATACCGCTGCTTTTGGCAAGACGAAGGGACATAATTCAAATAATTGCTGCTCACACCACTGATGTTGGCAAGACAAAGGGACATAATTCAAATAATTGCTGTTCAAACTGCTGCTGTTGGCAAGACGAAGGGACATAATTCAAATAATTGCTGTTCAAACTACCAATCATCTGGCTTGCAGGTACATGCGGACGCGGGGGAAGGATGGAGGAGGTACAGGAAAACCAAGAAACCTCCCTCCCCCCCAAAAAAAACCCCAACAAGTGTGTGTGTGTGTGTGTGCGCACAAGCGCACTTGCGCGATACTGAAACCTGACTGAATGACACGACGGGCGCAATAGCCGAGTGGTTAAAGCGTTGGACTTTCAATCTGAGGGTCCCGGGTTCGAATCACGGTGACGGCGCCTGGTGGGTAAAGGGTGGAGATTTTTACGATCTCCCAGGTCAACATATGTGCAGACCTGCTAGTGCCTGAACCCCCTTCGTGTGCAAACGCATGCAGAAGATCAAATACGCACGTTAAAGATTCTGTAATCCATGTCAGCGTTCGGTGGGTTATGGAAACAAGAACATACCCAGCATGCACACCCCCGAAAACGGAGCATGGCTGCCTACATGGCAGGGTAAAAACGGTCATACACGTAAAAGCCCACTCGTGTACATGCGAGTGTACGTGGGAGATGCAGCCCACGAAAGCAGAAGAAGAAGAAGAAGAAGACTAAATGACACAGGAAACGAATGATGAGCGCCCAAACGGCAGCTCTCAGTTCACTCAACCCTGGTAGGAAGCCTGCTGTGTAAATGACTCTATGTCTGTAAAGCGCTTACAGCTTGGTCTCTGGCCCGGGGCAAGGCGCTGCACGTTAATCCATATCCAGTTCATGTTCCGACTGTTACTGACTTGAATTGATTCACAATTTGATTTTAGTTTTTTTTTTGGCTGCACGAGAGATTGGAGAATTTGCCATTCCGCACCAAAAAAAAAGAAGGAATGCATGAGATATATGTACCCGTTGTCTGTTGTGTGCAGGTGATGAATACGTTGAAGTCATTCCTCACAACCCCAACCCCCCTCACAGGGTACCCCCTCCAGTTCCTCCAGAAGGTAACGAGTGTGATGAAGCTGTCTGTCTGTTCTTTCTTTCTTTTTTTCTTACTTTCGTTCTTTCTTTTTTTTTTATTCCCTTTTCTTTCCTTAGCATTTTTACTTTCTGTTTATGCTATATTTTGCTTTCAGCATGTCAACATGTAATTTCAAACTGATGTGGGCAGTATCCGTCTGTGCGTGTGTGTGTGAGTGTGAGTGTGTGTGTGTGTGTGTTGAAGATTTTTTTTTTTATCAAGGAAAGGAAAATGTACGGCCATTAAGCAGATAATTCTATGATAATATACATTTTTTTTTTATAGCAAGGTACCGGTCAGCTTCCGTACACTTGCATGTGACATTTACCTGTTTGATACACATTGTGTTGGAAATAGAACTGGATGTGACATTTACCTGTTTGACACACATTGTGCTGGAAATAGAACTGGGTGTGACATTTACCTGTTTGACACACATTGTGCTGGAAATAGAACTGGGTGTGAAATTTACCTGTTTGACACACATTGTGCTGGAAATAGAACTGGATGTGACATTTACCTGTTTGACACACATTGTGCTGGAAATAGAACTGGATGTGACATTTACCTGTTTGACACACATTGTGCTGGAAATAGAACTGGATGTGATATTTACCTGTTTGACACACATTGTGTTGGAAATAGAACTGGATGTGACATTTACCTGTTTGACACACAGTTTGCTGGATTTCGAACTGGATGTGACATTTACCTGTTTGACACACATTGTGTTGGAAATAGAACTGGATGTGACATTTACCTGTTTGACACACATTGTGTTGGAAATAGAACTGGATGTGACATTTACCTGTTTGACACACAGTTTGCTGGATTTCGAACTGGATGTGACATTTACCTGTTTGACACACATTGTGTTGGAAATAGAACTGGATGTGACATTTACCTGTTTGACACACAGTTTGCTGGATTTCGAACTGGATGTGACATTTACCTGTTTGACACACATTGTGTTGGAAATAGAACTGGATGTGACATTTACCTGTTTGACACACAGTTTGCTGGATTTCGAACTGGATGTGACATTTACCTGTTTGACACACATTGTGCTGGATATAGAACTGGATGTGACATTTACCTGTTTGACACACATTGTGTTGGAAATAGAACTGGATGTGACATTTACCTGTTTGACACACATTGTGCTGGAAATAGAACTGGGTGTGACATTTACCTGTTTGACACACATTGTGCTGGAAAGAGAACTGGGTGTGACATTTACCTAACATGGTATAAAACACATTGTGTTGGATATAGAACTGGATGTGACATTTACCTGACATGGTATAAAACACATTGTGTTGGAAATAGAACTGGATGTGACATTTACCTAACATGGTATAAAACACATTGTGTTGGATATAGAACTGGATGTGACATTTACCTAACATGGTATAAAACACATTGTGTTGGATATAGAACTGGATGTGACATTTACCTAACATGGTTTAACACACATTGTGGTAGATATAGAACTGGGTGTGACATTTACCTGACATGGTATAAAACACATTGTGTTGGATATAGAACTGGATGTGACATTTACCTAACATGGTTTAACACACATTGTGTTGGATATAGAACTGGATGTGACATTTACCTAACATGGTTTAACACACATTGTGTTGGATATAGAACTGGATGTGACATTTACCTGACATGGTATAAAACACATTGTGTTGGATATAGAACTGGATGTGACATTTACCTAACATGGTTTAACACACATTGTGTTGGATATAGAACTGGATGTGACATTTACCTGACATGGTATAAAACACATTGTGTTGGATATAGAACTGGATGTGACATTTACCTGACATGGTATAAAACACATTGTGTTGGATATAGAACTGGATGTGACATTTACCTGACATGGTATAAAACACATTGTGTTGGATATAGAACTGGATGTGACATTTACCTAACATGGTATGAAACACATTGTGTTGGATATAGAACTGGATGTGACATTTACCTAACATGGTATAAAACACATTGTGTTGGATATAGAACTGGGTGTGACATTTACCTGACATGGTATAAAACACATTGTGTTGGATATAGAACTGGGTGTGACATTTACCTAACATGGTATAAAACACATTGTGTTGGATATAGAACTGGATGTGACATTTACCTAACATGGTATAAAACACATTGTGTTGGATATAGAACTGGGTGTGACATTTACCTGACATGGTATAAAACACATTGTGTTGGATATAGAACTGGGTGTGACATTTACCTAACATGGTATAAAACACATTGTGTTGGATATAGAACTGGATGTGACATTTACCTAACATGGTATAAAACACATTGTGTTGGATATAGAACTGGATGTGACATTTACCTAACATGGTATAAAACACATTGTGTTGGATATAGAACTGGATGTGACATTTACCTAACATGGTATAAAACACATTGTGTTGGATATAGAACTGGATGTGACATTTACCTAACATGGTATGAAACACATTGTGTTGGATATAGAACTGGATGTGACATTTACCAGACATGGTTTAACGCACATTGTGTTGGATATAGAACTGGGTGTGACATTTACCTAACATGGTATAAAACACATTGTGTTGGATATAGAACTGGATGTGACATTTACCTAACATGGTATAAAACACATTGTGTTGGATATAGAACTGGATGTGAGCATTTACCAGACATGGTTTAACGCACATTGTGTTGGATATAGAACTGGATGTGACATTTACCTAACATGGTATAAAACACATTGTGTTGGATATAGAACTGGATGTGACATTTACCTAACATGGTATAAAACACATTGTGTTGGATATAGAACTGGAAATAGAACAGAAGGAGAGTCCTGTGTGGCAGCAGTGTGTTTAGAACCCCATTTTTTATTGTCCAGACCTGAATTATGTCTTTGATCACACAGAAATCCCGCTTTGTTCATTAGAAAGACAATTTTTTTTACAAATGGTGAATATAAGACTCACACATACACACGCGCGCGCACACACACACACACAGAGAGAGAGAGATAGAGAGAGAGAGAGAGGGTGAAAGTATATACACGTATTTATATTCTTTGAATATATCATGTATTCAATCTTCAGTTGTTTTCACAAAATCCCAAATGCTTCAGTGGCCTGATAATTGCATATTTTGCACAGCAAGAAAAAAAGGGTATTATAGCAGGTCGATTTTTTGAAATTTGTTTCCATGTGTAAGATTCTCGGTGGAGTTTTTAATTTTTATTTTTATTTCTTCTTCTTCTTCTTCTTCTTCTTCTTCTTCATCATCATCATCTTCGTGAACTGCAACTCCCACGTTCAGTCGCATGAACAGGAATGGGATTTTACGTGTATGGCCGTTTTTACCCATGCAGGCAGCCATACTCCGTTTTCGGGTGCTTTTTAAAAAAAAATAATTTATTCAAGCGCTGTGTGTAGTATGCGTGGTTTATGACATTAAACCACATGCTAGATTGTAGTCTGGCATAATTATGAGATTATGGGCATCGAGTGCAGTTTTTCAAGAAGACTTTTATGGCTTTGTCTGAACGCCTTGCGTTAGGATTCCTTGTGTGTGTGTGTGTGTGTGTGTGTGTGTGTGTGTGTGTGTGTGAAGGAGATTGTCAGGAACGCTAGTTTAAAGAAAAATTTTATCGTAAGTGCCGGAAATGTATGGTGTGATCATGTTAAGTTCCGTGTGTAACTGACGAGCTTTTATTATAAATTACATTCAGTTGTATGTCTGTACAAAAGACATGAGCTATGTACCTGCTGTTTGTTGTGTACAGAACATGATTACATTGAAATGACCCCCGCCACCCGTCGCCGGGTACCCCCTCCGGTTGCACCAGAAGGTAACGGGTGTCGTGATGCAGACTGTGTATTATTTCTTCTTCTGTCTCTTCTTCTTTCTATTCCTTTTTTTTTCTTTCTTTAGCTTTATCTTTCTTTTCGTTTATGATGCATTTTGCTTTCAGTGTGACTACATGTAACTTAAAATGATGGTGGTACATGACCTTAGTTTATTGTAAAAATTTAAATAAATTAATATTTAAAAAAAAAAAAAACGAAGAAAAAAAGCGTTCAGAATGGCAAATTGCACTGCAGAATGGATAGTTAGCACCTACCCAGTTTTTACAATTACTATCACTTCCTGGTCGCGAAATCAAAACAGCATAGACGGTTGTCGCATGTTATGATTCAATATATGCACAGCAACAACACAAAAAGGTGGGGGGGTGGGGGGGGGGGGGCAGGGGGGGGGGGGGGGGCGTGGGGGGGGAGGGAGTGTTAGCTGGTGGAAGAATTTCTGTTTCTCGCTGGAGTTTTCTTGTTATTTGTTGAAGCACTGTGTGTTGTATGCGTGGTTTATGGCATTACACCACATTGTGGTTTGTTTGTAATCTAACCTATGAGACATGGGTAGCCAGTGCAGTTTCTCAAGAAGAAGAGTTTTATGGCTTTATCTGGACATTTCTAATATTAGCCTTGCGGTTGGATTCTGGCTTTTCTGGAGTTTTTGAACGAGGTTGTCAGGCATGCCAGTTGAAAAGAAATTGTTATTCTAAATGCCGGAAATGTATGGTGTCATCATGTTAAGTTCCATATGTAACTGACGAACTTTTATAATAAATTGCATTCAGTTGTGTATGTCTGTACAAGAGAATCGAAAAAGGCGCCATTCCGCCAGATATGTGCTGTATGAGCTATGTACCTGCTGTTTGTTGTGTACAGAACATGATTACATTGAAATGACCCCCGCCACCCGTCGCCGGGTACCCCCTCCGGTTGCACCAGAAGGTAACGGGTGTCGTGATGCAGACTGTGTATTATTTCTTCTTCTGTCTCTTGTTTCTTCTTATTCCTTTTTTTCTTTCTTTAGCTTTATCTTTCCTTTCGTTTATGATGCATTTTGCTTTCAGTGTGACTACATGTAACTTAAAATGATGGTGGTACAGGACCTTAGTTTATTGTAAAAAAAATAAATAAATAAAAAAATAAATAATAATAAAAAGCATTTAAAATGGCAAATTATTTGCAGAATGGATTGCCAGGGGTGGGGGTTAGGGGAGGGGGTGAGCTGGTGGAAGAATTTCTGTTTCTCGCTGGAGTTTTCTGTTTATTTGTTAAAGCACTGTGTGTTGTATGCGTGGTTTATGGCATTAAACCACATGGTGGATTGTAATCTATCCTATGAGACATGGACAGCCAGTACGGTTTTTCAAGAAGAAGAGTTTTGTGGCTTTGTCTGCACGTTCTATATATTAGCCTTGCGTCAGGATTCTGGAGTTTTTGAAGGACGTTGCCATGGATGCCATGCGGCAGTTTAAAGAATTTTTTTTTATCATAAATGCCGGAAATGTATGGCGTGATCATGTTCATTTCCATATGTAACTGACGAGCTTTTATAATAAATTGCATTCAGTTGTGTGTGTCTGTACAAGAGAATCGAAAAAGGCGCCATTCCGCCACATATGTGCTGTATGAGCTATGTACCTGCTGTTTGTTGTGTACAGAACATGATTACATTGAAATGACCCCCGCCACCCGTCGCCGGCTACCCCCTCCGGTTGCTGCAGAAGGTAACGGGTGTCATGATGCAGACTGTGTATTATTTCTTCTTCTGTCTTTTGTTTCTTCTTATTCCTTTTTTTTCTTTCTTTAGCTTTATCTTTCTTTTCGTTTATGATGCATTTTGCTTTCAGTGTGACTGCATGTAACTTAAAATGATGGTGGTACAGGACCTTAGTTTATTGTAAAAAAAAGAAAGAATAATAATAAGCATTTAAAATGGCAAATTACTTGCAAAACTATCACTACCTAATCGCCACAGCAATACAGCATAGATGGTTGTCTTATTGTAAGAATTGTGTAGGGGTAGGATAGGTTCACACTCTCTTCACACCAAAACAGCACCACATGGAGTGGCTTTTATATGGTGTTTTATCATGCATTTTGCTTTCCACGTGATTACAAGTAACTTCAAATGATGGTGGCAAGGGACCTTAGTTTATCGTCTCATCCAAATGACCAGCGTCCAGACCACCACTCAAGTCCGTGTGAAGGGGGAGAAGTTTCAGTTTCAGTTTCTGTAGCTCAAGGAGGCGTCACTGCGTTAGGACAAATCAATATACGCAACACGACATCTGCCAAGCTGATGCCTGACCAGCAGCGTAACCCAACGCGCTTTGTCAGGCCTTGAGAAAAAAAAAATAACATAAAATAAAATAAAATAAAATAGAATACATAAATAAATAATAATATAATTAAAAAATAAATAATAATAGAAAAGACTGGCAAGTTTGGGGGGGGGGGGAGAGAAAATGGGATGGGAAGGTAGACAAAGATGTCAGTAGTGTGGAACGGGCTGGGAAGGGTAGACAAAGATGTCAGTAGTGTGGAACGGGCTGGGAAGGGTAGACAAAGATGTCAGTAGTGTGGAACGGGCTGGGAAGGGTAGACAAAGATGTCAGTAGTGTGGAACGGGCAGGGAAGGGTAGACAAAGATGTCAGCAGTGTGGAACGGGCAGGGAAGGGTAGACAAAGATGTCAGTAGTGTGGAACGGGCTGGGAAGGGTAGACAAAGATGTCAGTAGTGTGGAACGGGCTAGAAGGGTAGACAAAGATGTCAGCAGTGTGGAACGGGCTGGGAAGGGTAGACAAAGATGTCAGTAGTGTGGAACGGGCTGGGAAGGGTAGACAAAGATGTCAGCAGTGCAGGAAGAAAGAACAAAACCCACAGAAAGAAAGAGAACAATAGAGAAGAAGAAGAAAGTTTCCAGCACAAAGCTTGCAGAAGATCTGGGGTGGAGGGTGGGTGGATATGGATGCTGTTGATACCGAAGGATCTCCCCACCCCCACCCCCACCCCCCACACACCCCACACCCCAACCTCCCGGGTGTTCTACAGGGGGAGACTGATGGATCGATTGGTGTTTTGTTGCACAGGACCTTATGACGACCTGACTGTGGATGAGATCGAGCACACGGCGCTGTACTCCAAACTGGGCTCCTCCCATCCTCAAAACTGACTGCTGAATAACAATTATAAAAAAAAAAAACACAATAAAACAAAGCAGCAACAAACTTTTTTTTCAAGAAGGTAAGTGGGTCATTGACAAGTCTCTTGCTTCATCCGTCCTTGCGTGTACATCCTTTTGTAGCTGTAAATGTCTTTGTGTGTTTCTCTCACTCTCTCTCTCTCTCTCTCTCTCTCTCTCTCTCTCTATATATATATATATAATATATATATATATATATATATGTGTGTGTGTGTGTGTGTGTGTGTGTGTGTGTGTGTATACGCATACATACATATGTGTGTGCATATATATATATATATATATATATATATATATATATATATATATATACATACATACATATATATACATACATACATATATCTATCTATATATATATATATATATATATGTGTGTGTGTGTGTGTGCGTGCGCGCGTTTTGTGAATGCATGGTTAGCTCAGTTGGTGGAATCCCAAGCTCGCATTCCAAATAAAAGTGCAAAATCTAGGATACCTAAAAAAAAAATTCAAAAAACAAAACAAAACAAAAAAAAAACCCAGCATTTTTGCTGACCATTTTAACACGGTTTTTCCGGTGGTGTTAGACAGGTCCCCTTCCCCCACAGTCCTTGGCTGGTTCTCCCCTGTCAGCTAGATCACCTGAGGGAGGTGTCAGTATTAACCCTGAGTGTTATGTGACACGTTCTTTTCTTTATTCCATTAACGATTCCCTGTGTTAAATTAGCTGTCAAGATTTTCTTTATTGCCTGTTAAATCACCGAAAAAAAAATTCTCAGTTGACTTGATTTTTTTTGTCTATATGCATGATTGGGTTACGCGTTGGGTTACGCTGCTGGTCAGGCATCTGCTTGGCAGATGTGGTGTAGCGTATATGGATTTGTCCGAACGCAGTGACGCCTCCTTGAGCTACTGATACTGATACTGATACTTCTGTTGTCTACTCTCCATGCCCAAACAGGGGTCAAAAGACTGGGTCGTCCAGATTATTGACACACGTGCTGTCTGGACAATCTTTATGGATATGTCCTTTATGCATGCATGTGCGTGTATATTCTTACGTGTGTTTTTTTTTGTTGTTTTTTTTGGTTTTCTTTTGGGTTTTTTTTTTTTTTGGGGGGGGGGGGGGGGGGTTACAAGTGATGTTACTCCATTCCAACCCTCTAAAAAAAAAAAAGACATCATGGTAATTTCACACAACAAAACCACCACTTTGTGTTCTTTATCACATTCTTATTTGAACAGTGATTTTAAAGTCATCAACAGTGTTTCCTGAAAATCCCGTGATCAACTCACTCAGTACGGCCAGTCCTCTCTTCTCCTCGGATGTCCAGTGGGTGTCTCAATGACCCAACCTTTAGCTTCCGTCGTCAGAATTGTGGTATTCTTTGTCAACATTCACGTCTTCAGTATAAGAGCCTTCCGCTTGCAATATTTTGATGGTTGTAATTGGGGTGAAACGCTGTTAACGTCGTCTCTTTCGCCGTTCGTATGGAGAGAGTTAAAGTCGTCAACAGTGTTTCCTGAAAATCCCGTGATTAACTTCCGCTTTGTTTCTTTGTTTCAGGGGGAGCTTCCAAGAAGACAAGAATGCCAATACATCAGAAAGAAATCGCAATCTGTCGGAAGAGGAGTACATGACTTGTCACTGGACGGAGGTTCAAGAAGATTGCGCAGAATGTAGAACAGATGTTTTACTGTTAGATCCTGTGAGCAGTGGTGGTGGAAGTTTTCTGCCTATGCGGATTTTTTCTTTTTTTTTTCTTTTTCTTTTTCTTTCTTTCGCAGTGCGTTACAAAGACAAGCAATAGTAGGCAAAGCCTTCGTGGCTCACGTATCGTTGTTGCTGTTGATTTGACCAAAAAAGGAAAATAGACCCTCGCCTCCTCCGTATTCCCAGTTTCCACCCCCATCATTCCCTTCTCCCCCCCCCGCCCCCACCCCCCGAAACAAAAATACAAGGAGGTCTGGTTGGCAGCAAACAGCAACCAAACAAACATTAAGTTCATCATGATATACATAAGATCAAATTGTTAATTTTACAGAAAACCGGAAGTTAACCAGTCAGTTAGAATTATGGACTGCAGATAATGTATATATTCAAAGTTGCGACTGATACGCAGCTGTTTTATTCAGCAGCTGTCAACAAATGTTTTGAACCTGTTTGCTCATCATTAAAAAGAACGTTTTTGTTCAACCGAAATTTATGTATTGGAACGTAAACATGTCAACCAAAGTTAAAGTCACTGTCAACACTGATCAATGTTTTATTAAAGTGCTGGCAAAATGTTGCAATCAAATCTATGTTTTAACCTTTTCCTTGCTTTTGGCTTTCCTGTTTCTGTGTTTCATTACAAAACCTTGTCAAATACATCACACAGAAACCAACATGCTGGCAACATGCTGAACAAAGAGCTGCAGATATATGGTGTCAGATATTTTAATACTTTGTTTTAATTTCTAGCTTTTTTAAAGTCTTTGATTCCAGTGTGTTTAAAAGGCTGAATTATAAAATAATAAAATTTTTAAAAATTTTAAACATTCCTTTTTGTAAACAGATGTTGGTTTGGAAAGCCAAAAATCTGCATTATAATACACTGTATGTCTGCATGCCAGGTACATTTTGTGTGATGATACCTGTGCACAAATGATTCTCACAGTGAAATTCAGCATTCAGCATCAACTATTGCCTCCTTTCGATGATAATTATGCTCTCGCAAACTATTGATTCGATCCACATCCTGATTTCCTGTCTTGAGTATTGATGTATGCAGCTTTTGGGGGGTTATTACTTTATGGATATCTTTGGATACCTTGGTTTGTTTGACGTTTGATTGACTGACATACTGATTGATGCTCATCATATGCAGATATTTCATGAATTCTGTTTTCATCCAACCAGGGAGAGAAGTGAGAAGTGTGTGTGTATAACGAACTTCCAATGTAATCATGTTGAATCTATTTTTTTTAAATAATTAAAAAATTCTTTTCCTTTTTTCTTTCTTTCTTGGTTTATAGAGAGAGAGGGGGGGGGGGGTGAGAGTGAAAAAGAGTGATGTGTACATAGACAATTGAAGGAATATTTAGAACATAACTTTACGTAGTAGAAGACGTCATGTAAGATCAGAAAGATGACGTAAAAATAGCATTACGTCACCTGTTATAAGTGTAGTCTGTGACCAAGATGCCAGGTGGCAGCGAAAATTCAAATTTTTATTTTTTGTTTAACAAAATAGGTGTTGGTTTTCAACTTTGTTTGATATATATATATGTGTGTGTGTGCTCTTGCTATTGGGAGATCTTGGCTTTAGATATGCTACTCAGCATCAGAAGGTGATTTTTGCTAAGAAAGTATTTTGTTTTACATTTTCATCATGTTCAATTTATATCTGAAAGTGTTAATGTATCTAGACTGTCAGAGTTCTACATTGATTTCCTTATGACTGTGGTTCCCTTTTCATACTGACGAGTTTTCAAAGAGCGTTCTTTGCCTTTGTGAAAGAAAAATGCTACCCCTGTTGAATAACATTTTTGATTTATGTCATTCTTCCATCTATACTGTGGAAGAAAAAAGTGTATTTTTTTATCTTATTTTTTCTAATTTGTTCTTGAATATGACACATGGGCCACTGTTTTCCCATGTTTCTTCTGTCAACATTTGATACTGTGTGATTTGTCTGTTCACTTTTTAGTTTCGGACATGATTGTATGTAGCATACCTAGATCCTTTTGGCGTATGTGTACGTCCGTATGAAGTTCTGTGCGTATGTATATACATGGTTATTTATGTATGCGTGTACATAATTATATGTATGTTGTATTGTATATTATTATATTCAGTGTGTGGATGGAAAAAAATGTTCATCTGTACATATTTACGCAAGAATACAGATTTGGTTCCAGTTATGAAAATGAAAAGGCAAAAACAGGTTGGGATTTTTTTTTTTTTTGGGGGGGGGGGGGGGGGGTGGGGGGGGGGTAGAATAAAAAGAAAATATTCTTGATCGTATATTTAGGTTTAATACTTCAGTACGGTATGCATGATGTTGATGGTGAATAAGTTGCACTTTTAACTCACTCAGTACGACCAGTCCTCTCTTCTCGACTCTACACAGACCCCTCGGATGTCCAGTGGGTGTCTGAATGACCCAACCTTTAGCTTCCGTCGTCAGAATTGTGGTATTCTTTGTCAACATTCACCTCTTCAGTATAAGAGCCTTCCGCTTGCAATATTTTGATGATGGTAACTGGGGTGAAACGCTGTTAACGTTGTCTCTTTCGCCGTTCGTATGGAGAGAGTTAATCAAATTTATTGTACTATTATATTCTATATTGATGGAGTAAGATACATTCTTCAGTTTTCATTGGTATTGGTCAACTTGTTTTAATTTTGTTTTTAAGTTCATGTTAAACAATTCCATGAATATATCTTTCGGTTTTTTTAATATGCTGAATGAGTCTGCTTCGTTTTTTTCAATTTGATGTCAAACAAGTAGGTATATTCATTTTTTCTAAACAACTATTCGGAATAGATTTCAAACAGGCCTGTTGTATCTGACAAGTATGCTTTTGAAAGGACAATGGAACATGTCCCACTTGTGCTCACAATTATGGGTAACGTGTGTACGTATGCTTAGTACAGGACTTAACTTGGAATATTGGATAGAATGAATGTGTTTTAGATGTAAAAGAATCAAAGTTCTGTGTAGTATTCTGTTATTTTTGTTGTTTGTTTTTTTTTTTTTTGTTTTGTTTTTTGTTGTTTTTTTACTTCCAAGTGTACACATATGTTTGTATTTGTAAACCTTTGTCTGAATTATAAAAAAAAAACAAAAAAAAAACACCAGCGTGTAAGTGGTTTTCTTGTACTGTATTCACCTCTTCAGTAAGTCACGGGTTCAGAATATCATTCTGTTTATTTATCTACTTTCTCTCCTTGACTGCGTAATGCAAATAACATATGAAATGGTTCAGATAATTCATTGTGTCATAGATGTCATAGAACCATCTATTCAACACAGTCATTTCACCCACTCTAGGAAGACATTGTCGGGAATGGCCAGAGGGCAAAACAGATGCGGAAGTGAAGCTACTCATAGAAGAAAACAGTAAAGAAGAGGACATCATCATATACACAGATGGCTCAGTCACCAAAGACCAGTCTGGTTGGGGATTCACTGCGAAACAAAATGGAAAAACAATTTGGGAAGAGAATGCTGCCTACAAAGTCACAACCTCCAGCCTAACGATGGAAGTTGAAGCTGCGACACATGCCCTCCAGTGGCTATCGTCCATCCATACGCCCGGAAACCAACATGCCATGATTCTAACCGACTCAATGAACCTCATACAGAAAATTGAAAACGGAATGGGAAGCCCAGAGTGGCATAAGGCAATGCGCAACTTTCAGATTAAAAAACTCACATGGTCATACTGCCCGGGACATGCAGGTGTTAAGGGAAATGAGCGAGCTGACAGACTTGCTGGTAACGCAACACCAACGAGCGGCCTACATCTAGGAAAATCGGAAATCCTCAGAAAAGCCAAAGAATACCAAAAAGAACAGGTACAAGGCCATCACACCATCGATCGCCTCAAAGAAATAAAAGCAGAGAGAGGGAGCGGCCGAAAGTCTAACATGAAAGGTAGAGCACGATGCTTTGCAAATCAAACAAATATCGGCATCATTTCCAAACCAACATTGCGCAAATTTCTTCAAAACGGAACAGAGTCTCTGTGGGCCTTTCCAAATACAATAGACTGAGCAACACACTAGACGCCACGTTCTTGGCATCAGAGATCTTTTCCCATCCCTCTTGGCAGCCTCTGTGCGTGTGCGTGTGTGTATGTGTGTGTTTGTGTGGATGTGTGGGTCTGTGCTTTTGAGTGCGTTTGTGAATGCGCGAGAGTGTAAGTGTACACAAGTGTCAGGAGAGATCTGTGTACGGGTGTGTGTGTGTGTATATATATATATATGTATATATATATATATATATATATATATATATATATATATATATATATCTTTGTATATATGTGTGGGGGTTGGGGGTGGGAGATATGGGCGTATATGTGTGTGCTTGTACAAGTAAGTGTTCATCTCTGTGAGTGTGTGTTTGCGTGCGTGCGTGTGTGTGTGTGTGTGTGTGTGTGTGCCGTGGAAGCTGCGATACGTAGGCTAGAAATGAGTGTGTGGAGGAGGGGGTTGGAGGAGGTGCAAGGTAATGTGTGTGTGTGTGTGTGTGTGTGTGTGTGTGTGTGTGTGTTGGAGCTCATGTACGTTTATATGTATTTGACTGTACTTTCATATCTGTGAAACTGCATGTTTGGTGCATTTCCGTTATGCATGTGTGGGTGTATGTGTGAATGTGTGTCGTCATATTTTACATTCATTCGCTTAATTATCACCATTGTTTTCTTATTTATTTATTTATTTATTTTTTATTATTATCATTTTATTAGTATTACTATTATTATTACTACTACCTTTTTCTATATTATAATTATTATTTATTTATTTATTTATTTATGTAAGCTTATCTATTATTTATTCCCCCCACCCTTTTTTTTTTTTTTTTTTTTTTTTTTTTCTCAAGGCCTGACTAAGCGCGTTGGGTTACGCTGCTGGTCAGGCATCTGCTTGGCAGATGTGGTGTAGCGTATATGGTTTGTCCGAGCGCAGTGACGCCTCCTTGAGCAACTGAAACTGAAACTGAAACATTGTGTCATAATACTATACCAGGTGAAAAATGGCAGCACACAAACCTACATTTTATACCCACCCACAAACACATGCGCAAGAACACAATAGATCAATCGACCGACCGTCCGCCAAGCGTTAACACCAAAATAATAAACTGCTTATATATATATATATATATATATATATATATATATATATATATTACAATCAAATTTGAGAGAGAAAAAAAGTATACATTGGGCGATTTTTGTATTTTCTGTAAACATAATTTTGGCATTCGAATTCAAGTATAACACACACACACATAAACACACACATGCACGCACACATGCGCGCACGCACACGCACTCTCATACACACACGCATACAAACACACACACACACACATATATATATATATATAGAGAGAGAGAGAAAGACTATATATAAATGTATATGTGTGTGTGTACATATATATATATACATACACAAATGCACAAATTTGTGGTCTCACAGTTGCCCATGCCCAACCATCCACCAACAATACAATAATAAGTAATACAAGGTGAATTCAGTGATAATATTTCCTTCATCTGAGTAACATATGTACTTCACAACATCATAATACAACCCGTCTGCCTACAGAACAAAACAAACGAGAATACAGATGATGGACATAAACATGTCTCAGGATGACACTCTATTACGAATATCAGAAAAAAGAAAACAAAAACAACAAAAGTGGGACACTCCGTGATAAGATGAAACTCATCAACGACAGTATTTCTTTATCATTGTTGATTTCACTCTCAGCCGACCACAAGGCCATATTCTACAATCGCTAGTGAATATGTGATGGGGACATTACTGAGCAAAATTCCTCTTTGCAGCCAAGGCCACATTCTACAATTGACAGTGTGTGTGACGGGACATTGAAAATTCCTCTCTCCGGCCGACCACAAGGCCACATTCTACAATTGACAGTGTGTGTGACGGGACATTGAAAATTCCTCTCTCCAGCCGACCACAAGGCCACATTCTACAATTGACAGTGTGTGTGACGGGACATTGAAAATTCCTCTTTCCGGCCGACCACAAGGCCACATTCTACAATAAACCATTCCTCTCTCCAGCCGACCACAAGGCCATATTCTACAATCACCATTCCTCTCTCCAGCCGACCACAAGGCCACATTCTACAATCACTATTCCTCTCTCCCCGCCGACCACAAGGCCACATTCTACAATCACCATTCCTCTCTCCAGCCGACCACAAGGCCACATTCTACAATTGACAGTGTGTGTGACGGGACATTGAAAATTCCTCTTTCCGGCCGACCACAAGGCCACATTCTACAATCACCATTCCTCTCTCCAGCCGACCACAAGGCCACATTCTACAATCACCATTCCTCTCTCCAGCCGACCACAAGGCCACATTCTACAATCAACAGTGTGTGTGACAGGACATTGAAAATTCCTCTTTCCGGCCGACCACAAGGCCACATTCTACAATTGACAGTGTGTGTGACGGGACATTGAAAATTCCTCTTTCCGGCCGACCACAAGGCCACATTCTACAATCAACAGTGTGTGTGACAGGACATTGAAAATTCCTCCCACACAGGGCCACATCAGTGCTGAAAATATGTCGACATCAATCATGTAGGACCTGAGAAAGAAAACAAAATCTTGAAAAGAAAATTAGGCGGAAGTACAGTCATACTCACGCACAGAGGATTAACTCACTCAGTACGGCCAGTCCTCTCTTCTCCTCTACACAGACCCCTCGGATGTCCAGTGGGTGTCTGAACGACCCAACCTTTAGCTTCCGTCGTCAGAATTGTGGTATTCTTTGTCAACATTCACCTCTTCAGTATAAGAGCCTTCCGCTTGCAATATTTTGATGATGGTAATTGGGGTGAAACGCTGTTAACGACGTCTCTTTCGCCGTTCGTATGGAGAGAGTTAAAAGATTACAACGTGTCGAGAAACATCATTATGCACAATGCAAAAAATGGTTATAATAACAGGAATACAAATCCAGAAAATACTATCGGGCAAATCGCATCTCCTTTGGTGCAGGAAAATACAACATAATGTATATACCCAAACATCTAGTCCTAATAAAGACAAATAAATTATTGAATTGTATTGTATTGTATTTCTCTTTTTGTCACAACAGATTTCTCTGTGTGAAATTCCCGGTGCACTTGGTAATAAAGACATATTATATTCCATTCTAACTTTAATACGATATTCTATTGGACGTCCATTCGCCCGCCCTGTTTCAATTTTCAAGCAGTGAGTGTTACTTTTAACTTCAGATAACGAAATTATACATGGTGCAGTTGACCAATGTACTTCTCTCTCTCTCTCTCTCTCTCTCTCTCTCTCTCTCTCTCTCTTTTTTTTTTTTTTTTTTTTGTTACAGCGATCATATCACACACACTGGTTACTGTGATGCCATGTTTCATCCCAGCACTTTCATTTCAAAGCAGTAATCAACATTTTATATGGTGTCTGTTTATAAACGCTCGGCACAAGGGGAAATACGAGAGAGACAATATGCATGGGGAAATACTACAAAGACAATGCATATGGGGAAATACCAGAAAGACGATACATGTGGGGAAATATGAAACAATGCATTTGGGGAAATGTTAGAAAGACAATACGTATGGGGAAATATGAAACAATGCATATGGGGAAATATGAAACAATGAAACCTGTATATGAAACATGTATATGGGGAAATATGAACGAGACAATACGCATGCAGAAATATTAGACAGACAATTCATATGGGGAAATACGAAACGGTGCATACGGGGAGGTGTGAGCAAGAAAATACATAATATACCTACACAATACGAAATGTGAGAGAGACAACGCATAATGGGAAATAAAGAGAGAGACAGTAGGTATGGGGAACTATGAGAAAGACAATACATTATGCGAAATATAAGAAAGACAATGCATAATGGGAAATATGAGAGACAGTGCATATATGGAAATATGGGGAACTATGAGAAAGTGGAATGATGGCCTAGAGGTAACGCGTCCGCCTAGGAAGCGAGAGAATCTGAGCGCGCTGGTTCGAATCACGGTTCAGCCGCCGATATTTTCTCCCCCTCCACTAGACCTTGAGTGGTGGTCTGGACGCTAGTCATTCGGATGAGACGATAAACCGAGGTCCCGTGTGCAGCATGCACTTAGCGCACGTAAAAGAACCCACGGCAACAAAAGGGTTGTTCCTGGCAAAATTCTGTAGAAAAATCCACATCGCTAGGAAAAACAAATAAAACTGCATGCAGAAAAAAATACAAAAAAAATGGGTGGCGCTGTAGTGTAGCGACGCGCTCTCCCTGAGGAGAGCAGCCCGAATTTCACACAGAGAAATCTGTTGTGATAAAAAGAAATACAAATACAAATATTTGAGAGAGAGAGAGTGTGTGTGTGTGTGTGTGTGTGTGTGTGTGTGCACATGGAGGAATATGAAAGACAATACATATGGGGAAGTATAAGATCGAGAGACAAAATATTTGCGGAAATTTAAGAAAGACAATAGCAATGGTGAAATGTATCAGAGACAACATCGGAAGTGGGGCGGTATATAAGACGGACAACACTTATGGAGAAGTGAAAGGAGTGACAGAGAGGGGGGGGGAACTGGAAATGTAAAATAATATAATGATAATAGATGAAAAAAAAATTATTTTTTTTAATTAAAAGCCCCCAAAACCATTTCTTCCAATGTCCTCACGTGAATGGATAAAACTCTGCAAATTCTTTTTTTTCTTCTGCACCAACAACAGCAGCAGCAAAGCTCGTCATCCGCCCCTCCCACATAACCACCTCTCCCCCCCCCCCCCCCCCCCCCCCCCCCCCCACTTCCGGATCCAAGAAAAAGAGTTCTTCACTCCCCCTTTTTTTTTTTACGTGCGTGGATTTCTTCTCCTCCGAAGTTCATCCTCGGTTGCCTTGGAAGAGGAGGAGGAGGAGGACGACGAGGAGGAGGAGGAGGAGTCTTTGTGGCCCTGAGGAGTGCTGAAGCTCAAAGGGTTGATCTCTCTGTGGGTCTGCAGAAAGTCGTCGGGTCGCTCCCTGACCAGTTGCTCCAGAGGAAGGGCCCCGCACGTCTCGCTCTGCTGGTTCCCGCTCCTCTCCACCATCAGGCCCGCTGCCGGGCTCTGAGGCGTGACGTAGTCCACGCGCACGTTGTCGCGTGACGTCAGCGAGGGGCAGTGCGGGAAGTAGTTGTAGGGGTGGAGGAAGAAGGCCAGGTGCCCGCCGACCGTGTGGGTGACGGGGATGTCCTCGGTGTGCGGGATGTGGTGCGTGCCCATGGTGATCCACAACACCAGGTCCTGCACAGACGGACGCGTTCAAGGCCACTGTATTCAAGCGCACGTAATAGAACCCACGGCAGCAAAAGAAAAAAAAGAAAATGATATATTATCTCTGGCAAATTTGGTTGAAAAAATGCCACCTTGATAGTTAAACAAATACAATTTTAGACAGAAACAAAAAAGATGGGAATAGATAGACAGATAGATAGATAGATAGATGGATGGATAGATAGATAGATAGATAGACTGATAGATAGATGGGTTCTTAGTGCTGCAGCCTTGGGGGCTAGTTGGCCTTTGGGAACCATTCCAACGCCGACTGTCCAAAAAACCCTTTTGGCCGAGAGAGTGAGGATGTGTACATTGGGCAAGGCACTCTCCACAAAGATCCAATTCTAGCCCAGATAGT
>NC_134892.1:6981953-6984453 GCF_041734735.1 Babylonia areolata | reverse complement strand
CAAATGGGGCATTGACCTTTGAATCAATCAGTTGAGGCATCGACCTTTTTATCAGTCCATAGGGGCACTGGCCCTTTGACAAATCAGTTGGATCGCAACTTTTTTATCTGTCAGTACAGCACTGGTGACTGACTTTTAGATCGATCACAAGGGGAACCGACCTTCTGATGAACCGTTTGGGAAAATCACTTGCTATACTCGGGCACTGACCTTTTGAACAATCAGAGTGGGTATCCACCGTTGGGTCAAAACAATTAGTTCACTGATCTTTTTTGTTTAATCAGTGGGGCACTGACCTTTGAATCGACCGGTTGCGGCATTGACCTTTGAATCAATCAAATGGGGCATTGACCTTTGAATCAAGCAGTTGCGGCATTGACCTTTGAATCAATCAGTTGCGGCATTGACCTTTGAATCAATTAAATCCGGCATTGACCTTTGAATCAATCAGTTGAGGCATCGACCTTTTTATCAATCCATAGGGGCAATGGTCTTTTGACAAATCAGTTGGGTCGCAACTTTTTTATCTGTCAGTACAGCACTGGTGACTGACTTTTAGATCGATCACAAGGGGAACCGACCTTCTGATGAACCGTTTGGGAAAATCACTTGCTATACTCGGGCACTGACCTTTTGAACAATTAGATTGGGTATCCACCGTTGGGTCAAAACAATTAGTTCACTGTTCTTTTTTGATCAGTCAGTGGGGCACTGACCTTTGAATCGACCGGTTGCGGCATTGACCCTTGAATCAATCGATTCGAGAACTGACCTTTTCATCAACCAGTTGTGGCATTGACCTTTGAATCAATCAATTGGGGCATCGACTTTTGAATCAAGCAGTTGCGGCATTGACCTTTGAATCAATCAGTTGCGGCACTGACCTTTGAATCAATCAGTTGCGGCACTGACCTTTGAATCAAGCAGTTGCGGCATTGACCTTTGAATCAATCAATTGGGGCATCGACCTTTGAATCAAGCAGTTGCGGCACTGACCTTTGAATCAATCAGTTGCGGCATTGACCTTTGAATCAAGCAGTTGCGGCACTGACCTTTGAATCAAGCAGCTGCGGCACTGACCTTTGAATCAAGCAGTTGCGGCATTGACCTTTGAATCAATCAGTTGCGGCACTGACCTTTGAATCAATCAGTTGCGGCACTGACCTTTGAATCAATCAAATGCGGCATTGACCTTTGAATCAATCAAATGGGGCATTGAACTTTGAATCAATCAGTTGAGGCATCGACCTTTTTATCAGTCCATAGGGGCACTGGCCTTTTGACAAATCAGTTGGATCGCAACTTTTTTATCTGTCAGTACAGCACTGGTGACTGACTTTTAGATCGATCACAAGGGGAACCGACCTTCTGATGAACCGTTTGGGAAAATCACTTGCTATACTCGGGCACTGACCTTTTGATATATATATTGTGTATATGTGTGTGGGGTTGGGGGTGGGGGATATGGGCGTATGTGTGTGTGCTTGTACAAGTAAGGGTTCATCTGTGTGTGTGTGTGTGTGTTTGTGTGTGTGTGTGTGTGTGTGTGTGTGTGTGCCGTGGCAGCTGCGATACGTAGCCTAGAAATGAGTGTGTGGAGGAGTGGGGTAGAGCAGGTGCAGGGTAATGTGTGTGTGTGTGTGTGTGTGTGTGTGTGTGTGTGTGTGTGTGTGTGTGTGTGTGTGTGTGTGTGTGTGTGTTTGGGCTCATGTACGTTTATGTGTATTTGACTGTCTTTTCATATCTGTGAAACTGCATGTTTGGTGCATATAATTTATGTTATGCATGTGTGGGTGTATGTGTGAATGTGGGTCTTCATGTTTTACATTTATTTGCTTATTTATCATCATTGTCTTATTTTATAATTTTATTTCTATTTTTATTATCATTATTATTATTACTCTTTTTTTATTAAATTAAATTATTATTTATTTATTTATTTATGTTCGCTTATAGTTGACTTCATCAAGTTTTTGCGCCTTATACATATTATTATTAGTAGTAGTTGTTGTTGTTGTTTTTTTTTGGGGGGGGGGGTGTTTTTTTTCTCAAGGCCTGACTAAGCGCGTTGGGTTACGCTGCTGGTCAGGCATCTGCTTGGCAGATGTGGTGTAGCGTATATGGATTTGTCCGAACGCAGTGACGCCTCCTTGAGCTACTGAAACTGAAACTGACCTTTTGAACAATCAGATTGGGTATCCACCGTTGGATCAAAACAATTAGTTCACTGATCTTTTTTGATCAGTCAGTGGGGGCACTGACCTTTGAATCAACAACCCCCTCCTCCGCAGTCTATGATGTACTATCTGTGCTGTTTTGCTCCGGCGATTAGGTAGTGAGATGTAAAACACTGGGATGGGCACTAGCTGTCCAATCTACAGTGTTATTTGCCTACATGGCCTTTTTATGTATTTTTTGTTTGGCTTTGAAGTATTGGGTTTTTTTTTTCCTTTTTTATGGTTTTTTTTTTTTTTTTTTTTTTTTTTTTTGTAATCTGGGG
>NC_134892.1:6959453-6971953 GCF_041734735.1 Babylonia areolata | reverse complement strand
TTTAAAAAAATCATTTATTTGTTGTTGGGGTTTAGGGTTCTTTTTTTTTATTTTTATCTATCTTTATTACATTTCATTTTATCTTTATTTTCATTTATCTTTTTTTTTTCCCTCAAGGCCTGACTAAACGCTGCTGGTCAAGCACCTGCTTAGCAGATGCGGTGTGGTGTATATGTATTTGTCCGAACGCAGTGACGCCTCCTTGTGCAACTGATACTTGTACTTGTCAAGGCAGCTACTCCTCTTAACTGTCTGAATTGTTTGTCCCTTTCTATGGATATGCAGGATAATGGATTTTGCACAGTCCAGTGGAGATGTTCGACTTTCAGATGATTTGTTCAAGTAAGGTTAAATAGGCATTTCACAGCAGAACTGTTTCCATTTCATTGGGGGGGAAAAAATCCGGACCGGCACTTTTACCAGATTTCAGTTGTGTCTTTCATACTTGCAATGACTTCCTGTTCAGATAATGGCTCACTACATTTTGTATGAGAGAGGAAGAGACAAAGATAAAACAGACACACACACACAGACCAAACTGCAACCTGACCAAGGACAATACCAATGCAAACACAACACAAAACAACATTCGAGAAAATGCACCACACACCTGACATCACAGAGAAGAAAGCAGAATAGATGAATGAATAAATGAACGATATGGATACTTTATACAGCGCCAAGCCCTAAGCGCCTTACAAACACGGATCGAGTCATTTGCACAACAGGCTGGCTGCCAACACGAAGGTAGTGCCGACTTGGAACTGCCATTAGGCGCTCATCATTCGTTTCCTGTGTCATTCAGTCAGGTTTCGGTGTCACACACACACACACACACACACACACACACACATTGTAACAGAGCAGAACACAATACGCTCTAGCCTCGCGCGAAACAACACAACACAACACAATACAAAAGTAACACATATTTTACTCACCAGTGCTAGAGCTGTCGTAGGAAACGGCAAACCGCAACCAGACACTTGCTGCAAGATGACTTTGGTCAAAGACTTGTCATCCCTACCTCGCCGCCAAAAAAGCCGACTTACACTGTCCCACTGTGGCGGCTGTTCATATTCATTTTCTCACCCCCTACCCCCACTCCAACCCCACCCCCCTCCTACTCCGCCCCTATGTTCCCTGCTTCACCCCACTACCGTCGCCACCCCCACCCCTACCTCCTCGTCTTCCCCTTAAAACTGTTGACACACATTCATCCATTGTCTTCTTGGCCTTTTATTTATTTCAATTTTTTTATTCTCTTCGTTCTTTTAATTTTTTTTTTTTTTTTATCATCAATGGCGGTCAGATCACACCAGTCCTTGACAGATGCACATTGTCGATCTCATTCCCATTCTCGTTATCTGCTTGCTTTTCAGGTCCAACTCCTTATCTTTTGCTTTGCTGCTGCTGTTGTTGTTCAAGAAGTTGCGCAAAATCATGCTTTGGTCCCAATACGCAACGTATAGGGGTTGGTACCATTCCCCTTTTCCTCTCCTCACTATCCGCAGGTCTAAAGTAGTTGTTGTAGATTTTTTTTTTTTTTTTTTGTAACACACACACTCTCTCTCTCTCCCTCTTTCTGTGTCTGTGTGTGTGTGTTCGGGGTGGTTTCGACACTCAAAACGCTGACTCGAAAGATACATATCGATAGATGCGTGTATATGTGTATTTGTGTGTGTGTGTGTGTGTGTGTGTGTGTGTGTGCGCGCGCGCGCGCGCGCGCGTGTGTGTGTACTATCTCCCCGAAAACGGAGTGTGACTGCCTGCTCCACACGACAGGGGTAAAACGGTAATACACATAAAAGCAAGTTCGTATATACGATTGAACGTGGGAATCGCAGCCCAATAACGAAGAAGTTTATGTTTGATTTTAGTGATAGCCTTTGTTATGTGTTCATTGTAACCCACTGTCGCGTATACATTTTTTCCTTTGAAATCAATTTTCTTTGTGCTGATTTCTGGGCAGTTAGCATGATTTGACCAGTTTTATCTTCATTATTTTTTTTTCTTTCTCATCACAATGTGTTCAATGATCCTCAGCAAGTGTTAAGTAGTTTTTGAGTTCGCAGGCCAGTCACTGTTTCTGACATTCTTATGACATCCTGGGCAAAAAACAAAAATAAAGATGTCCCCAAAATCATTGTTAAATGTAGAACCATATCGTCCGGAAATGATAACTTCATGTTTCACCTCACTTATCAAAGTAGAGAAAACAAAACAGGACAGTAGAATTCACCTTGTTTTACCCCATATGTACAATTGGTATAATCCGTTAATGCGACACCACATCGCACCCTTGCCTTTACACAATCACACATACTAACAACGCAGCTATACAGTTTTCCATGGGTACATTTATGAGGCAGAATAAACTATATCATAGTTTTGTTATCAGAAACAAAAGCCTTCTCAAAATCAAACAGTTTTATTTCCGTGTAAATACTATTTACTTAATCATGTGATCGAGACACACACACACACGCACACATACACACATATATATATCTGTGTGTGTGTGTGTGTAAGGGAATGTGCGCGCGCACGTGTGTGTGTGTGTGTGTGTGCGTGTGTGTGCGTGCGTGTGTGTAACCTGAAGAAGCGAAGATGGCTTCAGCATGATTCAAACAATGTATGCTGTTTTCGTGAAGGCCTGTATTTTTAAGAAAGCTGTTGTGAAGAAATGTACGGTTAACTACACAAAGGCATAAGAATTGGTAGAAACTTTCAAAAGTAAACTTTCATCTTTTACAAAAGGTAGGCAGATTGAACACACACACACACACACACACACACACACACACACACACACACACACACACTAAATTTCAAAGATAATATCACACAAAAGCATATCAAAGCATACCAAGAGAGAGAGAGAGAGAGAACAATGCAACCTTTGAGAACTGTTAGACGAAAACAGTTAACATACAGACCTGACAAAATTCGAATCCGAACACAAAACCAGTTCAAGCAGACGAAATCAACTTATTACCGCTCTTTATTTAGAAAATATACGACACATAAAACGTTCACTTTGTAAAATTATCCCCCCCCCCCTCACCCCCACCCCGTCACAGTGGATTAAACCCGCAAATGAATTAGGGAACAGTGGATGAATCGAACTTATTTACAGATTCTTCTAATGGATTTGACGCCTGAGTGAATCAGTGAACGGTGGATGATTCTCAATCAATTGAGCGATTCTTCCACACTAGTTAAATCAGTGTGAAAGGATCGAATGAATTCCAAGGTTGTGCCAACAGCACATGGTAGTTTTTCTCGCAGCTATCGTCCTACAAAGTTTCAGTTCCTTTTCCACTTATTACGTTTGCCTTGGACTGAAATTCAGTACGGACAAACATGCAAACGCACATGCGCGCACATACATCGACACGTAAGCGCGCGCGCGCACACACACACACACACACACACACACGTCTACGAAAAGAAGAAGATCATACTCAACATGGTGATGAAGAAGATGTTGTTGATGATGATGAGGAGGAGGAGGAGGACCACATTACATCATCGTCAACAAACAACGACATACACAGACAGACATACACACACGCAGACACACATTCTCACATACACACACAGAGAGACACAGGCACAGACACACAGAGACATACACATAGACACGGACACACAAACTCATGCACAGGCACACACACACACACACACGCACACACACACGCACGCACGCACACACACACACACTCTCTCTCTCTCTCTCTCTCTCTTGCGTAACAACGGTCTTCACTCCTCCTCTCTTCAGTCAAACTCAAAACAACACACACACACACACACACACACACACACACACACACACACAGAGGAAGGCGTACGACCAGTAAGCCTCCCCCCACAACCCCCATCCCATCCTCACCCTCCCAACCACCACCACCACCACCACCACCACCACTGCCGCCGCCGCACCCCTCCCAGCCTCCCTCCCTCCTCCTACCCCCTTCCCTTTCCAAAGGCTAATCTTTAACTATACGGACGTGATGGTGTGATGGAGTCTCCCGTCCGACCGACGGATGAGTAGGCAGGCAGGCTTATCTGTCGGTGTGTGTGTGTCGTTCTGACATTAGCCTGGTTGCCTGACCAGCACAGGTGATTTTTTTTTTTTTTTTTTTTTTTTTTTTTTAGTGAAGAGTCCCACAGGTGCAGATACTGCCACGTGTAGAACGGTCTCGGCAGGTGCATGTTTTTTTTCGTCGGAGTTCCGTCTCCTAGGAGGACTTCCAGCCAAGGATAAGAGCTCCCCCTGCCCTTTGGTCATCCTCTTCCACCTTCACAGCCGTTGGGAAAGGTTTCCTCCTCCGCCTGGTCCGTCGTTGGGAGACTTCACATGCCCCTGAACTGGACGGACGTACAGACGGACAAACAGGCAGACGGACGGACGCAAGTACCCCCCCACCCCCACACACATACACACACACACCCCGCCCCCCTTCACACCACTGAAGACAGGTCTTCTTTCTTCACCGCCTCTTCCTCCTCCTTCATCTTCTCCTCCTCCATCTTCTCCTCCTTTATCGGTTCCTCCTCTCCCCGCCTCCCTTCCTTCTGCTCCTCCGGTTCCTTCTTCTGTGCCTTCTCCTCCTTCTCCTGCTCCTCCTTCCCCTGCTCCTCCCCCTTCTTCTTCTTCTCCTCCGCCACCGGTTCCTCCTCTCCCTGCCTCCCTTCCTTCTGCTCCTCCGGTTCCTTCTTCTGTGCCTTCTCCTCCTTCTCCTTCTGCTGCTGATTCTCCTTCTCCCCCTTCTCCTGCTGCTGCTGCTGCTGCTGCTGCTGCTGAGAAGTGGACACTGGCGGCCCGATGCTCTGCTGTCGGGGGAAGCCGATGTCCGGGTCGTCCTCCAGATCGCTTTCACTCTTCTCCCATAGCTTATGTCTGCAGACCTCAAACAACAAACACGTCACCATCATCAGCAAGAGGATCACCGAGGCAGAGCCGATGCCCAGGCCCAGCCTTTTCTCGTAGGACATCCCCTTTTTGTCGTCGTCGTCGTCGTCGTCTTCCGATGATTCGTCTGCCCCGCAAAAAAATAATCAGTCATAAAAATATGATAATACAAAATTTATTTTTAAAAAAAAGAGATAATAATGACGATAATAATGAAAATCGTAAATACATAAAAATCAAAGAAACGTGGGTATGGTGGGGTAGGGAGGATTTCTTTTTTCTTTTCTTTTTGGGGGTGGGGGATGACGGGTTGTGGAAGGGGGGGGGGAGGTGGAGGTGTGAAAGGGGCAGGCACTGTAGATGAAGATTTTTTTTTTTTTTTTTTTTTTAAGCCTTAGGGTGGTCTTCTTTCGCTTTTCGTTTGTTTGTTTGTTTTTATTTTTGTTTTGTTTTTCTTTTTTGTTTTTCTTTTCTTTTCTTTTTTTTCTCCACACAACGGTCCAAGAGTAATCTACGACCAATTATCTGAAATAAAAGTTTATATGAAAAAATTATTAGATTTTCTTCCTTTTTAAAAAAAATAAAAACAACAACAAGGCTTTTTGGGGTGGGGGTGGGGGGTTAGGGGACCTAAAGGAGTATATGAAAAAGGTTAAACATAAAAACATATCAAATTTACCAGCCGCCGTGGCGAAGTGGTCAGCGTCGCGGGCGGCTGGGAGAAAGCGTGTTCGATTCCCAGATGGTTGGGGGATTTTTGTTTTATTTATTTTTTTTTTTTGTTTTGTTTTGTTTTTTCGGCCTGCGGGAGATGAGCAAGCTATGGGCTTAAATGGGAAGACTGGGACCACACAGTCGAGTACCATCCGCTTCACGGTCGTGTCTTTTGGTGCGTTGCTCAAATGTCCTGACCAACCAGCAATGCAAGTATCTGTATCTCTCGGGCCTGGTTAACACCAGAATATCGTTACATGGTGGAAAGGAAGCGTAGTGTACAGCAGCATCGTCGTCATCATCATCTTCCCAATTCATCATCAAAACAAAAACAACCCCTCCCTGCACCCCCCCCCCTGTCCCCCTCCCCCGGCACCTCCTCCACCCCCTCACGCCCCCCAAAACAAAAGTATGTCTGCCTACACGGCGGAGTAAATAAAACGGTCATGCACGTAAAATGTTACATGTCAGTGTGAGTATGTTTGTATGTGTGCCTGAAATCTGAATGAATGACACAGGAAACGAATGATGAGCGCCCAGCGTCAGCCGTCAGTCGGCTCTACCCAGGAAGGCAGCCTGTTGTGCAAATGACCCCCGTTTTTATGAAGCGGTTAGAGCTTAGTCTCCGACAGAGGATAAGCACTATATAAGTATCCATATAATAATAATAATAATAATAATAATAATGGTATTTATATAGCGCTGGATCTTGTGCAGAGACAAATCAAAGCGCTTTCGCACCAGTCATTCACACGCATGCATAACTCTAATACTGTAGAAACTAAAGACAAGGAAGGGCAGGCAAGGGAGGTTATTTTGGGAAGAGGTGGGTTTTAAGGCCAGACTTGAAAGAGCTGAGTGTGGAGACTTGACGAAGCGAAAAAGGAAGTTCATTCCAATCGCAAGGTCCAGAAACAGAGAAAGAACGGCGGCCAATAGTCGAGTGTTTGAATCTGGGTATGCGTAAACAGAGTGGATCCGAGGCCGATCGTATCAATCAATCGATCAATCAATCAAAAATGCAGATGAATAGAATTAAAATAATGTTATCATGCTAATTCCCTCGTCCTATCCATCGACTGAAAGTTCAACGAAAATGATTTATTGGAGAAAAAAAAAAATCTTTCACAAAACTCACTTGTCTTTTGTTTTCCTCCTCATCAAATTATTGTGAAACAATACCCGGAATAAATTACTAAGCCCCTTTCATCATATAATGCTTTCCTGCTATCACCCACGAAATCGCAAAAACCAGACTTCATCTTGTTTTGATAACAATGTCAGCTAATGGCTATAACATTATTTGCATTTGTATTTTTTACTTCTTTTTATCACAACAGATTTCTCTGTGTGAAATTTGGGCTGCTCTCCCCAGAGAGAGCGCGTCGCTACGCTACAGCGCCCCCAATTTTTTTTTTAAATTTTATCCTGCGTGCAGTTTTATTTGTTTTTCCTATCGAAGTGGATTTTTCTACAGAATTTTGCCAGGAGCAACCCTTTTGTTGCCGTGGGTTCTTTTACGTGCGCTAAGTGCATGTTGCACACGGGACCTCGGTTTATCGTCTCATCCGAATGACTACACAGTTTCGCAAACCGAGCAATACTCCTGCGGTTTCACTCATCAAACGCTTTTTCCATGAACCTATCTTCATTTGCAAAATATCAGCTCTTTTCGATTACAACTTACATACATACATACATGCATACATACGTACATACATACAGACAGACAAAGAGACAGACAGACAGACAGGATAGATGGATTGCTATTTTTGTATATATACACACATATATATATATATATATATATAGAGAGAGAGAGAGAGAGAGAGAGAGAGAGAGAGATTACTTTATATCATATCGTATCTTTTTTTTTCTTTTTTCTTTTTTTTAAATGTCTGATTAAATCTTTTTTTTAAACATGTGTCAAAATTCACATTATGCCAAGCAACTACGTTTCTTGTTTTTAGTTTGTTTGCTTGTTTGTTTTGTTGTTGTTGGTTTTTTGTTGTTTTTTTTTTTTTTTTTTTTTTTTTTTTTTTTTTTTTTGTTGTTGTTTTTTGTTGTTGTTTTTATTTTTTAGTCTCCTCCTCTTCTACCCACAACCAAAACTTTCTGGGCAGTGCTGCTGCTCACCGAACTTCATCTTGTCGCACTGAGGGTGGTTAGCGATGATAGGGTCCGATACAGCACAAATCCAGCACGTCATCCTGGCGCCTTTGTCCCTTCCCCGGTCCCCCAGGTACCTGTAAGTGAAGGTTCTGGTCTTCTCGCTGCTCTCCGTGCATCTGCAAGCGCCCTGGCTCAAACTGGCGTCGCAGTTTTCTGGATTATAGTCCGTGGCACACGCCGGCTTTTGAGGTCGGATTTTCCACCACCACCACCAACACCATCAGCACCACCACCACCACCACCACTCAGCATCAGCAGGGGGTGCTATGTTAAAGTTCACCTTTGAGTGAGGGGTGGTGCAACGGCGGGTGATCTCGGGGTCATCCGTTTGGACGATGCATTTGATGTCGGCAAACGTTCCGTTCTTGAACACGGCTGGGCACTCCATCCTTATGGCCTGAGCATCGCCTGTTTGAGCCGATTTTTGGTCTTTTTTTAAATCTCTCTCTCTCTCTCTCTCTCTCTCTCTGTGTCTGTCTCTATCTCTGCAGCGGTCTAACCATTTGACTAACCCCGTCACACGTGTTTTTGTTGTATTTTGTTTGTGTGTGTGTGTGTGTGTGTGTGTTTTGTTTTGTTCTGTTTTTTTTCCTCCCTTGACGTCATAATGTTGACTCGCACACCCGTGTGCGTGTGTATATCTGAATCGTAGTTAAGGAATGTGTGGGAACAAGATGGCAGAATTGTTCAGACGCTTATCTCTGTCAATACTGCGTCCGTAAAGGATTCCCGCTCTGGTATATATATATATATATATATATATATATATATATATATGTGTGTGTGTGTGTGTGTGTGTGTGTGTGTGTGTGTGTGTGTGTGTGTGTGTGTGTGTGATAGGGCATAAACAAAAATATTAAGTTATGCTAGGGTCAGCAGTGACAGTTGACTCCACAACCATCCAAATCAATAAATTATAATGATAATAATGATAAGAAGAAGAAGTAGAAGAAGAATATAACACAGACACAGAAACACACACACACGCACACACACCAAAACAATACAAAAAAACATCGCCATACCCAAATCCCATGGAAAGAAGTGATTACAAAACAGTTAAGCAAATGCATGTTGCTCAGTTTTGTATTTTTCTTTTCTTCAACGCTCGCACTTTTTAAGTAAACATATTGCCTACATTCACCACTTTGATATCTGTTCTTCACGCGGAATGCCATGAAAAAGTTTAAACACACACACATACACGCGCGCGCGCGCGTGCGCAGATTACATAGTTTCCCAGGTACAGGTACAGAATTTGGGACTTTTTTTTTTTTTTTAAGCCTTTTTGGCTTTTCTTAATATAGAAATAGTTTAGGGTTGCGTACATGCGTATGAAATTTTTTAAATGTTCATTCATCAAAATCGAATGGTTTTATTAATGATTTAGAGTCATTGTCTAGAAGATTCTTGGCAATCTTTTTTTAAAACTTTTTTAAAATTATTTTTCAAAAAAAAAAAGATTAACCCAGTACAAGATTCGGTCTGGCATGTTGGAAACGTGGCGATCTGAACGACATCAATGTGAGCCAAATAAAATTTCCGAACACAGACATTATATATCTACGCTGAAACATTGTTCCAAACAAATAGCACCTTGGAAGTTAGATCTACGCAAGGTCTACCTGAAATACTGAGCACAGCATCGATTTTCTTTTTCCTTTTTTTTTTCTTTTTTTTCTTTTCAGATTGATATCTTGGGTCTAAATGTTGGAATTCATTTGGCAATTTGCCAGCTACAACTGAATTTTACAATGAAACAAAACTGTAAATCACATTGCTTTTTTTTCTATACTATATTGGAACTCGCTGCTAACCCCAAATGAATCCACACATAAACTTTTTTTTTTAACTAGATTAGAAACTTCTTCCATAACCACACTAATTTTGTTATAATAATTAAACAGAATTGAAAGAAAGAGAGAGAGAGAGAGAGAGAGAGTACTGTTTAGCCTCGACGGTGCTGAACTAGCTGCAGATCTATTGAAAAATGACAATCTTTGAGACCAACAGTATTCCTGCTGATCTAAACCAGAACCGATTCTTTTAAAACAAAGGATCGTCCGATGACCCAAATAACTATCACGGGATCACAGTGTTGCCAAGTTATTTACAGACTGAATTGATTGCATTGCCTTGCGCTCAACTCAAACTTTCGAACTTATCACTTTGTCTTACAAGAAATGCGGATGATTGTGATTGATTGCGGATTTTAAAAGATAGAAACTGTTGAATTTTAGGGTCACACTTACTTCTATTAAAAAGCTGCACGACAGCGATACAAACTGTCAACCCCCTTCTCCAACTGGTCATTTTCATTTTCAAAATGCCTATTTTCCCTTTTTTTTAGAACTTGGATAGATCTCCGTGTCATCTGTGAATGACGTATATTTGGGTACCGTGTTGCAATTTCGTCCACTTCAGACAGTGAGCTTACGTTCCAACCTGTTCTATCGACAGCTTCAACACTTCAATAATGAGAAACAAATGCAACAAATCGATAAAGAAGGCAAAGAAAGCCTGCGAAAAATACACTGCAAACAACTGCAAGAAAAATCCAGAATACTTTTGGAAATAATTATGTCCAAGAAAGAAGAAACATAATACAGGCATTAGTGCAATACAAAAAGATGATGGTGGTTTTTCTAGGTCTGATCATAAAGAAAAAGCTGACACGTTGAATCAGTTCTTTGCTAATGTCTTCACCAATGAAAATACTTCCAACCTACCAATATTGTGCTCCATGTCCAATGGTGTGTCGGTTTCTGAGATAAGGGTTACTCCACTAATTGTTGAAAAATAAATAGGGAACTTGATGCCTCAAAAGCACAGGGACCATATAAAATACCACCTGGGGTATTAAATGAGCCAGTAAGAGAATTGTCAAGCAACTAACATTACTGTACAATAGATCATCAGGATCTGGAGTTGTTCCCAAAGATTGAAAAAAAAGCTACAGGCGTCACAGCAAATCTTAAAAAAAAGGGTCTAGGTCTGATCCAGGAAACTATCGACCAGTCAGTCTAACTGTATCACATGCAAAATTCTAGATTCCTTTGAAAAAAAAAAAAAAGTGTGCTAAGTGCCAACATGGCTTTAGAAGCAAAAGTTCTTGAGTCACACAGCTTTTTGTGGAGATGGAGGAAATTACTAAGTTACTTTGACAAAGTAGATATCATTTATTTATATGTTCGTAAACGTTTCGATTGTGTACCACACGAAAGACTTAAAGAAACTAACAGCTTATGGAATAGTCAGTTGCTTACACAAATGGACAAGAGATTTTTGACAGAAAGAACTCAGAATGTCAGAGTTGGAAAATCCTCAGAGGCTGACGTTCGTAGTAGAATATCTCATGGAAGTATTCTCGGACCTGTGCTTTCACTGTCTTTATAAATGACCTTCCAGACTGTGTAGAATCACCTTTGCTGACGATTCCAAAATATATTATAAGACATGCAACTGTAACATCCTGCAACAAAATCTAGACAAACTCCAGGCTTTGAAAGAGAAATGGAATCTGTATTTCAATGTGGAAAAATGTAAAGTGATGCATGTTGGCAGAAGAAATCCAAACAAAACATACACTACGCAACTAAGTAATGCTACAGACAGTAAAATCATGTGAAAATGAAAAATACCTAGAAGTAACTTTTCATTGAAAACATTCTTTTGACCTGCACATTCATAAAGCAAATCAAATGAGTGGAATAATCAAAAAAAAACTTTTGCTTATCTTGACCATGATATTCTAGTAGAATTAAACAAAGCTGTAGTGCGACCTCATTTGGACTATGGAAACACTATGTGGTGTCCTTTTCTGGTGCGACAATCTATTGCAATTGAGAGGGTACAGATAAGAGCCACAAAGATTGTACACGAATGAAGACATGTCTTATATAGATCAGTTAATTTGTTTAAAATTAGTTTCCCTTAAAGGTAGAAGGATGCGTGATGATCTCATTGAGACATATAAAAGCTTTTCAATGGTCATGTTGATGTGTCTTGGGATCAGTTCTTCTCTGCACCTCGTTTTAGTTCTACAACAACAAAAAATCAATGGAAAAAAATGTTTGTACAATATTCAAATGCTAACACAATAAAGTTTTGCTTCAGTAATCAAGATACTAATGTATGGAATCAACTGCCACCTCATTTAAAATAGGCACCATCTACCAACTCGTTAAAAAAATCAAAAGGACAATTCTACAAAACTCTTAGAGAGTTTGACGAATAAATAAACTGTAAATGAAGCGTCGAACCTTGACCAAAACCTCTACCAAAATATGTTATGAAACAAAGAAAGGACTGTTTAAAAGCTTCAAAGCTTGCTTTTTCCCTTTCCTACTACTACTTCAAGACTATTGGATTGAAATAGAAGGATATGGGTCAGTCCTATTTTAGAATCTTAAATTCTGAATCTATTTTACCGGCAATTTTCCTGCAGAGATGAAACGATATAACCATTAGTAGATATTGTGACCCTTCTGTGTGGGTTTCCTTCTATTTGAGATATTTGACTTGATTTTGATGCGGATTCGGTCTCTAGACTAACGTGCCGCCATTTTGGCCTTTCCCGTTTTCGGCCCCGCTTTTGACAAGGTAACTAAAAACATGCGGCTTGTGACGATCAGTGTGTTAGTTCGGGTTCATATTATGGAGCATTGTGCGTCGTATTGTGCCGAATTATTGATTA